>NC_090930.1:74285420-74588892 GCF_040938575.1 Ambystoma mexicanum | reverse complement strand
TGCTAAAACTCTTAGACTCAATGACAACAATTCACTATGTATCATCATAAGCCATAAAAGGTCTCTCAATACACCATCCCTGTTTACAAATTCTCCAAAATACTGTATTCTACAAGAAAGAAGTTCTGGACATTCAATCATTAAATCCAATAATGATTCTTTCTCTCTGTGATTTTTGCAGATTCTACAGATTCCCTTTTCCGTCTCCTTTTGAAGCCTTATTCATTTGATTTCATTTGTAGACAGGACATTCATTCTGAATCTCATAAAACTTATTTTCACCTTCTTACATGCAAATTTATTTAGATATGATTCCATATCACCTGGAATGTGTTCCTTAGATAATATACGTGCATACCTTTTTGATTTTTAAGCTATTATTCAATTCTTTTCCCAATCCATTCCCTTAAGTATTATCTTTACCTTATTCGGGTTAGTTTTCATCATTTCCATTGAAACACCTATTTCCTCCAGTAACATACCACATTCTGCCCTTAAGTTCTTTATATAGCCCACCGTTTCATTCATACCCTTTGTTGATAAAGTGTTACATCTCTTGAGCAATGATATTTACACAGAAGGCATCATTTCTTCCATTGAATCAAGATTACGATCGATTGCAACCCAACCTCATACCTTATTACCTCTAACAGCACACATTTTGGGAGGAAATATAGAATAGATTTCTATATCCTACTTTCCACTAATCTATATTCCACGGTCAGGTTTTTAGGCCAGAATTCTAACCCATATAGTATAGTTGGAATTACTTTACTTTTGTAAAACTCTCTACAAGGTGTGAGAGAAAATCTTCCAAATTTGCAGTCTACCGGCTTCAATTGATTTAGCATACCACTTACTTTTGTTTGCAAGTAATTTACATAGAAAATGTTCCTGTACTTCGCCACCATAGGATACCTAAGAATTGGAAATTCTCTTTCACTGCCTGGCTATTGTTTTCCCAATTACATGTGAATCTTCGCTGTTCCTTCTCATTTCCTTTCGATAGCTTCATTATGACTGTTTTAGATGGATTGATTTTTAATTCCATTGCTGACATATAGTTACCAAAAGTTTGTATTAGTCTCTGCAGATCCACCTGAGTAACATCTATGAGAAGAAAATCATTGGCATATCCTGCCCAGTTTACTTTGAGTCTTGCAATTAGGGTGACACTAGGGTGTTGATATCTAGAACCCGCCCTCCGTCAGACGTACAGATTGTAGACGGTGGACCCGAGTATACCCCATTGTCTTATTCCATTATCAGTTTTACACTCTTTAGTTAATAAACCTTCAGAATTTAATCTAATTTGGATTTTGGATTCATTGTGTAGGTAGATAATCATACTCAGTATGCCTTTCGCGATTCAATAGTTATCCAATTTCTTCCATAGGAGATTTCTGTTTACAGAATCAAAGGCTTTGCTCAGAGCCATTGATGCCACATAAATTGGGGAATTACTAGATGTCAGGCATTCTTCTGTAGACAGCTCAACAGGAGTCCCCCACAGTCCGTTCCTATGCCTCTTCGGAATCCTATTTGTCTGTAGTCCATAATATTATTTTTTTCACTCCATTCATTTATCCTATCCAGTACCAAAGAGTCTGCCTCCATTATGCAAATTGTTATATAATTTGACGGTCCTAATCTAAATCCTTTCTTAAATATCGGCACCATATATGATCTCTTCCAAAACTCTGGGATAATATGTGTCTCTATGATATCTTTAAATTTGATGCTTAATATCTTGGCCCAGAGAACCGATGTATGTTTTAGCAATTCATTTGTTAATTTATTGGGGCCTGCTGCCCTTGATGGATTGGCCTTCTTAATTGTTACCTCAATTTGGTCCACGGATACTTCCAGATCCCATTCTAATACTAAATCCTCATTGTATGGACATAGTTCTTCACTCGTAAAATGTTCTCTAATATTTTGTATCCAGGTGTCCTCGGCGATTGGGTTACTTAGACAAAGAGCATTTTTTTCCTCAGGTTAATTAATTAGTTCCCAGAAGGCCCCCGATTTTCTCCCTTGGATGCTCTCTAACATCTTTTCACCATCTGCCTGAAGCACTCTCCAATGCTCATACTTTACCCAGTTTTTATACTTTTGTTTTAGCAACCTTATTGTTTCTATTTTATCCATGCATTTATCGTTTGATCTCAAAGTTTTCCTTATATCCCTGTGCAGGGCATTTTTTCCCTTCTTATTTCTAAATTGAATATATGTTTATTCTTTTTCTTCAATTTTTGTTTATTATTCTCCCTCTGTAATATATCCTCTACCCTTGATTCTAGGTATTACGGGAATTCCCTATTGAGTATCTATCAACTTTATCTTCGAGTGTGCAAGATTCGAATTCTTTTAGCATTACTGTGTTAACATTACTCACTTTCTTGCTGGACCACCTAACTCGATTTCCTTTGGTATTAATAATTAAGTTCTTTAAGTTAGTATCCACCTTTACCACCTTCACTTTACCCTTATTATTCATGTTCACTAGGTCCCAGGGCCATTCTAATTCCAGTAGTAACATGGCATGGTCACTTACATATGAGTCTTTGATATAGTACATCTTTATTTTTTCAAAGACTTTAACAGTCGTAAATATAAAGTCTATTTCTGAGGATGATCCTCTTGCTGCCCAAGTAGGTTTGTCATTCTGGAGATGCCTCAAACCCCAATTCGTGGCCCAATTTAGCCACATCCCCCTTCCATTTTCTTTTTCTTCCCCTTGGCTACATGATCATACTCTGCCATGAAGCAGTCCATTCTGTCCCACTGGTCTAAATTACAGCTTGCGTTTAAGTCCCCTACAAGAATTACATCACCCCCTTTATATTGTGTAAACCAATCCTCCAGTTTATGATTTAATTTCTCTAACACCTTTTCCAGGTTCACTTCTGGTGTTCTATATACATTTCTCTAACACCTTTTCCAGGTTCACTTCTGGTGTCCTATATACATTTATTGTACACTTGTGTATGAGCACGATAGCAATAAAATATCAATATCAATATTAGTAAGATAGCCTCCCTATCTTTCCCCCCTTTCACTTGCCATCCCGTGCCCAGAATATTATCATTTATTCTCCATTCCTCACATCTTACTAACCCCTTACCCATCTTTCGAAATGTGATTATACCTCCCTTAGTTCTTCCTACTGCTCCCTGGGATGAACATATGCTGACCGAATCATATCCGTCCCATGTCAGGTTGGAAGTTGATCGTGTTTCTTGTATCAGCAGTACATCATTTAGTTTTATTTCTGCACATATTTTACTGTTGTCAAGAAAATGCTTATTCCCCCTTAAGATGTTCAATACACCCGTAGGTCTAAAGAGGTTGGGTCAGAGCTCTTAATTGAGCAGTCGATTCTTTTAATGCCTGGGCTAGCCATCTTAACTTTGGATCTTCCACTGCATTGATTTTTTAAGTACTTTCTTCTTGATTGACTCAAACTTTCTCTTTGTACGCCCTTTCTTCTTTCTCTTTTCCATCCCTCACACAATTTACATTATCCCAGGTCGCGATATCCTATCCATATTTATGAAGCGTTTCTGCTTCCTTCATTATAATATTTCTCACCAAAGGCAAGTGTGTTGTTAATCTTACATAATCGTACCTCCACGGATGAATGAAATCTACTAATTGAATGTCCGCAGAGGAAATTAACCTTAATTCTGGAATTGCGTCAAACAGCTCCAATATTCTCATCCTATTTAATGAGTCTGGGCCTTCTTCTTCAAACAAGTACTGCAACATTAAACCAGGTGCTTCAGGCTGCTTAGGTGTTTTTTTTTTTTTTAAACATTTTTTATTTTATTTTTTAAGAACCAAACAAAACACCACACAATACAACTGTTTCAGCATATAGAAGCATCATTAAACCATCATATTTCACAACATAATTTAATTCCCCAACTCCCCCCCGCCCCTCTCAAACTAGAGCCGGCTCCTCTGTGTCGTCTGCAGGAGCACCATCGGGTGGCGCAGTGTTTATGCGCTCATCTTCCGAGTCCTCCGATTCATTATGACCCTGGTGTGGGTTAGCCATAGAGGCCACCAATTGCCGCCAGGCCAGCAGGGGCCCTATTTCCTCCTCCCCCCCTCTAGTGACCGCTTCAAACCAAACTACGGATTCCGCCTCCGCCCACCTCAAGAGGTCCGCCCACCATAGCTCCACCTTGGGCCTGTGGGCCGCCTTCCAGCCCATAGCAATCCTGCGCTTGGCCAAAACATAAGCCAAATCCTTCATCTTGCTTGTGTGCCTTAAGTCCCGGGGTCTGGGAAAGATCCCAAGCATACATGACCAAGCTGATCCTACGTCCAACACCACTCCCCCACCAGCCAGTTTCATTTTAACCTCATCCCAAAATCTGCGCACCTCCGGGCAGGCCCAAAACATGTGTAGTAGCCCCGCTTCCACCTCCCCACACCTGGGGCATTTCTGCGTGTCCGAACCTCCAAACCTTGCGATCTTCTGGGGAGTCAAATAAGCCCTGTGAGTAACATACAGCTGGAGTTGTTGGAGTCTCGCGTTTCGGGACACCTTTTTATGGTACCTATGGGCTCTCTCCCACTGCCCGTCCGTCATGGATCCGCCCACCTCCTCCTCCCAATCAGGTCTCAATTGGAGCAACTCCTTCCCAGCCTTCGCTCTCAGGAGCTCGTATATCCTCGATATTTCGTGCCCGCCCTCTGAAACATCATACATGGTTTCCAGGGAGGTATCAGGGTCATCAGCCAATGCCGTCTCAGACCATCTCTCTCTAACCTGTTTCACAAGCCTAGCGTAGGTTATGTATTGGCCTCTGTGTACCCCTGTCTCATCTTGCAGCCTCTGGAAGTCCAATGCCTTTCCTTCCTGCCATATGTCCCCAAGGGTGGCCAGGCCCACCGATTCCCAATATCTACGGACTGACACGAATAATTGAGAGTCGTTACCACACAATGCCACCAATGGGGCCTGCTGGGAGAGCGGCTCCAAATCCCCCATCATTTTCCATGTTCTGTGCCAGACCTCCCATCCCAGCCTCAATAGCCGCCCCCTTCCCATCAGTTTATCCTTTTGTAACCACAACACTTCCCTCAGGAAGTATGGGGCCGAGTCTTCCCGCAAAAACCTAGCTTCCGCCGAATCCTCATCCGACAGCCACCTGGCCACATACAGCAGCTGCCCCGCCAGATAATAGAGTTCAAAGTTTGGCAAGCCTATGCCCCCCTTATCTCACGGGTTCTGAAGTTTCCACAAAGCCACCCTGTTTCTGGAGTTACCCCACACGAAACCCCTGCACATGCTGTGGAGTCGCACAAATAGGCTCCTGGGGATCAAAAACGGGACATTCACAAAAAAATGCAAGAGTCTGGGCAGGACCACCATTTTAAGCAAGGCCGTCCTCCCCATCATGGACAGGGGCAATCTAGACCAAAATACCATGCTGTTCCTGACCCCTTCTACGGCTCTCTCTGTATTATGTTTGTGTTCCGCCTCAATCTTGTGGTAGATACTTACTCCCAAATACCCAAATGTCTCAGTCTGCCATGGTATTGGCAGGATAGGCAGCCTCTCTAACGGGACTTTCTTATATCTGCCCAGGGGGAACAGACTAGACTTTCTAGGGTTCACTGATATGCCCGAGAGAGTGGCGTAGCGGTCCAGCACCTCCAGTACATACGGCAGGTTCTCTTCCGGATAATGCAGATAAAGGAGCATATCATCTGCATACAGTGATACCAGGTGTCTACCATTCACTGTGCTAATACCCACCTCCCCGTACTGTTGCCGCAGGCATATCGCCAACGGCTCTAGTGCAAGTATGTATAACATGGGTGACCAGGGGGAACCCTGGCTGGTCCCCCTGCTGAGTTGCCAGACATCTGAGACTATGGCTCCTGTTTTGACCCTTGTCATCGGGGTGCTATACAACAACTGGACCCACCTGATATACCCAGGTCCCATACCGTATCCCCTTAGGGCCGCTTTAAGCCAAGGCCACCATACCGAATCAAAGGCTTTGACAGCGTCTAGCGACACGATAGCCAGCTCGCCCGTGTCTTCCTCGGTTTGATCAATAATGTGGTGTAGCCTCCTATGGTTATCAGTGATGTTTCTGCCTGGGACATAGCCCGTCTGATCTGGGTGTACCAGCTTACCGATCACCTTCTTCAGCCTATTAGCCAGCACTGCCGTGAGTATTTTGCTGTCCTGGTTGAGCATGGACAAAGGTCTATAGGACCCGCACTCCGCGGCCGGTTTTCCTGGTTTCAGTAGTGGAATAATCACGGCCTCGCGAAGGGACAGTGGAAGTTCTCCCTGCTCATAGGCCTCATTGAACATGGCAAGCAGTGGCTGAAGCAGCTCCTGCTTGTATGTCTTGTAAAACTGACTGGGCAGCCCGTCCGACCCAGGCGCTTTACACGTGGGGAGATTCCGAATCACCACCTCCAGCTCGTCCGAGGTGACGGGGGCGTCCAACTCCTCACATTCTGAGTCATCCAGGGTGGGCAGCTCAATATCCTCTAATGTGTCCAGTATATCTTGGCACCTATCCTCCCCGGTGTCCTCGTACAGGTGTTTATAAAACTTGAGGAACTCCTCGTTTACCCCTTCCTGGGTATTGCAGATGCAACCTTCCTCGCCCCTAATCTCATTGATCACTGGCCGGGGGGTCTCACTCTTGTACAACCAGGCCAGCAATCTGCCTGGCTTGTCGCCCCCAGCATGTAACAGCTCCGTATATTTCTTGTAGTTTAGTCTACACAGTCGATCCCAGAGTGCACTGCAGGCTAACTGAAGGTCCCTTATCTTTGCTCTATTATCGTGACCGGCGTCCTCGTGTCGTGCAAGGCTCTCCAGCCCCCTTTCCGTGTCCTGAAGTTCCCTTTCGATAGCCCCCTGGAGCCGTTTGGATTTGGAAATGGCTACTCCTCGCACCACGACCTTAAAGGCCTCCCACAGCGTCCCCACAGACCGTACGCTGCCAGTGTTTGTCTCAAAATATTCCTCAATGGCATCCCTCAAATCCTCCCGGAACCCCTCATCCTGCAGTGCCTCTGTCCGAAGTCTCCATGTTGGGATCCGAGGCCTGGGGGTTTGGTGTCGCCATTCCACCACCAGAGGCGAATGGTCAGATAATACCCAGGCTTTGTATTCCGCTCCCACCATTTCTCCCGCTATCCCAGCTGCCACAAACAAATAATCTAGCCTTGTGTACAAGTCATGTGGCGCTGCGTAGTGCGAGTACTGCTTATCCGTGGGATGCAGTCTTCTCCACACATCCTCCAGGCAAAGGTCTCCCAACAATGTCCCAAGCCCTTTGGCCGCCGGCGACATTTTCCCGGTCCTATCAACGGACCTATCCATTCTGGGATTCAGGGTGCAGTTGAAGTCCCCACCCCACAGCATCGCACCCCCAGCCAGGGGGCCAAGTTTACCATAAAGGGACCTAAAATAAGCTGCAGTGTCGTGGTTAGGGGCGTACAGATTTATGATAGGCACTTCCCTATTTTCCAGGAGCCCTGTTACCGTCACCATTCTGCCTTCCGGGTCTACCGTTGAGCTAAGCACCTGAAACGGCACATGCAGCGCCACCCAGGTGATAACCCCTCTAGCGTACGCTGAGTACGTAGCACCCACCACATTACCCCTCCATTTCTTCTTGACCACCTCCAACTTCTCCTTGGTGAGATGAGTCTCCTGCAGCAGGGCTATGTCAACGCGCATCCTTTTTAAGTACAGCATTACTTTATTCCGTTTCAGATAACTATTGAGGCCCCGTACATTCCAGGTCACTATGCAGAGATTACCTGATGCCATCTGTTTGGTCTGTTCCCAACCCCCCTCTCCCTTGATGCTCCCTTTAATGATCCTCTCACCGGCTCTTCCCCTTCCCCTTCCCAACAATGCCCCCCCTCCCTGTTTCTCAACTGCACACCACAGCACACAACCCATCCCCTCCCCCCACCCTACCCTTCCCCAACAAATGCCCAGCTCCATCCCTGGATCTCAGGCCCACCCGCGTCTGGTCCTGTCTCGTATACGAGGACTAGGACCCCGCGGGGCGTCACCGATCTAACAGTGACCTAACTAAATATACAGCTATGGGGTCAGGGGGTGCCTCCCAGGAGCTCCCAAATATTTATTTCAGGGGAAGAGCATCTAACAGGTACAGCCGGCTGACACCATGACTCACTTCCCAAAAGCATTATACAACACTATATTCAAGTCCCAATGTCTTAGCTATGTCACCCCGGGTGCCATAACAGCGTACTACTTAGCTTCCGCAGCTTCTGTCTGGGCATCCGATTCCTGAGGTTGGCCCTGCATGTCCAGCCAATCCATCGCCTCAGACGGCGTCTCGAAGAAAAGGGATCTGTTCTTATAGAACACTTTCAGCTTGGCCGGATAGAGCAGCATGTAACGATGGCCAGCTTCTTTCAGCCTTCTTTTCACCGAACCAAAGTTCATCCTACTACGCTGTACAAGCAGCGTATAGTCTGGGTACGCTGTGATCCTTGCTGATCCTCTCTCAATCGTTCCTCCCTTGCGAAAACATTTGAGGATCTTCTCCCGATCCCGGTAATTCAGGATCTTTGCGATCATCGGTCGCGGGGGGACTCCTGGGGCCGGTCTCCTTGTCAGGGCCCTGTGCGCCCTCTCCACCGCAAACCCCTGGGTCAACACCCCTCCCGTTATCTTCTGCAAAAGCAAGGTTTCCACGTATTCTGTGGGGTTTGGCCCTTCCATTCCTTCCGGTAGACCCACTATGCGGCTGTTATTGCGCCTAGCGCGCCCCTGTGCTTGCTCGGCTCTGTCTTCCAGATTTCCCACATGTTGCACTAGGGCATGTAGCTCCTTTGCATGCGTGGCGCACGTCTCCGTAGTCGGGGCCATCTCCTTCTCCAGGGCCCCGGTGCGTTCCACGATTGACCGCACATCCTGCCACAGCAGGTTCACTTCCTCCTGGACCGCTCCGATCTTGAGGTGTAAACCCTCCTGCAGTTCTTTCATGGCAAGGCCCAACTTCGTCTCCCAGGCCACCTTTAAATCAGCAATCGCAGCCAGCACCTCCTGGATCATGCCCGGTGTTTCTGCTGCCGCTGCGGGGGTCTCCTTACTTTTGCCCCCTTCCGCTCCTGGGGGCGACTTGGCATAAGCCTCCATCATGGGCTGCTTGATCCTGGGTCTGACCACTTTGGAGGACATCCTACTGTGTCAACGGGGCGGAAGCCTTTCGTGCCTCTCACAACCCCAATGACCTCGTGGTCACAAGTCCAGCGATCCAGACGTGCGCTTGTCACTCCGCTCGCAACCAGAGTGGGCTGTGTCCTCCCCCGTACACGTACACCCGTTTGGATTGGTTGCATGTGGAATCGGTGTGGGTCTTGGCACCTGTTAAGTGTCCCTGCTCCGGTGCATCTCCCCTCCGATCTGGGTTTGGGCTTCTGGTTTACTCGCCCCGATTGTGTCACCTCTCCCAGTTTCGGGCCCAGGCAATCAGTCTAGTGCCCCCGGTAAGAGCACGGGAGGTCTTCTGGTTGCTGCCGGGTCCCAGAGTGTCCAGGGATTACTCTGGTTCCAGCCTCCTTCCTCGGCACCTGGGTCTCGGCCCAGCCAGCCCAGTTGTCCCCTGGGGCCCGCACTCACGGATCCCCTTCAGGTACCGGCTTCAATCACCGGCGATTAGGGGTTTCCGTCGGCCAGCTCCCCCACCTTGGGTCCCAACTCTGCGGTGCCTTCGCCCCACCAACCTGCCCGAGGTCCACTAAGAAGTTCCGAGCGCGCTGCGCCCACTGTCCCGCTGTCTCAGCTTTAATGACGGTGGTGCCCCCGGGCGCACCTCATTCCTGGGTCCCCCCGTTCAGGTCTCGTTCCGGGGATTCCCCACTCCAATCAAAGCCCAGTCCGCTCAGGCATTCACACCTGTGGGCCCCCTCACGATCATGCGGCACCTACAGAGTTCGGCCGCCGTCCTCCAGCCCTTCTCAAGACTCCAGCACTACGGGGCCTCCGCTCCGCTAAGTGGCCCAGGATACGGCCGGTAGGCCCAGGGCTTGCAGCGCCCGCCGCCCCTCCGTATGGATTGCCGTGGCAGCAGCGCCGCCGGGGGCACTCCGCCTCGGCACTTCACAGTGGGGTGAGAGATGCAAGTGTGGTCTCTCACCCTGTGTCCTGGATGTCCCGGGCTTCCGTGCGCGTCCCTCTGTCCTGCTCCAGTCGGGACCCAAATCCCAAACCCAGCTCACGGGCCGGGCTTCCTCAGAGGTCCGATGTCCGGGCGGGCTCGTCTCCACCCGCCCTCACTTCCCTCGCGGCTGCGATGCTTGTCCCAGGCCCCCTCCAACTGGGTGCCTAGGGTCGCAGACCGGCCAGGTTGCTTCTGGGATCCACCATCGCCGAGGCCGCAGTCGCAGCTTCACCAGCTGGTGTGGCTTTGGTGGCCTCGCGGCTAACTTATGGCCCTTTGTTCTGCATCGACCATCTTGCTGGCCTCCAGGTCTCAGGTTCCCTGCTCGTATTTCGGTCGCCGTAGCTTCCCCGTCCCGCTGTGTTTCGTTCCTTTTTTGCGCTCGGTATACACACCATCCCTTCATGCATCCGCAGATGTGTTGCCGGCAAGCTTTACTTCCCTGAAAGCATGCTTTTTTCCCCAGGATCGATGTCAGATCAGGGGAGCTCCCCCAGAGCACGTCCCTCTACATGGCCATCAAGCCACGCCCCCCCTGCTTAGGTGTTCTTAATATCGTTTTAGTCAAAACCTCCCTCCCCTCGCACCTCCAAGACTGTTATCATTCCCCCTTTGATCTTTTGCATCTTTCTCTATGTCTTGGCTCCCATCCCTTCCTTCTTCTTTGAGAAAGCTCTGACACTCTACCAACTATCCTTTTCCCACATCCTCGTTTCCTACCCTACCTTTCATCCCCTGTTGATTTCCCAGGTTTTTTTCTTTGAGTATTTCCCTAACTATGTTCCTCAAGTTTTCATTCGGAGAACATAGATGCTCCATTGTTTCCTTCATCTTCACTAGCTACATCATTTTTTCCTTCATCCCGCTGTTCTATAATTTTGGAATCCCTCCCCCTAGGTATCCAAATTTCTGCGTGTTTACTACCCCCATCTTCTATCGCCCAGACACTCTCCCCACTTAATCTTTGCGAGATATGTGACCTTGGTAACTTTCCCACTAAATGTCCAGGGTGGTTGAATATATCAAACAATTGTTACCCTTCCTTCTTATTTTCTCCTTGTTTCTCTGTTTTTTTCCTGCTTCAATACATCCTTCAATCCTCTCTCTGAATTGCTATAATCCATCTGCTTTCCTTTTACACTGACCCTGTCGTTCTTTTAGGGATTCCCCTCCTCATTATTCTCACTCATCTCCTCCTCACCCTCATCTTCCCTTATAGTCTGTTCTGCATTTAACCCCCTTCCCACATTCCACAAAAACTTTAATGAGGACACCTTAGTCGTGTTCAATTCTACTGCCTTTATGACCCTCCATTTTCTTTTTCTCGAATTTTTGGAAATTACAACACAAAGCGGTTCTTCATTTGTCACATCTTTCACTTTTTCTTCTAATGTCTCTGCGGAAATCACCATCACCTCTCCTTGACCATTTTTTTCTCCATCTGTTAAGCCTTCCGCTCCTTTCTCATTCTCTTCCCCTTTCCCAGACGTTTCCCCTCCAATTCCCTCTTCCTGTCCTATTTCTCCTTTTTTCCCCTTCATCTTCACTCCTTCACAAACCAGAGCGTCATTTTCCACATTTTTATATATCAGCTCTATTTTCATCATCCTTTCCAGGATTCTTCTCAAACAGACTGATTGTTCCTTCAGTTCGTTTTTTACCCAGGCTCTTGTTTCCAGTAATGTGAGCAGGATGAGTTTTCTATCAGATTTCCCACTACTTTCTTCTTCATCTTCTTCTTCTACCCCTTTCTCGTCTCCTCCTCCTACTCCAAAGTCTATTGGTTTGACCATCCTTGCCATTTGTGTTATAATACCTTTTCAAAATATCAAAGGTGTATCAGGCATTGGGCTGCTGTGTTCTTTATCATTAACCATCCCTTCTCCCCCTACCTAATGTCCACTCGATGCAAGCCCCACCTTCCCCATCTTCTTCATACCGGGATTGGGAATGCTCCGGATCCCTCTCTCGACTCTCCTCATTCCCATCCTCTATCTCTTCTATCATCTTAATCATTTCCACATCCGAACCAGGCAGGAATCCTTTGTCTTCCGCCTCTTCTTCAACATTCAATATCTTTTGACTCAGTGATTGAGGAAGAGGCATAGCCAATGTACTCCTCCTAGTTGCAAAGACCAAAGGGCCCACACTGTATCCTTCCTACAACAGATCATTTCTTTCCTCATACCTTCGATTTACGATTCCTTCAATTCACTTATAATATCCTTTGTAAAAAAGTTCCAAAGTAAGAGCTCACTTGTGTTCTCAATCCACAACCAGATTCATCCAATTTATTAGGAGTGCAATTCCCTAGAGATCCTGTTTACACACTCCTCATCGCCTTATCAATCTCATTAGGTTGTCTCATAGCATTCATGTGAAAACCAATAGCACCAATTATTCCCTGCACCTTGAACACTGATTGAAGAGTTACTATGTTGTGTAGCCCTAGACATGCGGCAGCTATGAATCTTTCCTTTCAGGCATGTGGGTATCAGATATCAGTTTACTATACTTTTCAAACATTCTCTTGTTTATTCGCCTCAGGCAGATAAGGCATGTAAGACATCTATGAACCATTACATTACATTGAGTTCTGCTTTCACAAAATATTGATTACCATGCAGAATGCCACTTGCGGTATCCAGAAAGTCTCCACCGCTTTCGCTCTTATTCCAATATCCCTGTTTTCATAGGCAGCATATACAACATATAACAACAATTACGTTTCATTTAGTTCCACTTTCCAAATCATAGATTACTGTGCAGAAAGACTCGTTCTATAGCAAGAACTCCCAGCCAGTTCTCACTCTTATTCTGCGAATCCGGTTACAAACGCAACAGAATTCTCTTTTGAAAGTATGAATCGGGATGTCATGGCCTGTGAACACCCTTTTCCTTACTACGTTTTCCTTCTCCCCATCACAGAATTTCAGAATTCCAAATATGCCGTATTCATTACCTTGCCATGTGCTTCTAATGAAAGTAGTACACATTGTACGTTCCCAGCGCGGAGTAACAGACTTACTACTAAGGCCCTCTGTCCCTCCAGCCACCAGCCTCACAGGCGAACAGGCAAACAGGCACTTTTGGGCACTTCTTGGTGCACGTTCACAGGTGCGCACGCCTGTGCCTTCTTGAGGGATTCTGGGGTTGTTGGGCGGAGCTTATCTACAAAAGTAAAAGAAAATGCTTTAAGTCCACATATTTAAAGTCTTTGAAGTAGTCCAGCTTTATAGTATCTCAATGTCTCTGAATGCTGTATTTAGTCTAACCCTGTGCACAGCGACGTTTTTGAAAAAAGAGTATCCTCGACAGCACAAACTCCTTCTGACAGTCTTCCCAGGAAAACAGGCACTTTTGGGCAGTTCTTGGTGCATGCGCGCATGTGCGCGCGCCCGTCCGTTCTTGAGGGATTCTGGGGCTGATGGGCGGGGCTTATCCTGTGCACAGCAACGTTTTTGAAAAAAAGAGTATCCTCGACAGCACAATACTCGTTCTGATCTTGTGTGGTGAATTTGTGAGCCATTTTTACGCACAAAATGGCAGCTGCCATGTGCTAAAGTCAATCAAGTTATTTGACTTGTTTGATGCTTCATAAAAGGCTCTTGTAACCAGCACTCATGTCTGGCAGAGAGTCTCCCAGGACCCCCCTTGTTATTTTCATTAAATATTTACTACAGCTTTTAAATAATGTCATATATTTTAATGTATTTTATATTAAAAATGAAAAAGTGACAGTTAACGATACGTTTTTTCCTCAATGTCGCTGAAAATGTCCATGCACTTGCGTGTAGGTGTGGGTGTCTAGTGGCCGATGTAAGCAGTACCTGATTGGCTGTGCAGTATGTTTTGATGTCAGCAGGGTGTGATTGGCTGTAGTGTATGTGCTCCCCCAGGGCAGCCATGGACAGTCTTGCTGGTCCAATTATTATAAGCGACTTTGGGCTTCATTTTGCCCAAAGTCGCTTATAATTTTTGCTGGTCGCTTGTTGCGGTTTTTGTCCACTTATTACCCCTATTAACCGCTTATTGTTGTGCTTGTTCAGTTCACTGATTAAACGCTTAATAGGGGTAATGAGCGGGCAAAAACCACAACAAGCAGAATCACTTCACCGCCGGGCTCTGTTCATTAACATTAATGAACTTCCCTAGGCCATCAGCTTTCTTCATTTCAATCCAATGTGCAGCGCAGCGACCCCTGCTGCTAAGTTTCATTAGCAGCAGGGGCCGCTGTCGGTGCCGCAGCAGTGAAGTGAAGAAGCTCTACAATAAGCCACAGGGAAGTTAACTCTTAGTTAAATCATGGTCTAAGAGTTAACATCCACGTGGCATACAGTGGCGTCTTCACTTTTCCAGATGCAGAGCGGTTTGAATTGGTTTCTACGGAAATCCGCCTTTTTTGTCATTTACCCATGACTTGCACTGCACTGTAAAGGTTAAGGACATTCTCCTCTAGCAGTGCTACACCTCCTACCATGCCCCCTTTTGTGCCACTTAGTCCTGCCTCTCCCGACACACCAATATCCCTCTTTGTGCTGCTGAATTCGTTGCTGGAGCTGTTCCACTCTAAATTTTGCAACAGGCACATACATATTCGACACTTCAATAACATATTATAATAATGTGCCAATTTCATAATGAATATTATTGACAGTAAAGCACTGTGACTACTACGCTGACAGTATTCACCGAAAAGTTTGTAAAGGGCAGGCGTATATCCCAGGTAAGTCCATCTCCAGACCCTTTTCCCAAAAATGTATTTTCCCTTTGCTCATGGTCGATAACACAAATACTAGACATTTTTTTTTAACGATGTTGGAATAATTTAGCAGCATAATCAAATAGAAAGTAGATTCTATTGCTCAAAGCTATCTTTTATTCTCGCCTGACAAACAAGAACTGAGCTGCACACTTCCTTTGTAGACCCAAAAGAGCATTCGTGTATCTGCGTGGGCCATCTTGTTTCTATGCTGCTAACGTTGGATTTTTTGAAACTATACACATTAGGAGTGGACCGAGAGTGGTGCTGCATTTTTCATGTTCAAAAATCTGTGTTGATTTTTTTTAATGGGTACAAATAAACATTTAACACATAGAATGAACCAAATTGGCACTTTGGCATTGGAGAAAAAGCTGGGTTGATAATGTATTGTTCAAGTTTGAATTAAACTAAAAAAATATTGCCTGTTGAAATGTTTGCTTGCTCTTGTTATACAGGTTCACATTTTAGGTTGTGAACATATACCTTTGTCTTTTTGAAATAAACTCCACACAACTTGATACAGAATCAGGAATTTGTCTTGGGATGCCAACATGCCCCATTTCATTCAGGAATTAACTGTTTCTCAAAAGTTAATAACATATATTTGAATACAAAATAAAATAAATACAGGATGGAATGGGTCACGTGGACATGCTTGTGTTTGACAAGTGCTAGCCAGCCTTCTTTCACATTCGATGCAGGAGGTTGATGTTGAGAGGTGTCATGTTTTTGGGCGGAAGAATGGCCACCACAAGAGTTGAAGATCGTTGTGTGGCAGGCACACATAATAAAGACTTATAATTCACACACATACAATACATTAAAATAGACCATAATTGTTAGGAAAAAAAATGCATTTTTTTTATAAATGATTTTTGTTCTAACACGTTATGTTTGTGTTCTCTCTATGTGTAGTTGTGTTATTGTTGTCTTTCCTACTTTTGAGACCTAGCCACAGTGTTGTAGAGGTGCGCTTGTTTTTTTAGCTTGTTTGGTTGGGAGTCAGCTTGTTTTGGGCTTGTTTTGAACGGGCATTCAGCTTATTTATTCCTTCAGACCTGGCAACACTGGCCATGGCATTTAATCACTCTTGCCATGGTGTGATCTAGGATGGAATTCTGAAGAAATGGCAGTTTTGTTTATCCAGCACGAAAGGATCTATTTATCAAAATCCATTTTATAATCCTTGGTGCTGTGCTCGTGTTTGTTTCTCCATTCCAAGCGAGCAATGAAGCTGTGTGTATGGCCGTGTTGCTCTCCCCAGGATGATAATGACATTACACTGGCAGCACCCAAACACAACCGTGTATCAGAGCAGCCTACCTCGATTTGCACTGTGTGTGCAGCCACACACAGCGCTACCTGGAGGTGTACATAGCACAGACAGGGCTAACAATGCCCCATATAGATATGGCCCCTCCGGAAGTGGAAGGCCCAGGGGCATATGCTGGGAGGTGGGGTTTGTTGTGGATCCGGTCGGGCAGCACCTTCACAGGTGCATGCCCAACTAACATGCTGGTGACAGGGCGGGCTAACAGTCCCCAACCACAATGGTGAACCAGACATCTGGGTGCCCGATATGGTAGGGAGGTGGCAGAGGCAGGCGACAACAGGCAGTCTCCGCCCACCTCACATCAAAGGCCCCCTCCCATCCGGACGGACATGGAGACAAAGGGCCTTTACTGTATCAAAGAGGGGCTACCTTGCCCCCAGGCCACTTTTGGACTGTAACTAAGGCGGGCAAGGCAGCCCCAGCAATCTGTTCTTCCCTACCCATGCACCTGCGTGGGCAATGCAGACAAGCCAAGAGAGAGGCAAAATCAAGAGTACGAGAAGCCCGGCACCCAGCTATCGGAGGTCCAGGTGGGCAGAGCATCCACAAAGGAGTCTGAGGGCAGCAGGCCGGGTGATTCGTGCATCGCAGCATGAACAGCTGTCATAAGCCCTTTCTGATGGTCTCAAGAGAAAGGTGGCTTCAAGGCTCGATGACCGCAGCCCTGGGCCAGGAGAAGCTGCAGCTCCGAAGGGTATACTGTGCAAGTCGGGAAGAACAGGAGGTCGGAGCGCACAGAGCGGTGACTGCAACACCAGCTCTACAATCATCCTAAGAATAAAAACAGGGACAAGCAAAATGGAGGCGATCGAGGGAATGGCTCCGACCCCACCCTTCCATCACAGTGGGACGCACCGCCTTTAAGACGGCACAACCAGAAAAGGAGCCCCAGAACTGCAATCATCCTAAGAAGAAAAGGACAGGCAAAACCGATGCGGCCAAGAGACTAACTCCGTCCCAACCCTTCCTTCAAAGCGTGACGAACCGGCTTTCAAAGGCAGACAGCACACAACCAGTAAAGGAGCACCAGCCGGTTGGAAGCGCACAGGTGACGAAGCAGAATCCCCATCCCTCGAGAGGACAGCGGGTGGCATACGAACACGACTGGAAGCAGGACGACACAGAACAGAGGCAAGTGTGACCCCCGGACAGGCCTTTTGACAATAAACACATCGGAAATAGCACCCGAACAAATACCTACGAAGGGGCTCACAATAACAAGTGGTTAAGCGGGAGAGGTACCTTGTGGGTATAGGTTCTCCTGCAAAGCCACAGGACACACAGGCGGGGGCAAGCAGAAGGCTTACGCACCGAACAATTTTGAAAGCATTTTTCCAGCGTAAGGAGCTGAATTGCCCTTTGCTTACAATGGCCCGGCTGCCATGGAGCATGACAGCCAGGGCCGAATTTCTCCCATTTGCTAGTGACAAACATCAGAGCAAAAAACTGCAAGGGACTGACTCCCTCCAACCCCTGCCAGCATCAGAGCTGAGACTGACCATATGGACCAACTCGATTAGGCTTCACCAACAAATATTGCCATCGTTAGAGATGACATGACGACATAGCCAACGGACAAGAACACACGTGCCACCAAGCACCTGGTTCAGAACCACACAAACCCACACGAAGAACATACTCAGTGCTATGACGTAGAGGACCACTCACACTCACACATGCATCGTTGTTATTTTTCACATAGGCCAACTTCTGCACTGCGAAACGCAAGACACTCGAAGAGCTCGTGCATATGCTTGCAGACGCTTCCTTGCTACTAATACCATGAAGATGTAACCCTGTAGATGGACTAATGTATAAGGACCCATGTCGCCCCTCGCAACCCCTGTGTTATGGACTGTATGCCGCCACCCATAGACTAGGCCAAGGTAGGCCGCAAACCAGAGTCCCCAGGCCCAGAGCAGCTCAGATAGAGCTGCAAGGTGCTGATCATGCAGAACAAGCCCTGACGAGAGCCTCATAGCCAAGGCCACGAAGTTGCAATCTACACGCCGTACTCCCCGCGCCAAAGTTACACCTGCCACTGCTAAACACTCCTCGGAGCCGAAATACAAATCAAATACCCATAATTCTGCTTCAGCCATGGTCTTCCAACACGTGACCAGGCTGACCTGATACGATGCCAAGCTCCAAGGACCAGAGAAGCTCTGGGGTCTCACGTCTGGGACCCAAAATGCAACAACCAAGTTACAAGTTGGACATCGGCAGCAATGGGAAAGGGACACCCAACAGCCAGTAGTCAGACCTGTCCATTGTCCGCCACTGACACAGTCATACATTGTTGCCAGCACCAGGTACATCGCGAGCTGGGAAGAGTGATGGTCTTAGGCTTGGGGGCTCGCGGATGAAGCAATCAGAATACGAGGGGCTAACCACTGACGACACTGTAGTTCAGCCAATCACTAACTTTCCCCATGTAACTATTTTTATGTAGCAACTCTTAGGGACGACCCAAGCGTACCACCTGACCCCTTCTCTACCAATGATATTTCCTTCTATACGCTTCTATACTGACCCTACCACTCAGGGAACCAACCCGAGATAGCGTTAGGTTTAGGGGCTAGTTTTCCCAGGTGACGCACGTAGTTGCGTCATTCGGTTAGAAAAAGGGCCTGCAAGCCCATCACTGCTGAGATGTTCCTTGAGTACCTATGCTCCGAGAACCTGTCCCTGTCTGTATTGTGCAATAAACATCAGTAACTCTTTGCTCTTGTATGTGCCTCATACTCCTTTGGGACGGGGGAGGAGTTGGGCCTCCCCAACCCCGGAGGTCCGCGAACTGCCCTGCCGAGCCCCGGGAAATTACCCCGACAGCACCCTTTGCTGTGGGCCATGGTATCCAGATGCCCAGTGGGCATGAAGGGAATTATCCGACGGTCCTGGAAGTGGGGAGTGGAATACCGCTACGGATTCACGTATCCGACTGCCGGAGGCAACCCCTTGTTGCAACTAGGGGAAGGATTAGGACGTTCGGCGTTTACAAGTACTTTGCCCAAAGTTTTCAGCTGTAAATCTCAGCCATGGTTTCATTTTAGGCATTCAAAACAGACACTCCCTTCCTAGAATTCCTCTTCGTTTGACACACAATAGAGTCTGCCATCCTGTGACAGTGTTCCTGTTCTCTATATCGTGCTTTAGGAACGGCGGGGGATGTTATACCAAATGTCTGTGTTCCCATCGCGTTTTGTAAGGGCACTTTTTATAGACATTTCATGGGGAGTGAAATATTCCCCGAATGACGACGAGATCCTGGCTCCTTTTTGAGTTCGGCGTCAGAGTAAACGAGTGAGAATATTCGAGTACGATTTTAAAAAGAGCACCATTTTCCAGTGTCCAGATGGGTCGACCATGAGCAGAATGACAGCAAACTTACCGCCTTTCCACTGAAATGGCCGCAGGCATCATTACTTTGGAGCAGGAGCTCCAGAGTGTCTGAAGTTTCCGATTCTTCTGCAATGAACAGACCACAAGGGCAATTATTTGTCCAGAGGCCATTTGCCAAAGCCAGATAAGATAGCTCATTATGTTGTGCTTTGCCAGCAGAGATCTGGTGTAGGCTTATGTCAATAGGATTTATTCGCGCACCATTGCATTTTTTTGCTCTTTTTCCCACCGCCCGCAGGAAAATTACATAGATGTATGCTGTGCTAGCCCGTGTGCCGTAAGAAGATGCTCTCGGTGCGGCCCTCTCCACGACACAGAGCTCTAAACCCCATTGTCAAAATATGTCTCCTTCTTCCCTTCTTTTTGGATCCTTTGTGAAATCGGCTTTACTGAAATCTCAGAGGGTAGGTTTCCACACACCCCATCCCTGCAGCTCCTGCAAGAAATCCTTTTCTCTCTAGAATTCTGTTCTGAGCTTGCAGGCACAGAGGTGAGCTCCGGTCCACATGTTAATGCATCCTAGTGTGCACACGGCATGATGGGCGCTCCCTTGCTTTGTGGCAGGTGTGCAGTGAGGTCCCAGCCCAGGTTCTGTGTTTGTGTGCCCACGTGTGATGGACATGAGCGTGTCCTGAATTAAGTGTTTTGACTTCTTTCCGTTGATATCGACAGGGTATTTTCCAGGACATGCACATGTCCAGCCCACTGCTTCTGTTGCTCATGTGTTTTTGGAAAGATGGGCACAATGAAAATGTTTTTATTTTTTAAGGTCTCCAACCCGTCTCGCACACAACCTCAAAAAATACCCTGTGCTACAATGGACTAGGAACCAGGCTGAGGGGTAGTAAGAATATAGATTTATTAATTTATTTAAGTCAAATTAGAGCACACAGATTACATCAGCCACCAATGCTGTGGCAACACAAAAACAAAATCACTTGGTAAAGTATCCACACAGAGCTGACACTAGAATATGCAGGACAATAGTCTTCTATTGGACCACCCCCCTACAAGCAAAGAACAGTTCAAGGCACAATGAAAATTAATGCAGTTATACATTTCTCCCAGCAACCCTCACCCTCCAAACATCCACTAGGCTTGACTGTTTTGAAGGGAATGCAGTGGCAGGGAGTGGGAAAACAAGGGAAAAATCATTTTTTGGGTAGTGCTCACAGAAATATGTTAGACAGAAAGGCAATGGAAACATTGGTTTTGCAGAGCACAGCTGTAAAATTGTTTTTTAATTATTGAGCACCACTGCTGTGGGACAGAATAGAAAGGAATGGGGAATTCCGTTTTTTATACCTAAAAATGGACAGGCAGGGCTTTGGGGAATGTTAGTCAGCACACAATGGGAAAATAGTATTTTGGAACATTTGATCACAGAAGCAATAAAGGAGTGAGTAACACATAGGGCTTTAGGGTTATTATCAGAACAGAATGGGAACATGGATTGTGGGATGTTTAGCACAATTGTAATGTGAGAAAGAAAATGCAAATGGGGAATTGTCTTTTAGCTCGCAATGGGAACACCGGGACAATTTCGTTTTGCACCTTACAATGGGAACACACATGGAAACAGGTCCTTTTGAAATTAATTCTATTGGCAAATCTTTATGACCAGCTGACAACACACTGGGAAAAGATTGTTGATTTCAAATGCCAACAATACAGACCCCGTGAATTCAATGGGGGAATTCATTGATTTACTTTGATCAACATGCTAAGGATCTACACAGGCAAATGGGGGATTTTTCAATGGGACAGTAACTAAAATAAATAGGCAAAACAGATTTTTCAATGGGGAAATGAATTAAATACACATGCAAACAGGGGATTTTTCCATGGGGAAATAACTAAGACAATGCATAAAGAATACAGGGCATGCACGATCTATGGCTTGGGGTGTTTCTACTTACACGAGGGGTCTGGACTGGGCTTCAGAGAGCATCAGGGCACATTGCTGAGACAGCCAAAGGGTGTCAGTCAAAGTTCTCCTCTCCTTCCTCCAAGGGTCCCAATCAGTCTCTATGTCTCCTGGCTCCACTGCAAGGTTATGCCTCTCACTGCTGGGATGGTCACGCTAGATTTCGGCAGCAGTAGCCCTCATGGAATTGGTGGGAGAACTCCAGCTCTGAGGCAAGCTGGCTTAGTTATAGTGCAAATGACATCGCAACTTGTCATAATTCCTGAAAAAGGGATTAGTTCATGCTCACTACTCCACTCCCACCTGTGCGCCGATAGGACAAGGGAATAGAGCAGCGTTTTGGGACAACTAGGGGGGAGAGAACTTCATCATCTCACTTCGACAGGTGGGCTCAGTCTGCTTTGGGGACATAGAATCTCTCCACATGACAAGTGTCTTTAATCTCCAAATTTTGACATATATGAATACATTTTTGCAAACTATATTTCATAGCGAATCACATGAGAATAGCCAGGTGTCTGTACGAAATTCCTGTGTGGAGATACAGTTTGTCTCCATTTACTCCAGAACTATATCGATGAGAATCAGGGCACCTTATGGGCATCTGTTAAGGATTTTAAAGAGGTGTCACACTCCAGAGCAGGAATCTTGATACTGGCCACTGATGCAATGCACAATTAGAATGCTTTTAAATGTATGAATTTGGATTCAGCTTTAAGAAGGCAGCCAATCTGTCTCACAACCCCTTATCGCACACCCCGTGTCACAATGGACCATGAACCAGGCCGGTGTGTGATAATGAAATATTTGGTAATTTTAATTTGGAATAAAAAGCAAACACATTCAATATAGGGCAGCAATCACCAGTGTGGTGATAATTACACTGTAAATTGTTAGAATACACTTAGTTTGACCTTGTTACATAAGATTTACAATGCACAATTGGATGAAGGCAAGATTATTTTTCGGGTGGTATTTTCCGATAGCACCACAGTTAACGGTTTCCCCTGCAACACTCCCTAAAACCCATGTTAACCAAGTTGTGTGTGGGTAGAGAAGAGTAGCAAGGATTCTGGTATACTAGGCAACAAACAGAATGAAAATCCGACCTTCAACCCCTGAATGGGAGGCACAATCGGATTGAAAGCCCTTGAAATTGAGCAAAATGGCACTCGGAATTACTAAATAGTTATTTTACATGTGCGGTTGAATGAATGAGGTAAAAATGAGCATGACCGTATCAAAGAAGTAAGAACACTAGCAATGTAGCAATTACAAGGCAATGTACTAACAACAGGCATACAGTTCAGAAAATCGATTTGGAAGTAAAACACAGTGCAGCAAAATCGCACAAGGAGAAATTGCATTTGCTTAGTTTCACAGGTTAAAAATAGTAAAACAGCTTGGAAAATGGGCTAAACTGGCAAAATCGGAATGCGGTTTTGATGCTAAGGTACAAAGGCACTTCACACGTATAATATGAAAGTGATATGGTGACTCTGAATGGATGACAGTATGGAATCCTTAAAGGGAAAGGAAACTCGGTTTTTAAACGGGAACAATTTCACGGGACAACTCGGTTTTGTTAGTAAAGTGATTTCTTTCACTGAAACTATATTTTAGAGACTAGACTGTTAAAGAAAGACATGGTATGTGAGGAGATTACTTGCAATGGTAACCTATCCACGCCACGTTCAGCTCTATATGAGAATTAATTAAATTGTGCAAAAGAGTGCTAAGGACTTATACAAGGACTGAAATGAGTTGGAAAGAATGGCGCTAACACTTGGAAATTAAATCAGATTTTCCTAAGGAGAGGATACACAGAGGATTCTGACAATATTTAGGATTTACTAGGGTATTTATATTATTTCTATGGGATTGTGCATAATACCAGGTAACAACGCAAGGGATGCAGTTTTTGGTTACTGGGGAAGGCAAATACTTACAAAGAGCCTTGAATGGAGTAGTTGGGACAGCCAGCCAGGTTTCTGGACAGCGAGGCAAGATCTGGTCTCTGCGCAGTGGCAGGTTCTCCTAGAATGGGACAGCCGGGCCTAGTCTGGTTACTGGGGACAGTGAAGTGCATCAGCTGGTCAAGCAGATAGCGGGGCAAAGCCGGTCTGGTCACAGGATACTCCCAAGAAGGGTACCACAGCCTTTCCCCTTCCTCCCTGAATTATAGGGATTTTAGTAGGGTTTTACTTCTGTATCAGTGGTTCTGCCTGGATAGGGTCAGCTAGCTCAGGCCTAGCACTGGAATCTTGCAGGGTGAATGTGGAATGTCTGGATCTCAGGATGTTGATTTCAATGCTGGATTTTCTTGAATCTTGGATTTTTGAATGCCCTGACTCCCCCTAAACTTCCTCTTTATAAAGGCCAGATGACATCAGAGCAATTTTACGATGTGGGAAGAACTAAACTAGACCTACCTCTAAGAATTGGATAGGCCAGCCTGTAGATGTTGCCGCCCCCCTGTCAGCAGATTGGACTGAAGGCAGTGACTCATTTTAGTGTGTGTGTGTTTTTTACAATGTGCTTTGTTCCACCAAAGTTACTTTTGCCAAAATCAGTTGTGGAGCAAAACACTCATTTTTATAAATGTCACCCATACAAAAATTAAAAATTAGATAGGCAAATACCATATTTCTCATGGAACAGTTCTGTCCAAACGCCAAGTTCATGTGATATGGCTTTGTTCTCCTGGCATTGTTTCGTGATTTCTATGAAAAATACTTTATCAAACATCCTATAAATCGATACACATGAGCCTAAGAGCGTCGGGCATATTTGCATTTAAGTTTTATAACTGTAGCATGTGCGCTTTCCCCAGAAATTACCATTTCCTGGCATTTGCGTCCACAACATGTCAGAAGAACCTACAATGTCTTATTTTAATGGTGCAAAAATAACATTTAAACAGTCATAATTTCACATTACTGTTTCTTTAGCTTACGGAAATAAATACTTTCTTATGAAAAAGTCCTTTAAATCAAATGGATGGCATCAGTCACTGGAGGGCGGTCCTTAAGATTTCCCCAGTCATCTTACCCCCCCATGTCAGCTCTGGGCAGCAGGGCTACCATAGCAACCTTTCATTTTGGCAGGGAGACATTTTGGTCGCAGAAGATGGTGTAGATCTGATGACATTCAGGACAAGCGGTAATCGGATGTCCCAACTTGGCCCAGAATCTGCCACAAACTTTTTTAGAATGCTCACAATTGTTTTATTGGACCTCTCAACTCCCCCACTAGAGGACAGCAGTATGCAATGTGAAGTTTCCTTTTTACCCCAAGTGTCTCCCACATCTTTGTCATCACTTGGCTGGTGAAGTGACTTCCTCGGCCTGACTCAATCGTTTGGGGTAGTCCAAAACACGAGAAGATGTGGCTGATCATCAGGGCAGCTGCTGTTTCTGCCTTGAAATTTGGGGCCGGAAGACATTCTACACATTTGGTGAACAAACATGTTTCTGTTAACATGTACTTGTTCTCCCTAGAGAAGCGAATCACGGGCCTGAAGAAATCTACTTGTAAATCTGACCATGGCAGTGCCATCCCCTTTCTCTTGAAGGGATCTCGTGTGTGAGTGAACTTGGCTGAAATTGTGCATACACAAGACACCCCTTCAAATATTGATCAAGGTCCTGTCCTAGGTGTGGCCAGTATGCAACCTCCTTCAAGATTTTTAGAGTTGAATGAAACCCCCTATGACCGGCTGTGGCCGCGTCATGGGTGTGACTTAGCATCAGGCTTCGGAATGAGGTAGGTACTACCCACTGGTCACATCCAGAGATGGATCACCTTACCAACAAACCATCTTGGATTAGGAACATTTTGGGACAATTCATCAACACACTGAGGTCCTCTTTCCCAATGTAATCGGTTTCCGTCAGAGGAAAGTTCTCAGGGTCCTCAATGTGTTGGTAACATTTCCCAATAATCGGATCCCCTTTTTGTGCTGTGATTAAATCAGCATCTGAAGTCTCCTTACTCCGCTGGACAGTTGAGAGTTAATTGTGAGCATTTGTCTAGGACCTGGTGACAGCAGTGACCTGGATTTCCCCCAACAGGGACTTGATCTCAAGGATATCCCTCTGGATTTCTCCGGTTTTGGCCAGCTGATCAGCCAGGTAATTTCCAGTTTTGTCTGGCCCCTTTATTCTGGAATGACCCTTAATCTTTTTCTAGTAGATGGCCATCCCATTAGAGGTGACCAGATCATCAATATTTTGTATGAGCTTGCCATGTTTAAGTGGTTTGTTATTAGCACACAGCATGCCTCTGGTTCTCCAACTGATCAAGTGCTCCACGAACCCATTCCGGACATAATCTGAATCAGTGATTATGACCAGTTTGTGGAGGCTGTGTTGCATGGCAATGAGAATGGCCTGATGAACTGCCATCAACTCCGCCACTTGACTACTACAGGGACCGATTTCCAGCGGAGGGTTCTGGTGCATCATTCACCCAGGCATTCCCAAAGCCGGCCACCAGTTCTTTTCCCCGTTGTTGTGAACATGGTAGGAGCACCCGTCCAGTCCAAGGAGGCTTCTTACCTCACGCAGAGTTGTGGGGTCTTTTAGTTTTAGTAGTGCTTCCACTTTGTTCGCCTGGGGACATAGACTTCAGGGGTTACTTCATGTCCCAAGAACTTGAAATGGGTCCTGCACCACTGTGCCTTCTGGAAGGACAGTTTTGCTCCAGCAACACTCAACTGGCTCAGAACATAACAGATTTCCGCTATGTGTTCCTCCACAGTTGAGCTTTTAATCAAGACATCATCCACATAGGCCAGGTTACCCCTTTCACCCAAGTCGGCCATGGCCTTGTGTAGGAAGAAGTTGAATTCATTACCAGAGTTTATGTATCCGAAGGGAGTCTGGATCCACGTGTACTGCTTCCCCTGAAAAGTAAAGGCCAGCTTGCATTGGTCCTCCCTACTGTCGGGCACGGTCCATTATCCATTTGTCAGGTCAATAGCAGTGTATACCTTTGACCCCTGGATCTGTGCCAGCTCTTGGTCAATGTAGGGAAGAGGCCATCGGGACATGTGGACCCATTTGTTCAGCTCCCTAAGGTCTGCGCAAAGTCTCCATTGGCCATTTGGTGTTAAGATCCCCAGCACCAGATTATTAAAGGTGCTGTGGACTGGACGAATTATCCCACAGGACTCTAGATTTTTGTTTATTTAAGTCAGGGACTCCATAGATGCGAGGGGCAAGCGATATTTCTTCACAAACACAGGCATCATTCCAGGAATTGAGGTAGTATGTATCATGGTGTGACCACAGTCCTACGAGTCCACAGCAAAGATATCTTGAAAATCTAAGAACACCTGTTTCAACTTTTGCTTTTGTTCCTCAGTCTCACAAGCATCAGCAAGGTTGACCCGCTCTTCGACCATTTGCCTGAAGCATGGAAAGACTTCGGGTTTTGCTATCTCAGCGGCCTCCTCCAGCTGGGTGGAGAGGTCTCTGGTTAAGAGGGTTTCAGATAGGAGAGGCAGTCATTGTGGACCTGGAATATCACCTCATCCTCCCTGATGTCACAGGTTACCTCTTCCCCCCGTAAGGGCAGGAAGCATACACCAGGAAATTCCCCCCTTGCCGGGTGAAGATCCTTTCTGGTGGTATGTCATCATCATTGTCATTGTCATAGCAGTCACTGGGGATTTGTCCTATCAGTTAATTTCCTAGATCCATGGAAAAATGCTGGTCATCAACCACCATTCCAATAACGATGCCTGCGCCCAGAGTGATAATCCTCAGGTCGCTGTTATCCACCACTATTGGAATGGTGCTGTGTTCTACATTGACTAATGGTACTGGGTTTAACCCCAACCCCTGCTGTTGGAGATGGGCATTGAGGTGTACATAGGCATCAGGATTTTTTAGTTTCTGTCCTCTTTTAATTTTTAAGTCAAGTGGTAATTGTCGGGTCCATCCTAGGATGGTGACCTCCTCTCCAATTTGAACTTCAACTGCATACGGCAGCAATTGGGCTGACAGAAATCCTTTTTTAGAATCATCAAAGCCCATGGGATTGCTCCCTAGTCGGGACCAGGCCTTGTAATTTATAAGGTCCATATTAATTGCAAACCGATTGAGAATGTCACTGCCTAAATAGAATGCAGCAGGAACATCTCGCACGACCCAACAATTATGCTCTATGCTTTTGTCACCTATAGAAATTTTGAGCATACACCTAGGCAGGAGATGTTTGGAAATGGGAGTTTCTAGGCCCATTTCCCACTAATTGATCAATTTAAACGTGAGAATGGTTGGATCTTTTGGGAGTTTTCTGAACATGCCTTTGCTGATGAAGCTCTTTCCGTTGTTCAGGCACACACGGGCAAGAACAGACACCTTCCCCTCATTTAACTGAATAGGAGGAACAGCTGTTCTCTAATTTTCTGAATGTCAGCTAAACTTTGAGCTGGTTTTTCATCACATTGGACTATAGAATTTGGATTTCAGATTGGGAATTGGTACACAATTTCAAAGTATTTCCTTCCAGTGTGGAATGCCACTTGAAACTGTGAGGAAGGTTGATTTTCATGAATAGAGAGGAGTTCCCATCCCCAGTTTGTTGTCCTGCAGCAATTACTGTAATGTCAGGTGTTTGATTATTTTGGAAATGAAACTCAGTTTGATCAGATTTTTGTTCAGCCATGTGCCATTTAAACTAACATGGTTGACACTTTGTTTTAATTTTATTGGCCGGTTAGTCTGAGTCCAGAGGACCTTATTGACACAGTCTATCAGGGGAGACAGCCTCCAGAGGAGGTAATTATCTAGTAGACATGGGGTCCTCTCTGGAGTCATGACTATGACCGGGTGCTTCACCTTATGTCGCCCAATTTTAATTTCCAGATCCACAGTCCCCTCTATGGGAATTTCATTGCCGTCGAAGTTCTGGAGTTGTCCAGGAAGAGGGGTGAGAGGGATCTGGTTTCTCTCCCCCCTTCCTGAATTTAGCTGCTCAAAGGCCATTTTGACCGAAGAGTGGCTTGGGATCCAGCATCCACCAGTGCTGAAAATGCACATTGCCCTTGCACTCGGACGAGGGTGTAGAATCTACTTTCTTTCTCCTCCAAGGGGCAAAGGTAATGGGCATTTTGGGCAAGCTGGGCAGTCAATTTCTTTATTTTGGACTCTGACACGGCGGGGTTTTGGACATTTTTCTGTGCAGGAGTCTGCGAATCTGTAACAAAAATCGTGAAATATGTGGGATTCTGGAATCCCCTTTTTCCCTTAGCTCTGTGCTGCCCCCCTTTACCTGGTGGCAGACACTAGAACCAGTTTGTGGGGAGGATACCTCCATTAATATTTTGTTCTCAGGATGACAATTCTGGAGTTCAGGGAGGGGTGACTCTGAATCAGTCCCCACACCCACCCAGTCTTCATTCCGGTCTCTTGAGACACACTTTTCTTTGGGAGGGATTCCCCGTCCCTGAAAGAGAACTTTTTCTTCCCAGAATCCTCCAATGATTCTTCCCTTTCAAACTGGAGGAAACTGACTTCCTCCACAAAATGGGTCTTTTTGATTTTTTTATTTCTCCTCCCCACTCTCTGTTCCCTGGGTTGCAGGTTTTTGGGGGCAAGAGATTTTAGTTCCAGTTCCGGGGGGTCCAGGTGCTTTTCAAAGGTGAGGAACGAAGCTGCCTCTAGGGCTTGGCACCCCCTTACTCCCATACCTCCTCCTCTGGAACCGGTGGGTTGTCAGGGTTCTCTCCCCGTCATTGTTCTGGGGTGCCAGACCCTAGGTTTGAGGGGTTCTGAGGCACCATGTTCATCTGAAGGTTGTGTTGAGCCCTCAACATGTGACTCAGATCCTGTGTGAGGTTCTGGACCTGGCGCTCCAGTTGGGACACACGTACCGGCTGGTACGGGGGTCTTTCCTCAAACCTAGGTGGTTCTCGGGAAGGGTAACTATCCCTTCTCCCGGAGTACCCTGGGTATTGTGGATTCCCTTGGTAGCCCTCCACCCTTGGCCTCTCCTCTACCGGATTGGGTGGTCAGGACTCCGGAAAGTGGGGAAAGAAAGGAGGGTTGTCCTGCAGGTTGGGGTTTGGAAGATACCAGGGAAAGAAGCTTAACCAAGGGTGTGTGGGATTACTGTCCTCCTGAGGAAAGTTAGGAGGGAAGTTTCCTGGGACAGTACTCACCTGGTTGGATCCCCCCTTGGGCTTGGGGAGTCCATAGGTACCCCAAGATAAGTATGTTGCCCTTATATCTGGGACTGATATAACCAGCAGAGTTAGGGGTCACATTGGTGCGAATCCCTCCTGGACTACCACCTGCTGCTGATTGACCAGTAGGCCTTCTTTGCCTCTGATTTGGCTGGTTTTGGGAAGATGAGATTTTAGGCCCCCCATTCCTAGATCCAAAATGGGGGCAACCTTCACCTCTGCCACCTTAGCAGCAGCGGGGGTGTTGGTTGATTTGGGGTTTTTTGTCTGGCTTTTGCTTTCTAAAGGTTTTTGGACCTCATAGATCCGGGAAGCCTGCTCTATTACCCAGTACAGGGTCCTGTTGTCATGAAAATCCCTTACCAACTGGGTCATTATATATTTTGGGAGCGCATGAAAATAGGTAGTTATGAATTCTCTACTATTCGTGCGCACCCGCCTGGTAGTTTGTGCAAAGGCGCGTTTTAGCTCCTGCACAAATTCTCTTAGGGCCTGATCCTCTCCGCACTGCAGATTGTAGGCTTATTTGCGAGCCTCCTGGGAGTTTCTGTGGGCAGAAATGTGCTTCAAGATGGCTGCCTTATAGGTGCACCACCTTGAATGGTTCTGGTCTTCCAGCCCCTAAAAGAAGCTGGAGTACTCCGGAGAGAACGTCCAGTTGGCAATGTCTATGAATGTCAGGAAGGTCAGTAGACTCCTCTTCTTCCTGTGATACCCCAGACTCCCCTTCTTCCCCTTCCTCCTCACCTTGTAGTCTCCGGCATTGAGATAGTGTTGGATTGTCCTTAGTTCGAGCCTTCACCCCTTTTTTTTGAAGATAGGGACGACCAAGGTAGGACGCCACAGTGACACCCTTTGGGTGATCTGTGGCAACCCTCCTCGGGCGCAGTTATACGGGGAAAAAGCCAAAGGCACAAAAAAACCCGGAAGATTAAGATCTTCAAGCGTAGTGAGGTATTAGTTACACCTTCCGGAGGCTGCAGTAGGAGGAGAGGAATCGGATGAACACGGTCCAGTTATCGAAGAAATTCCAGGAAGAATCGGGTAAGAACCAGATCAATGAAAGTTCCAGAACAATAAACAGAAGAGGACTAGGCGAGGCAATCCAAATGGCAGGCAGAGGTCGGTACACGGGAATCAACGGGAGGTAACTTTGGTACAGATTAGCAGAAAAGGGCTGGACGAGGCAATCCACAAGACAGGCTGAGGTCGTGAATCCGGGATATCACCGATAGGAAAGAGGGAGGATAAGAAGAGGAACAAGAGTGGAGAAATACTTACAGGGAGGAGACTAGAAAAGACGGAAAAAGAATAGAAGGAAAAGCTCAAGACGGAAGGGAGGAAGGGGTTAAGATGGGAACGGAACCGACAAAGGAGGAGAGGAAAAGAAGGCGAGGAAATAAAACCAGATGAAGGTTGGGAGCGAAAGAAAGGGAAGAAGGAGTGAAACAAAGAATACGGAAGGAAAAAGGCTGCTACACAGAAAAATGTCAGCGGCGCAGGAACAGGACGAAAACACTGTACGTTGCAACGCACCTGACCCCGGAAGTGAAAAGGCTTAAATACTGAGGTCAGGAATGTTGCAACGACGACTAGACCTGCACCGCACGCTCAAAAATATACGTGATGGAACCCGCTAGGGCGGGCGCAGCTTCCACTTCTTCCAAAGCCGCCAGTTTCCCTGCGGCGTGACAGTATGCCCCCTCCTAAGGTCCACCCCACCGGGTTTATGGGGATGTCTGAAATGGAACCTACGCAATAGGAGAGGTGTATTTAAATGTGCTCTAGGTTCCCATGTGTCTTCAGACCTCGGGTATCCTTTCCAGTGGACTAAGTATTCTAGACGTCCTTTATGATATCGAGAGTCACAAATTTGGGATACCTCATAGACGTCTTCAGTGGGGTCTGGAGGGACCGGAGTGTTCTTCCTTCTACGGAACCACCTATCTTCCATAAAGGTCTTCAATTGAGAGGTGTGAAACACCGGATGTACCCGACTTAATCGAGCAGGTAGCTGTAAGCGAAAGGCTACTGGGTTGATTACATGTGTTATTTTGTATGGTCCTATATATCTAGGGGACAGCTTAGATGGGTGAACCCAACGTGGTAGAAATTTAGTGGACAGAAGTACCTTTGATCCGACTCCCCAATTGGGCACTGGTCTCCTGTGTTTATTAGCTTGGGTTCGATTCCTTTCTTGAGCCTCTAAGAGTCCTAGTCTAGCCTTGTCTTGGGCTTCCCGAATAGTAATTAAAGAAGCTTCTACAGAGGGCACCGAGGACTCAATGTTTGCTAAGGGAAGAAAGGTACGGGGATGATACCCGTACGTGCAGAAAAAAGGGCTGGAACCTAAGGCAGAGTGGCAGGTGTTGTTATATGAAAATTCTGCCGTAGGGAGTAACTGGACCCAATCATCCTGTTGTTGGTTGACAAAACACCGGAGATACTGCTCCAAAGTACCATTAAGACGTTCGGTTTGTCCATTCGATTGTGGATGGAATCCTGAGGTCAAGGCCCTTTCAATGCCTAATCGCTTGCATAAGGCAGACCAGAAATGAGAAGTGTACTGGCTGCCACGGTCAGAGATGATCTTAGTAGGCATACCATGTAGCTTGAATATGTCACTCAAGAAGACTTCAGCCATGCGAGATGCAGAAGGTACACCAGGTAGGGGTGAAAAATGTGCCATCTTAGTGAATTAATCGATGACCACCATTATACAGGTACAACCCTGAGACACTGGCAACTCTACAATGAAGTCGGTCGAGATAGTGGTCCATGGACCTGTGGGAATGGCACCGGATTCCAACAATCCCAGAGGTTTTTGTGTGGAAGACTTGTTACGAAGACAGGTAACACAAGACTGGACGTATTGCCTGGTCTCTTCCTTCATCCTAGGCCAAAAGAAATATCTCGATAAGAGTTCTTGCGTATTCCGAATTCCACGATGGCCCGCAATCTTGGTATTATGGCACCAGGATAATGCTGTCTTCCTTAATGACGTAGTAGGCAGATACAACTTGTCCTTAACCATATATAAACCTTCTTTGATTACATAATCGCTCTTGTTGTTAACCTTTTCTGTTTCAAATCTCCCTCCAGAATTGTCCTTGACCTGTTGCAGGAATGTGGACACCGCTCCTATCCTCTGGGTTTTTGCAAACATCAGTTCTGTAGTTGTTTCTTGTTCAGACAGGTAGTCACTACGTCGAGACAGGGCGTCTGCCACTAAGTTATGTTCACCCGGAATGTAAGTAATGTTAAAATCAAATTGGGCTAAAAAATGTGCCCACCTTGCCTGTCTTGTGTTGTAACATTCAAATTGACGTAATACCTGTAGATTCTTATGATCTGTTCGGAGGGTAAAAGGGTGTTCTCCACCTTGGAGAAGGTGTCGCCACTCTGTGCACGCTAATTTCATAGCCAGCAATTCTCTCTCTATCACAGAGTAGTTACGTTGGCTGGGGTTAAGTGTCTTGGAATAATAGGACACTGGATGTTCCTTCCCTTCATACTCTTGCAGTAACACTGCCCCGATAGCAGCAGAAGATGCCTCAGTTTCCACTATAAAAGGATGGAGCTGGTCAGGTTGTCTTAATATGGGAGCTGAACAGAAGGCTTGCTTGAGTTGTTGAAAACTCTCTTCGGCTAGAGAAGACCATTGGAAAGGAGAGGAAGATTTCTTAAGAAGTGAGGTCATCGGGAGTACCTGTTGAGAGAAGTTGGGTATGAACTTCCGGTAGAAATTCGATAACCCAAGGAACCTTTGGATATCCTTAACAGACTTGGGAGACGGCCAGTCTAGAATAGCATTGACCTTCTGAGGGTCCATGGCAATTCCCTCAGAGGAAAGAATGTACCCCAGATATGATATGGACGTGGCCGAAAATACACACTTTTCCAATTTGACAGAGAGTTGATTGTCTTTGAGTCTGTGAAATACTTCCTTGACTTGAGTGTTATGCTCGACTTGTGAGTGGGAAAAGACCAATATGTCATCAAGATAAACGATGACAGAGTGTCCTAAAAGATCCGAAAAAAGTCTGTCCATGAAACGTTGGAATATTGATGGAGCATTTACAAGGCCAAAGGGCATCACTTGATACTCATACAGACCATAAGGGGTCCTAAAGGCAGTCTCCCACTCATCTCCGGTTTGGACCCTAAGCAAATGGTAAGCGTTGCGTAAGTCTAGTTTTGTAAATACTGTGGCCGACAGTACGGCATGTATGATTTCAGAGATGAGAGGCATAGGATATCTGTCTTTGATGGTTACCTTGTTTAATCCTCTGTAATCAATACAGGGGCGTAGCTCTTGCGTGTCTTTCTTGGGAATGAAGAATAAGGAGGCACCAGCAGGAGATTTAGAAGGTCTGATCAACTTATTAGCTAAGTTCTTGTCGAGATAGTCTCTCCGATAATGTCTTTCTTGCATAGTCAAGGGATACATACGACCAAATGGGACTAAGGCATCTGGGTGCAGGTCTATGCAGCAATCCTCGGGTCTGTGAGGAGGAAGTTCTAACGGTATTTTCTCTGTCACAACTTCAGCGTAACTATTTAAATAGGATGGTAAGCAATGTATGGATTTGGATTCTATCCCACAGGAAGTTTGCATCATGGAAAAGGTTGGCTTCGGCAAACAGCTTGCTTTGCAGAAGGTTGAATGAAAACTTAACAGGTTTCTAGACCAGTCAATGGTAGGGTTATGCCGACGCAACCATCCTATGCCTAGAATCAAAGGGAAGTGAGCAGCTCTGATAATATCAAAGGAAAGGCGTTCAGTATGTTTCATGATACGCATGGTGAGGACTTCAGTAGAATGGGTAATAAGGCCTGAGCTCAAAGGTTCGCCATCAACTCCCTCCACCGATTGATCCTCGGTCTTAGCTATCCGAGTCAGTCCTTGACTCTCTGCCCAGTGGGTGTCTATAAAATTACCTGCGGCCCCACAATCCAGAAGGGCCTGAGTCTGAATTGAGGTCTGGCCGTACAGAAGAGTGACAGTCATCACCATCAGTCGATCATCGTCAGAACACTCCAAAGTGGTGACTGAGAGGGTAACAAAGGGACTGGATTCCTTCCCTCGGTAATATGTCCCCAAATTTACCGAGGGTGCTCGTTTCCCGAGCGTCTAGGAGGCACATCAGGACATTCTCGAAGCAGGTGAGTTGAAGATCCACAGAACATACATAGGTTCCCTTCTCGCCTCCTCCTACGTTCTTCTGCCGAGAGAGGAGAACGGGTAATGCCGATCTGCATAGGCTCTTCCCGCGAGAGACGAGAAGAGGGAGGTGGAGCAGAAGGAGAAGTAGCCGGGGGCATAGGAAGACCGCTCTTAATCCTACGTCGCTCAGCTCGCCGTTCAGACAGCCGGAAATCGATCCGAAGTGTTGCAGTGATTAGATCGGCAAAAGTTAAGGGGCGTTCGATACGTGCAAGTTCATCTTTTAACTCTTCTCGCAGACCCCTCCGAAAGATGACATACTGAGCTTGTTCTTGCCATCCAGCTTCCGCAGCGATCTGTTTAAATGAGGTGATATAGGACATTAAGTCTGAATTTCCTTGTCGGATGTCCAACAGATCCTCGGAGGCCAGAAAGGTGCTCTCTGTTCGAAGGAAGGTTTGTTTCATCAAGGTCTTGAAAGCCTTATAATCCTGGAGCACAGGATCAGTTCTATTGACTAAAGGGGTGGCCCAAGTCAAGGCATTGCCAGACATGTGGGTTATCATAAAGCCAACCTTGGTATGTCCGGAAGTAAAGGCATGTGGACGAAATGAGAAATGTAAGTGACACGCATCCAAGAACTCCTTTAGCCTTTTGGGCGTCCCATCAAACTTCCCAGAGACTAACGGTAAGGGAGGCAAATCAGTTGTCGGTAGTTCTCGCTCTGCCATCCTCTGTTGTAGCACTGCGTTTGTGCCTTTTAGATTCTGGACTTCCAGGCTCAAGTTTTGGATGGCTGCTACAAGTTCCTGAACCTGCTGCGGAGTGGCCATGTCGTATTCGGGGCGTTGCAATCTGTCAGGAAGGTCAGTAGACTCCTCTTCTTCCTGTGATACCCCAGACTCCCCTTCTTCCCCTTCCTCCTCACCTTGTAGTCTCCGGCGTTGAGATAGTGTTGGATTGTCCTTAGTTCGAGCCTTCACCCCTTTTTTTTGAAGATAGGGACGACCAAGGTAGGACGCCACAGTGACACCCTTTGGGTGATCTGTGGCAACCCTCCTCGGGCGCAGTTATACGGGGAAAAAGCCAAAGGCACAAAAAACCCCGGAAGATTAAGATCTTCAAGCGTAGTGAGGTATTAGTTACACCTTCCGGAGGCCGCAGTAGGAGGAGAGGAATCGGATGAACACGGTCCAGTTATCGAAGAAATTCCAGGAAGAATCGGGTAAGAACCAGATCAATGAAAGTTCCAGAACAATAAACAGAAGAGGACTAGGCGAGGCAATCCAAATGGCAGGCAGAGGTCGGTACACGGGAATCAACGGGAGGTAACTTTGGTACAGATTAGCAGAAAAGGGCTGGACGAGGCAATCCACAAGACAGGCTGAGGTCGTGAATCCGGGATATCACCGATAGGAAAGAGGGAGGATAAGAAGAGGAACAAGAGTGGAGAAATACTTACAGGGAGGAGACTAGAAAAGACGGAAAAAGAATAGAAGGAAAAGCTCAAGACGGAAGGGAGGAAGGGGTTAAGATGGGAACGGAACCGACAAAGGAGGAGAGGAAAAGAAGGCGAGGAAATAAAACCAGATGAAGGTTGGGAGCGAAAGAAAGGGAAGAAGGAGTGAAACAAAGAATACGGAAGGAAAAAGGCTGCTACACAGAAAAATGTCAGCGGCGCAGGAACAGGACGAAAACACTGTACGTTGCAACGCACCTGACCCCGGAAGTGAAAAGGCTTAAATACTGAGGTCAGGAATGTTGCAACGACGACTAGACCTGCACCGCACGCTCAAAAATATACGTGATGGAACCCGCTAGGGCGGGCGCAGCTTCCACTTCTTCCAAAGCCGCCAGTTTCCCTGCGGCGTGACAGTATGCCCCCTCCTAAGGTCCACCCCACCGGGTTTATGGGGATGTCTGAAATGGAACCTACGCAATAGGAGAGGTGTATTTAAATGTGCTCTAGGTTCCCATGTGTCTTCAGACCTCGGGTATCCTTTCCAGTGGACTAAGTATTCTAGACGTCCTTTATGATATCGAGAGTCACAAATTTGGGATACCTCATAGACGTCTTCAGTGGGGTCTGGAGGGACCGGAGTGTTCTTCCTTATACGGAACCACCTATCTTCCATAAAGGTCTTCAATTGAGAGGTGTGAAACACCGGATGTACCCGACTTAATCGAGCAGGTAGCTGTAAGCGAAAGGCTACTGGGTTGATTACATGTGTTATTTTGTATGGTCCTATATATCTAGGGGACAGCTTAGATGGGTGAACCCAACGTGGTAGAAATTTAGTGGACAGAAGTACCTTTGATCCGACTCCCCAATTGGGCACTGGTCTCCTGTGTTTATTAGCTTGGGTTCGATTCCTTTCTTGAGCCTCTAAGAGTCCTAGTCTAGCCTTGTCTTGGGCTTCCCGAATAGTAATTAAAGAAGCTTCTACAGAGGGCACCGAGGACTCAATGTTTGCTAAGGGAAGAAAGGTACGGGGATGATACCCGTACGTGCAGAAAAAAGGGCTGGAACCTAAGGCAGAGTGGCAGGTGTTGTTATATGAAAATTCTGCCGTAGGGAGTAACTGGACCCAATCATCCTGTTGTTGGTTGACAAAACACCGGAGATACTGCTCCAAAGTACCATTAAGACGTTCGGTTTGTCCATTCGATTGTGGATGGAATCCTGAGGTCAAGGCCCTTTCAATGCCTAATCGCTTGCATAAGGCAGACCAGAAATGAGAAGTGTACTGGCTGCCACGGTCAGAGATGATCTTAGTAGGCATACCATGTAGCTTGAATATGTCACTCAAGAAGACTTCAGCCATGCGAGATGCAGAAGGTACACCAGGTAGGGGTGAAAAATGTGCCATCTTAGTGAATGAATCGATGACCACCATTATACAGGTACAACCCTGAGACACTGGCAACTCTACAATGAAGTCGGTCGAGATAGTGGTCCATGGACCTGTGGGAATGGCACCGGATTCCAACAATCCCAGAGGTTTTTGTGTGGAAGACTTGTTACGAAGACAGGTAACACAAGACTGGACGTATTGCCTGGTCTCTTCCTTCATCCTAGGCCAAAAGAAATATCTCGATAAGAGTTCTTGCGTATTCCGAATTCCACGATGGCCCGCAATCTTGGTATTATGGCACCAGGATAATGCTGTCTTCCTTAATGACGTAGTAGGCAGATACAACTTGTCCTTAACCATATATAAACCTTCTTTGATTACATAATCGCTCTTGTTGTTAACCTTTTCTGTTTCAAATCTCCCTCCAGAATTGTCCTTGACCTGTTGCAGGAATGTGGACACCGCTCCTATCCTCTGGGTTTTTGCAAACATCAGTTCTGTAGTTGTTTCTTGTTCAGACAGGTAGTCACTACGTCGAGACAGGGCGTCTGCCACTAAGTTATGTTCACCCGGAATGTAAGTAATGTTAAAATCAAATTGGGCTAAAAAATGTGCCCACCTTGCCTGTCTTGTGTTGTAACATTCAAATTGACGTAATACCTGTAGATTCTTATGATCTGTTCGGAGGGTAAAAGGGTGTTCTCCACCTTGGAGAAGGTGTCGCCACTCTGTGCACGCTAATTTCATAGCCAGCAATTCTCTCTCTATCACAGAGTAGTTACGTTGGCTGGGGTTAAGTGTCTTGGAATAATAGGACACTGGATGTTCCTTCCCTTCATACTCTTGCAGTAACACTGCCCCGATAGCAGCAGAAGATGCGTCAGTTTCCACTATAAAAGGATGGAGCTGGTCAGGTTGTCTTAATATGGGAGCTGAACAGAAGGCTTGCTTGAGTTGTTGAAAACTCTCTTCGGCTAGAGAAGACCATTGGAAAGGAGAGGAAGATTTCTTAAGAAGTGAGGTCATCGGGAGTACCTGTTGAGAGAAGTTGGGTATGAACTTCCGGTAGAAATTCGATAACCCAAGGAACCTTTGGATATCCTTAACAGACTTGGGAGACGGCCAGTCTAGAATAGCATTGACCTTCTGAGGGTCCATGGCAATTCCCTCAGAGGAAAGAATGTACCCCAGATATGATATGGACGTGGCCAAAAATACACACTTTTCCAATTTGACAGAGAGTTGATTGTCTTTGAGTCTGTGAAATACTTCCTTGACATGAGTGTTATGCTCGACTTGTGAGTGGGAAAAGACCAATATGTCATCAAGATAAACGATGACAGAGTGTCCTAAAAGATCCGAAAAAAGTCTGTCCATGAAACGTTGGAATATTGATGGAGCATTTACAAGGCCAAAGGGCATCACTTGATACTCATACAGACCATAAGGGGTCCTAAAGGCAGTCTCCCACTCATCTCCGGTTTGGACCCTAAGCAAATGGTAAGCGTTGTGTAAGTCTAGTTTTGTAAATACTGTGGCCGACAGTACGGCATGTATGATTTCAGAGATGAGAGGCATAGGATATCTGTCTTTGATGGTTACCTTGTTTAATCCTCTGTAATCAATACAGGGGCGTAGCTCTTGCGTGTCTTTCTTGGGAATGAAGAATAAGGAGGCACCAGCAGGAGATTTAGAAGGTCTGATCAACTTATTAGCTAAGTTCTTGTCGAGATAGTCTCTCCGATAATGTCTTTCTTGCATAGTCAAGGGATACATACGACCAAATGGGACTAAGGCATCTGGGTGCAGGTCTATGCAGCAATCCTCGGGTCTGTGAGGAGGAAGTTCTAACGGTATTTTCTCTGTCACAACTTCAGCGTAACTATTTAAATAGGATGGTAAGCAATGTATGGATTTGGATTCTATCCCACAGGAAGTTTGCATCATGGAAAAGGTTGGCTTCGGCAAACAGCTTGCTTTGCAGAAGGTTGAATGAAAACTTAACAGGTTTCTAGACCAGTCAATGGTAGGGTTATGCCGACGCAACCATCCTATGCCTAGAATCAAAGGGAAGTGAGCAGCTCTGATAATATCAAAGGAAAGGCGTTCAGTATGTTTCATGATACGCATGGTGAGGACTTCAGTAGAATGGGTAATAAGGCCTGAGCTCAAAGGTTCGCCATCAACTCCCTCCACCGATTGATCCTCGGTCTTAGCTATCCGAGTCAGTCCTTGACTCTCTGCCCAGTGGGTGTCTATAAAATTACCTGCGGCCCCACAATCCAGAAGGGCCTGAGTCTGAATTGAGGTCTGGCCGTACAGAAGAGTGACAGTCATCACCATCAGTCGATCATCGTCAGAACACTCCAAAGTGGTGACTGAGAGGGTAACAAAGGGACTGGATTCCTTCCCTCGGTAATATGTCCCCAAATTTACCGAGGGTGCTCGTTTCCCGAGCGTCTAGGAGGCACATCAGGACATTCTCGAAGCAGGTGAGTTGAAGATCCACAGAACATACATAGGTTCCCTTCTCGCCTCCTCCTACGTTCTTCTGCCGAGAGAGGAGAGCGGGTAATGCCGATCTGCATAGGCTCTTCCCGCGAGAGACGAGAAGAGGGAGGTGGAGCAGAAGGAGAAGTAGCCGGGGGCATAGGAAGACCGCTCTTAATCCTACGTCGCTCAGCTCGCCGTTCAGACAGCCGGAAATCGATCCGAAGTGTTGCAGTGATTAGATCGGCAAAAGTTAAGGGGCGTTCGATACGTGCAAGTTCATCTTTTAACTCTTCTCGCAGACCCCTCCGAAAGATGACATACTGAGCTTGTTCTTGCCATCCAGCTTCCGCAGCGATCTGTTTAAATGAGGTGATATAGGACATTAAGTCTGAATTTCCTTGTCGGATGTCCAACAGATCCTCGGAGGCCAGAAAGGTGCTCTCTGTTCGAAGGAAGGTTTGTTTCATCAAGGTCTTGAAAGCCTTATAATCCTGGAGCACAGGATCAGTTCTATTGACTAAAGGGGTGGCCCAAGTCAAGGCATTGCCAGACATGTGGGTTATCATAAAGCCAACCTTGGTATGTCCGGAAGTAAAGGCATGTGGACGAAATGAGAAATGTAAGTGACACGCATCCAAGAACTCCTTTAGCCTTTTGGGCGTCCCATCAAACTTCCCAGAGACTAACGGCAAGGGAGGCAAATCAGTTGTCGGTAGTTCTCGCTCTGCCATCCTCTGTTGTAGCACTGCGTTTGTGCCTTTTAGATTCTGGACTTCCAGGCTCAAGTTTTGGATGGCTGCTACAAGTTCCTGAACCTGCTGCGGAGTGGCCATGTCGTATTCGGGGCGTTGCAATCTGTCAGGAAGGTCAGTAGACTCCTCTTCTTCCTGTGATACCCCAGACTCCCCTTCTTCCCCTTCCTCCTCACCTTGTAGTCTCCGGCGTTGAGATAGTGTTGGATTGTCCTTAGTTCGAGCCTTCACCCCTTTTTTTTGAAGATAGGGACGACCAAGGTAGGACGCCACAGTGACACCCTTTGGGTGATCTGTGGCAACCCTCCTCGGGCGCAGTTATACGGGGAAAAATCCAAAGGCACAAAAAACCCCGGAAGATTAAGATCTTCAAGCGTAGTGAGGTATTAGTTACACCTTCCGGAGGCCGCAGTAGGAGGAGAGGAATCGGATGAACACGGTCCAGTTATCGAAGAAATTCCAGGAAGAATCGGGTAAGAACCAGATCAATGAAAGTTCCAGAACAATAAACAGAAGAGGACTAGGCGAGGCAATCCAAATGGCAGGCAGAGGTCGGTACACGGGAATCAACGGGAGGTAACTTTGGTACAGATTAGCAGAAAAGGGCTGGACGAGGCAATCCACAAGACAGGCTGAGGTCGTGAATCCGGGATATCACCGATAGGAAAGAGGGAGGATAAGAAGAGGAACAAGAGTGGAGAAATACTTACAGGGAGGAGACTAGAAAAGACGGAAAAAGAATAGAAGGAAAAGCTCAAGACGGAAGGGAGGAAGGGGTTAAGATGGGAACGGAACCGACAAAGGAGGAGAGGAAAAAAAGGCGAGGAAATAAAACCAGATGAAGGTTGGGAGCGAAAGAAAGGGAAGAAGGAGTGAAACAAAGAATACGGAAGGAAAAAGGCTGCTACACAGAAAAATGTCAGCGGCGCAGGAACAGGACGAAAACACTGTACGTTGCAACGCACCTGACCCCGGAAGTGAAAAGGCTTAAATACTGAGGTCAGGAATGTTGCAACGGCGACTAGACCTGCACCGCACGCTCAAAAATATACGTGATGGAACCCGCTAGGGCGGGCGCAGCTTCCACTTCTTCCAAAGCCGCCAGTTTCCCTGCGGCGTGACAATGAAGTTCTGGCTATTTTTAATGCAAAAAGAGTCCATCATTTGTTCATATAGTTCCAGATGCTCCCAGACAGAATATTTTGCATTTTTGTGATACAGGGTTATAAAATTCCTAATAGCCTTAATCTGACTAATGGGTCTTTCACCAGAGCTCTCTTTTGTTTATTGGCCTTCTTTTGCCACTTCACCTGAGTTCACTTGCCCTCAGACTCAGAGCTGCTATTGTTTGAGGTCCCCTCATTATCTTCTAGGTGCTCCCTGATTCTTTGAGCTTGTCAGTGGCTCTCAGAATGATGGGGCCTAGTTTCTTCTCCCCTGTTTTACCTCAGGCTCTCTGGGTCACTCCCCCTGGACTCCCTCTTTCGCACAGGATTGTAATCTTCTGACTCCTCTCTGCTTCCCGGGTTGGTGGAGGGTCCCTCCACTGCCCTGGTTGGGTGGAGGTCTTCAGAATGCTCTTTTGGGGCCTCATTTCATACTGTTTTTCTGCAAACCGAACCAAATGGTTCCTTTGTAAGTCATGCTTCTGTAGGTCTAGCTCCCTGAATTTCTCCTGATAGGAGTCTTCCTGATCAGATATCTCAGCCATAACATTTCGGAATTTGTACGGTGATGCCCGTCCATCAATCTCTGATGGGTGATGGCCTGCCTGTTCAGTCATGCTGGACGTACTTGAGTCTGGCTGCCTCATGCTTGCCGGTTATTGTGAACCAGTGGACCTGAAGTCAGCAGTGTCTTGCGCATACAAGGTGGTAAATGGGTTTGAGGCCCTTAGTCCAGGGGGTATCACACTGTGATCAGAGGTTGCCCTGTCCCTCTCTGCTTGTTCGGGGTCCCTCAAGTTTGGATTCAGCCTAGCATACTTTTTCTCTAACAGCTCCAGTTTCTCCCTTTCAGCCCCTATTTCCTGATGGTATAGAAAGGCCTGAGCCTTTTGCTCTGCTATCAGGGATTGACTCACTGTTATGACCTTTTCTTGAGCTGCTACCTAACTCTGGCATCCACTGTTCTCCTTACAGAGGCCCCCATTGTCTTTTTGTGCTGCCTGTATGGTCTGGGAATACTGAGACAATTTTGTCTCTTTTTTAATTTCTCTTCTATTAGTTTTAGTTCCGTCTTGCTTTGGTTTAAGCGCTCAGACTGGTTTTGCACCAAGGTTCTATTTTCTTCATATTATTCCTCCATAATACCCATGTGGAGATATAGGTAGACTGTGAATCGGACCACTTTAATCTGTTCCTCTTTAATGCTTGGAGTCATATACAGTTTACTCAAGGCTTGATGTAACAGGCTACCATCTTGTCACACATTCATGTGCATGGCAGTGACCTGTTGCATCATTTCTACTAGCCAGGCCTCCTCATTTTGCTCTGCCCACTCTCGTCTAACAAATAGTTTATGCAGAAGGCGCTGCCTAAACATGTTTATCTCTACTGTGGCCATTATGAAGAGTGTTCTTCCTTTATTAAATTATTTACATAAGGGTAAACCTGTATTCTGTTGCTTTTTGTCTAGTTCAGGGTTGATTTTACTTTATTATTACACACAGGCCTGATACTTAGGGTCTATGTTTTGGGATGGCACTTCTACAGTGTAACATAGTTTCTAACCACAAAAAGTATCACTACCTTTTCTGGGTTAGACTGCTGTGTTAAGCTGCCACGGTTGGAAACGCAATCTCAAATCCCGGACAAGCCCCCACTTTGTTAAGGATTTTAAAGAGGCGTCACTCTCCAGACCAGGACTCTTGATACTGGCCAAGGATTAAAACGCTTTTAAATTTATGAATTTGGATCCAGCTTTGAGAAGGCAGCCTGTCCATCTCACACCCCTCTTAACGTACACCCTGTGTCACAATGGACCATGAACCAGGCCGGTGTGTGATAATGAAATATGTATTTATTTTAATTTGGAATAAAAATTAAACACGTTCAATATAGGGCAGCAATCAACAGTGTGGTGATAATTACAGTGTAAATTGATAGAATACACTTAGTTTGACCTTGTTAAATAAAATATACAATGCACAATTGGATAAAGGCAAGATTACTTTTCGGGTGGTATTTTTGGATAGCACCACAGTTAATGTTTCCACCTGCAACACTCCCTCAAACCCCTATGAACCACATTTTGTGTGGGTAGAGAGAAGTAGCAAGGATTCAGGGAAACTAGGCAACAAACAGAATGAAAATCCGACCTTCCACCCCTGAAATAGTTATTTTACATGTGCGGTTGAATGAATGAGGTAAAAATGAGTATGGCTGTATCAAAGAAGTAAGAACACTAGCAAACTACAAGGCAATCTACTAACAACGCTCATACAGTTCAGAAAATCGATTTGGAAGGAAAACACAGTGCAGCGAAATCGCACGTGGAGAAATTGCATTAGCTTAGTTTCACAAGTTAAAAATAGCGAAGCGACTTGGAAAATGTGCTAAACGGACAAAATCAGAATGCGGTTTTGATGCTAAGGTACAAAGGCACATCACAGGTATAATACAAAAGTGAAACGGTGACTCTGAATGCACGACAGTATGGAATCCTTAAAGGGAAAGGAAACTCGGTTTTTAAATGGGAACAATTTCACGGGACAACTTGGTTTTGTTAGTAAAGTGATTTCTTTTACTGAAACTATATTTTAGTGACTAGATCGTTAAAGAAAGACACAGTATGTCAGGAGGTTACGTGCAATGGCAACCTATCCACGCCACGTTCAGCTCTATATGGGAATTAATTAAATTATTCAAAATGGTACTAAGGACTTACACAAGGACTGAAATGAGTTTGAAAGAATGGTGTTAACACTTGGAAATTAAGTCAGATTTTCCTAAGGACAGGATACACAGAGGATTCTGACAATTTTAAGGATTTACTAGGATTTACTAGTGGGATTGGGAATAATACTAATGGGATTGGGCATAATACCAGGTTACAGGGGGAGGGAAATACTTACAAAGTGCCTTGAAGGGGGTAGTTGGGACAGTCATCCGGTTTTCTGGACAGCGAGGCAAGATCTGGTCTCTGTGCCGCGGCGGGCTCTCCTAGAATGGGACAGCTGGGCCTAGTATGGTCACGGGGGACAGCAAGGTGCAGCAGCTGGGCAAAGCTGGTCTGGTCACAGGACACTCCCAAAAAGGGTACCACAGCCTTTCCCCCTTCCTCCCTGAATTATAGGGATTTAGTAGGGTTTTACTTCTGTATCAGTGGTTTTGCCTGGATAGGGTCAGCTAGCTCAGGCCTAGCACTGGAATCTTGCAGGGTGAATGTGGAATGTCTGGATCTCAGGATGTTGATTTATGAATGCTGGATTTTCTTGAATCTTGGATTTTTGAATGCCCTGACTCCCCCTAAACTTCCTCCTTATAAAGGCCAGATGACATCAGAGCAATTTTACGATGTGGGAAGAACTAAACTAGACCTACCTCTAAGAATTGGATAGGTCAGCCTGTAGATGTTGCCGCCCCCCTGTCAGCAGATTGGACTGAAGGCAGTGACTCATTTTAGTGTGTGTGTGTTTTTTACAATGTGCTTTGTTCCACCAAAGTTACTTTTGCCAAAATCAGTTGTGGAGCAAAACACTCATTTTTATAAATGTCACCCATACAAAAATTAAAAATTAGATAGGCAAATACCATATTTCTCATGGAACAGTTCTGTCCAAACGCCAAGTTCATGTGATATGGCTTTGTTCTCCTGGCATTGTTTCATGATTTCTATGAAAAATACTTTATCAAACATTCTACAAATCGATATACATGAGCCTAAGAGCGTCGGGCATATTTGCATTTAAGTTTTATTACTGTAGCATGTGCGCTTTCCCCAGAATTGACAATTTCCTGGCATTTGCGTCCACAACATGTCAGAAGAACCTACAATGTCTTATTTTAATGGCGCAAAAATAACATTTAAACGGTCATAATTTCAAATTACTTTCACATTACTGTTTCTTTAGGTTACTGAAATAAATGCTTTCATATCAAAAAGTCCTTTAAATCAAATGGATGGCATCGGTCACTGGATGGCGGTCCTTAAGATTTCCCCAGTCATCCTACCCCCCCTGCCGTGTCAGCTTTAGGCAGAAGGGCTACCATAGCAAACTTTCATTCTGGCAGATGCAGCTGAAGAGAGTTGTCACCAGGAATTCACACTTGACTGTGACAAGGCCAGTTCCCCATATCCATTGTTCTTGGGTGGAGAAATGCCAGAAAGTCTGACGAGGTCGCCACATCCCACACCTTGGCCAATTCATAGTTAGGGAAGGTTTAGTGCCTTTGAATTTCCTGGCCCGGCCCCTTTATTATGCTGTTTTAAAACACACATTCTTTTATTTTATTTTTTCACAAACCCAAGTCTTTTTGGGAATAAATATCCTGTATATTTTAAAGCAACCGTCATCTCCCATCATATTTGTATGCGAGCAGAGGGCCTCAATTTAACACTTCACTTTCAAAAGACATTTTCTTGCTTGGCAAAAGTACCATTTCACACTCCTCGCATCCATATTCTGAAGCCTTCCATAGCCCTAGTCAATTTCTAATCCACAGGAATCTGTTCAAGTAAAGGGTTCTTTGAACCTGACATCAAGCAGAATGATAAGGAGAGCTTTTTATGAAGAGTTTGGACTGTGTTAGATTGTTGCAAAAGTAAAACTTTTGCCGTACGGCCTGGAGTGAGTTTCTCTGCTAGTTCACAGATTTCATTTGACATAAAAATGCCTTTCAGAGAGGAATGCCCTCCTTTGCTGGTGTGTAGCCTGAAGATAGATGGGCATGAATGTGTCTTATCTGGAGCCAAACTGTGTAATGTTGAAGGATGAAAAATGGTACCAATGCAAAGCCATTTTAAATGCAGAACAATTCCTTTTTTTTCATTCGATGGCAGCATAGCAGTGCTGCCTTTGTATTCTTTTCTTTGGTGCACATGAAGGAAATAACTTGCCGCAATTCTCAGGGTTTTCTATGTTTCATCTCACCCCATATAGGCCCGGCAAAGACAGCGCAGCCATTATATTTGTAGCTGCAAAACGCCGTGTTGGTGCAAGGGAATAGCACTCAGCAGAGCCAGCACTGCCATTCTACTTCTAACTGCTGAAAACGCAGTTTAATGATGTTCCAGAGTTCTGCTGGGCTGGTAAATTGGTAAATGTACCCCACACATCATACTAATCATACTTGACATGCTTTAATCAACATTTTATATCTCTGGAATTCACAAGGAGGGCCACATCACATTTTCATGAATAACTCTAGTTGTGTTTATCCCACACAAATCGTTTTAGCATGCTTAGAAGGGTTTTATTCTCATCTTTACTAAAATACTTGAATGATTGTTGTTCGATGTACATTGTCTATTTTACATGATAAAAAGAATTTCTCCCATGTTAATCAATCTGCAGAGCCTCCTTACTCCTTTGCTTAGACCCCCACCTTTTGTAAGTATTACTCTTCTGTTCCAGCATATGACGCACACAGAGGGGTCTGTGTTTAGATTAGCCTACCCATTCCAATGGCTAATGGCTAAGCTAATGCATTGCTGAATAATATACCCAATCTTATCTGGTCCACCCCATGTCTCCCATCTAAGAACATTTTATTTCTTGTATTTTTAAGGAATAGCACTGACAATTAAAGCAGCCAGGCCTCTCTCTCCAAGGCAACAGGGAGGGAAGCTTGGTTTCACATTTGAAGAACTCAACATCCTGGTCCCTTGCAATAAACAGCCTGTAACTCATACCTAACATCATTTAAAACGACATCTTATAAAATAAACAGTTTCAAAACTAGGCAAGTTGCTTTAACGTTGTCTATTTTGTGTGCTTGTGCTTGACAGCAACCCTATTCACTTTTTGAAAGTCTGGCGAGCATTTTCTGCACATATTATTAGTCTAGAGGGAAAAACAAAATTACATGCATTTGTTTATTTCACAGTAAAATGCTTTGTTTCACTGCGAAAGCTTGAAACACAATCTTGGCATTTTCATGATTCTGTGCACTGTGGTTTCATGGATGTCGGTGCAGCCTTTCAAGGATTTGTTGAAATGTTCTTTCCACGTGTCATTCATTCATGAGAAGTATTGCACACCTCTCCATATTTTGCAATTTAGCACATTTCCTTTCCTTTTTAATTTAGTTCACAAGGCCTTATGTCAGACCTCATTCTGGCCTCTTTATTTCTGGCATCCAGAGGCTATATTTCACCACACAAAGTTAAAATTACAGCATTTTAATCAAATATGAGTCTGTATCACAATACTCTGGTGGATCTTTCTCCTGCAGTTCCATGGCACTTGCAGAATGCCTTTGGCCTTATAGCGCCTAGATGCCTCTATACAAATCTCAAAATAAATAAATACATAAATGATTGTTGTGATTTCAACCCATGACCATCCCCTGTGGGGTGCACACAAGTTCCCCAGGCATCTGCTTGAGGCTAGCACTCCCAATGGTGGCTTGAATTCCCAGTCCAAGTCGAAACTTGAAGTGTGGTGCATTTCATTTGCCAGTCAGTGCACTCACTGTACACCATAAATGCCTGGACATAAGGCGAGGGGCAGCTTTGCCCAGCCTGCCCAGGAGCCTCGGGCCCCATTGGATGCTGAGCTCCTGATTGTGGCATTAAGCTTTATCTGCTTCAGATTTTGTGACGCTGAACTCCCAGAGTTGGAAGCCTTTGCACATGAATAATTTGTATTTCCAGGACAGGGTTTCAGGAATCTGCTGCTTGGATGTTTGAGTGTGGACAATTATCCCCTTTCAGCGGATTATGGAACAGTTTTTCAGATGATATGTCTCTATATAAATGCACATTTCGCAGGATTGTACACTATTTTTAGGGGGATGGTTCCATGCCATCAAATCCCAGAATGAGGGAAAGAGCACTTTAATATCGACGTCAAAAGAAAGAAAACTGAAATATCGAATTTCTATTCAATACATTGATGCAAAATACCAGCCACACTGATTTCATTGTGGCTCTATGCAGAACATGGAGGTTTTGCTGTTGCCAATATTTCTACATCCCACCCATTCCGTAGCGTTTCTTCGGGTTGCTCACTCCCGCCCCACTGCTACAGCACCACCCAAACCAATTCCTTGTTTTGTGCACATTTTATTTTGGTATGCTGCATCCAAAATTGAGCATGCTTTGTTTTTTTACTTTATTTTGGCATACAATACTCGATATTGCGCACTCTTTGTTTGGACCGTATTTGTTTTCGACTCAATATTTTGTTATTTACTGCAGGGCTTTATCATATGTAGGGGTAAATAAGACTCATCTCAGACAGAAGCATCCCAGGCAGTATTATTAGTTATAGAATGGCCAATCTTTAATAAATTGTTACTAAAAGGATCCTGAATCTTACCCGGGTTCATTCTGACCTAACCTGATGAAAAAACATTTCCCCAAAATCATTGTTGCTCCAAACGCACAGAGAGAAAACCAGCATTAGGATAGAGATACAATGCTGAGCAGGATGTAGGGATGTATAATAATTGACCTTTTCACAATTGACCTTCTCAAAATTGACCTGGGGAGAGTTGACCTAATTTAAAAGGTCAATTAGGACATATATGCAGGGGAACCCTCCCCCACAACCACTTACCCAATACAGAACCCCCCGCAAACCCCCTCGCAATACCCTTATATTATTTATAATCCAAAACCGACCCAATACATATATAAAATAACTAAAACAATATAAAGGTCAATTGTGCAGAAGGTCAATTAGGACCACTATAATTAGGTCAATTAGGACAAAAGGTCAATTGTAAAAGGTCAATTTGGGTAACACCGGATGCAGAGGTGGGCAAAATACTGGCTGGGTTCGTACATAGCTCTTTCTGACCAGCCCATGCCATTAGACAAATAAGTGTTTTGTCTTTTTCCTTTAAGAAGTCTAAAAAGTCTTGGTGAAGCGAAAAGTCCAAAGCTGCCTCACTGGACCCATTGAATCACTTTAATGAGGTTTTGATTGGAAGGCTGCCTCTGCTACAGGATCCTGGTGGTCCAGCAGAGGCAGTGCCTGTGTTGTTGCAGCATAAGCACTGCTGTGCACTGCACGCCAAGTAGATGCATTCATATGTCAAACAGGCCTGTCTTAAAGATTCGGCGTGACGTTTGACAGAATAGATCCGGAATTCTCTAAACAGTCAATATTGTCTGGAAGCCATTGGGAAGTTTGCATGACCTAGAGATTAATCTCTAGGTCATGCCCCCCTCTCTGTTAGTGAACAACTGAAGACAGAAGGCCCATCTTCAATGTTATTGTTTAATAACCGCAAAACCACAAAAGCACCCCAATGGGGTTCAACAAACATGTCAACCATTTTGTAAACATGTGTGAGACACTAGTTCTTCTGCTTAGTTCTAGTTCTTCTTCCTACAAGACACTCTTCATTCTAGTCCTTTCTCCCCTTGTCCCTCGTACGTCTCCTTTTTCTAGTCCTTCTTCTGTTTCATTCCAATCCTTCTAGTGTTCTAAGCCTTCTCCTTCCACCTAGTCTTTTTTCACAATAGCTCTAGTCTTTTTTCTTTCATTCTAATGCTTCTTCTTCCTCCTATTCCATGTCATCATAGCCTTTGTTTGTTTGTTTATTTATTTATATAGCGCACCAAACCTTACATATCTGGGTGCATTAAAGGTAAATAAAAATGTTCGGGTTGCACATAGCATTAGTTACAGTCATTATATACAATAATACAACAGTGAACAGACAATTGTTACGCTCACCTTGCTCCCACAGAGGCGTCGATCGGAACTGGACAGCTGCGGTCTCCACCAATGTGACGCATAGGGCCGAGATGACGGAGTTCTGGCCCACCTAGCTTCGTTTGCTTGGCCCGTAGGAATATTCTTCTGCAAATGGAGAAAGGGAATTAACCACCCGTGGAGTTGAGCGTAAATCCCCCCCACCCCCGCTGTTCTCCCCACAGATCACCTTTGATGTCCCTCTTATAGTCTCACCTGATGGTTTGAAAAGATCAGCTCTCCATCCTGCTTTGAGCGCAGGGGCGCGTTGATAACCAGTTGCTTCACTGGTTCGAAGGAATTGGTGAGTTCCAGAACAATATTGACTCCGAGATTCCCGGCAAGACGCCGTAAGTATAAAGTTCGTAAGAGTTCAAATGCCTGACTTTCACTCTTGTCCGATTGCTTGCAGGTTTCAGCTTGAAGAGTTCCTCGTGGCAACCGGTAGTATTCTGGTAAGGATTTGAATTTTCCAACACAGTTCGATAAAATAATGTCAATATGTAACCTGTTGCTTTCTCTCTTATTCAGTTGCTGAGAGAAAGTATGAAGTCTCGGGGAATAATACCTCTGGCGGTAAAATCAGGTAAGTCTATTGTGGTGAGGAGGGTTCCCCTTGTTAGTCCCTTTGTTTCACCTTGCTGTCCTTTTGTTTCCCCTTAGGGGCGGGGGTTCGGCAAAGATGCAGTGGAAGCTGCGCCGACCCGTGAAGAGGAATAGTACCCCCGGTGGTAAAATCAGGTAAGTCTATGGGGTAGTAACTAATATTCATCTGTGTATTCCCTTGGCTCACCTTGCTGTTCTTGTCTTCTCCTTAGGTGCTGGAGTGCGGCGGGAACATGCAGGAGGATGCGGTGGAATGTGAAGATGCTGCGAAGGCTGGTGGGTTCAGCGCGGCGCTACAGCAGGCGAGGCGACGCGTATAAAATAACTTCTTTCTTCCAGCTCAAAGGCGCGATGGATCGGGAATTCAGGTAAGGATCAAAGGTATTGGTCTTGTTCTAAACTTTTCTCCTTCTTTCAACATTTTTCTAGGAGCTCTGGAGTCGAGGCAGGCGTGGCAGAAGGCTGGATGCAGACTTGCAGGCACAGTGAGCGTTACGCTGCTGGATGCAGAATAACGCAAAGCATGTGCTGCTCTTCAGGGGTGGTTTAAATAACCCCCAAAGTAGTCCCAGGTAAGTATTCCTCCCCAGCCTCGCCCGAGTAATAAATAGTCCCTAGGTAAAGTAGTCCCTTCCAAGCCTATTTTGGCTTGGAGCTCTTGCAGCATGGTCTGCATCAGGTAAGTTTGCAGCATGGTCTGCATCAGGTAAGTTTTAATCTATGAGCCTGGAGCCTATGGCGCCAGGACTGACTCTCCACATGAGCCTGGCGCCTTAGGCGCCAGGACTGGACCCAAATAGCCCCTAGCAGGGGTTGTTGGGCTTGCTTAGGATAACTTGATGCCAGCTTTCGGGGTTGCTGGACTTGGTCTGGGTCCCCGGGGGTAGGCATCATGACAACAATATAATACATAAGGTGGGTACAAAAACAGTTTACAAAGCAAAAGAAACGTTGCTTTAATGTGATAGGACATCCGTCGGTGTCCTAGAGATCATTGAGTCATTAGGAAATAGCCAGCTTTTGGTGTTTTTCCTAAAGCTAAGGAATGACTGGTCTACTCTCAGATCAGTAGGGAGGGAGTTCCATAACCGGGCGGCCATAACAGGAAAGCTGCTAGCCCCTGCTTTCTTTCAGATTAAATCTAGGGACTGTTTGGCAGAAAGAGTTAGCAGTCCTCGTGGGGCATGTCACAGGTTTTCTGACAATTTCTTCTATTAAATATTGGGGTGCAGAGTTGTTTAGGCACTTGTGGGTGAGGGAGACAGTTTTGAACTGAATTCTGTCATTGATTGAGAGCCAGTTGTTCTTTCGCCTCCGAGATATGTTGTCTTCTAGGAATACTAGAAGAAGGGCCGCTGTAAGTGTGTTATTTGGAAGAATTTGACATTTGTTGATGATGTGTTTGCTAGCATCTACGTAAAGGGCATTGCAATAATCAAGTTTTTAGAGAATTAAAGCTCTAGCTAAGGTGATGAAACTCTCTGTGGATAGGAACGGTTTATAAGCCTGTATCAGTTTACAGGTGAATGCTGTAGCTGAGGCAGTGGCGTTAACTTGCTTACATAGGTTGAGAATTCAATCTAAGTAGAAACCTAAGGTTTTAACTCCATTGCCACTTTAATGTCGATACCATCGATGTTGAAGGATAGGTATTTGTTGCTAAGTTTGTTGAGGTTGGCCTGAGCTCCCAGGAGCAGGAGCTCCGTCTTATCATCATTCAAGCACAGGCCGTGTGAGGCCATCCAAGCCTGAATGATTAGATAGATTTTATTTACTAAGGCCAGGTCAGTGTCGTAGTCTCGAGTAAGTGGTATGAGGATCTGGGTGTCATCTGCATAATTTGTGTAGGTGACACCCAGATGGTCAAGGTCATCAAACAGCGGCTTAGTGAAGACATTGTACATCGTGGGCGATATGCAGGATCCTTGTTGTACTGCGCATGTTATCAGTGTCGGGTCTGCTGAGGCCGAGGGTGAAAACACTCTCATAGACCTGTTATTCAGAAATGATTGGATCCAGGCTGTGGCTTCCTGGGAGAAATGACCACAGTGGACAGGTGTTTGCAGAGCATGTTATGATCCACTAAATCAGAAGCAGCTGATAGGTCTAGTAAGAGTAAGAGGGCAAGTTTCCTATTGTCTTTAAGTTTGTCAATTTTATTCTTAAGATCTATCAAAGCCGTTTCTGTGCCATGCAGTAGTCTGAAACCAGATTGCCAAAGCCCTAGGAGATTGTTAGTCTCCAGGTACGATAGTATCTGGAGGTAAGCTCCTTCTCTTTTATCCTAAGGCTTCTTCTTTATCAACCTTCCTATCTTTTCCATAGTTTTTCCTCTTTCTTCCCCTTTGTCTAAGTTGTAATCCTTCTCCTTCATCCTAGTCATTCTCTTTGGTCCTAGTACTTCCACTTCATCGTGGTCCCACTTCCTCATCCTGTCCTTCTGTTTCCTTCATGCCTTTCTCTTCATCCTAGTCCTTCTATTTCACCCTAGTCCTACTTCTTAACCATAGTCCGTCTTCTCCTTCTCTCCAGTCCTTTTTCTTTCTGCTAGTTCTTTACCTTCATCCCAGTCTTTTTCCCTCATCCTAATACTTCCCTCAGCTCCTTCGAACTAGCCCTTCATCCCAGTTAGACTGTATTTCAGGCACAGGGCCTCATCATGAGTTTGGCGGTAACCCTTTAATCCGGCGGTAGCGCTGTTACCGCTGGATTTAAGGGTCTGCCAAATCAGGGTTTTGGCGGATTTCTCCCCAGCTCTGAGCTGGGGTGAAATCCACCAAAAATTCGTGCTCATACCACTGGCGGGAAATCCGCCGGCGGTATAAGCACCAAATTTCCCCATTGAGCCCAATGGGGAATGGGGCATTCCCGAATGGGCTCAATGGGGAATGGGGATTTTCAAATCCACCAAACCCGTGATCCGGCGCTAGTAGCGCCAGTGGGTTTGGCGGTAGGGAAGTTAGCGCCTGCGCTATTAGCGCCAGCGTTAACGCCCAACTCGTGATGAGGCCCACAGTCTCTTAGTCACAATGTTCCTCTCTCTTGCCCCATCTGTATCTTCTTCCTCCCCATATGTCTATCTTTCGATTCTATTTTTTTGACCTGAAGTAAATGAGGTGGGAAGGATGCTGTTGGGGAACTGCTTATATCCAAGGGTAATTGCAGGTGTATTTTCTTTTCACACCACTGTTTTGCACCCACTGCACTCTCGCCCTCTCCGATTTGCCTGCATTCTCCTCCATGTATTCCCCTAAGCCTACATTTGCCACTGTGCGTGAACACAGAAAATGTCTTCAATATATAAAAAGCCAAATCTATTGGCTTTCTTTGCCCATATCTGCTTTTAGCAGGTAGGAAACTGGCATCTAAACCAAAGTAAAAGCAAAGAAACATGGCTTAGTAATAATGACACACCATGAGCACATCACTGAATTACGAAAGCATATTGGCGGGAAGCCAGTGCCACATTTTAGACAATCGTCCTGTAATGCACCCAATCAGGGCTGCTTCTCATATAGACTTGAGTTCATAGTAATAGCACCAACTATGCCATCTAGAAAATACCGCTGCCAGGCGCTGCACACACCCAGGAGATGAACAATAATGACCCGAATTTAGGAAATGGCCCATGAGAATCCCTACTATTTGGACCTGCAATTGTACAGTAGACACAACAGGGATACGCAAATACAATGAACACATTATTTTGCAGAACCACTACCTCCCTGGAAAAATTCCCCCTAATTCATTCTCCTTGCTTTCTGTTGTGCCAGTGAAGTCCCTATGCGAAGTCACCCTTGTAAACAGGAATTGAAACCTAAAAGGGGGCAATTTCATAAAAGCGACTTCCGGCTTGGAAAGTATTGGCAATTCTGACTTGCCTTGGGTGAAGGGAATGGGTCACTGGTTGGAAGGGGTTTACACCAACCAGTGTTATTGCATATGCACATTAATACTATATGATAAGCGCATTCTGGTGTCTTCTGTGAAAGAACCAGGCAGAGCATGTTACTTCAAATGTGAATCGCCACATATGGAAACCTTTGGGTTTGCATCAGATTCTAATTTTCCTTCGTATTAAAGACCTTATTGAGTTAAAAGGACCAGAATCGGAGTGATCATGGAGGGGTGTTATGCCACCTCTCCTAAATGGTAGCGTGCATGGCTAGACAGGGCGTGGAAGGTGGAGTATTGTCATGTGACAGGGCGTAAAGGTGTGGTATTGTCATGTGACAGGGCGTGGAAGGTGTGGTATTGTCATGTGACAGGGCGTGGAAGGTGTGGTATTGTCATGTGACAGGGTGTGGAAGGTGTGGTATTGTCATGTGACATGGCGTGAAAGGTGGAGTATTGTCATGTGACAGGGCGTGGAAGGTGTGGTATTGTCATGTGACAGGGCGTGGAAGGTGTGGTATTGTCATGTGACATGGCGTGAAAGGTGGGGTATTGTCATGTGACAGGGCGTGGAAGGTGTGGTATTGTCATGTGACAGGGCGTGGAAGGTGTGGTATTGTCATGTGACAGGGCGTGGAAGGTGTGGTATTGTCATGTGACAGGGTGTGGAAGGTGTGGTATTGTCATGTGACAGGGTGTGGAAGGTGTGGTATTGTCATGTGACAGGGCGTGGAAGGTGTGGTATTGTCATGTGACAGGGTGTGGAAGGTGGGGTATTGTCATGTGACAGGGCGTAAAGGTGTGGTATTGTCATGTGACAGGGCGTGGAAGGTGTGGTATTGTCATGTGACAGGGCGTGGAAGGTGTGGTATTGTCATGTGACAGGGTGTGGAAGGTGTGGTATTGTCATGTGACATGGCGTGAAAGGTGGAGTATTGTCATGTGACAGGGCGTGGAAGGTGTGGTATTGTCATGTGACAGGGCGTGGAAGGTGTGGTATTGTCATGTGACAGGGCGTGGAAGGTGTGGTATTGTCATGTGACATGGCGTGAAAGGTGGAGTATTGTCATGTGACAGGGCGTGGAAGGTGTGGTATTGTCATGTGACAGGGTGTGGAAGGTGGAGTATTGTCATGTGACAGGGCGTGGAAGGTGTGGTATTGTCATGTGACAGGGCGTGGAAGGTGTGGTATTGTCATGTGACAGGGTGTGGAAGGTGTGGTATTGTCATGTGACAGGGTGTGGAAGGTGTGGTATTGTCATGTGACAGGGCGTGGAAGGTGTGGTATTGTCATGTGACAGGGTGTGGAAGGTGTGGTATTGTCATGTGACAGGGCGTGGAAGGTGTGGTATTGTCATGTGACAGGGTGTGGAAGGTGGGGTATTGTCATGTGACAGGGCGTGGAAGGTGTGGTATTGTCATGTGACATGGCGTGGAAGGTGGAGTATTGTCATGTGACAGGGCGTGGAAGGTGGAGTATTGTCATGTGACATGGCGTGAAAGGTGGAGTATTGTCATGTGACAGGGCGTGGAAGGTGTGGTATTGTCATGTGACATGGCGTGAAAGGTGGAGTATTGTCATGTGACAGGGCGTGGAAGGTGTGGTATTGTCATGTGACAGGGCGTGGAAGGTGTGGTATTGTCATGTGACAGGGCGTGGAAGGTGTGGTATTGTCATGTGACAGGGCGTGGAAGGTGTGGTATTGTCATGTGACAGGGTGTGGAAGGTGTGGTATTGTCATGTGACAGGGTGTGGAAGGTGTGGTATTGTCATGTGACAGGGTGTGGGGTGTGACAGGGTGTGGAAGTGTGGTATTGTCATGTGACAGGGTGTGGAAGGTGTGGTATTGTCATGTGACAGGGTGTGGAAGGTGTGGTATTGTCATGTGACATGGCGTGAAAGGTGGAGTATTGTCATGTGACAGGGCGTGGAAGGTGTGGTATTGTCATGTGACATGGCGTGAAAGGTGGAGTATTGTCATGTGACAGGGCGTGGAAGGTGTGGTATTGTCATGTGACAGGGCGTGGAAGGTGTGGTATTGTCATGTGACATGGCGTGAAAGGTGGAGTATTGTCATGTGACATGGCGTGAAAGGTGGAGTATTGTCATGTGACAGGGTGTGGAAGGTGTGGTATTGTCATGTGACATGGCGTGAAAGGTGGAGTATTGTCATGTGACAGGGCGTGGAAGGTGTGGTATTGTCATGTGACAGGGCGTGGAAGGTGGAGTATTGTCATGTGACAGGGCGTGGAAGGTGTGGTATTGTCATGTGACAGGGCGTGGAAGGTGTGGTATTGTCATGTGACATGGCGTGAAAGGTGGAGTATTGTCATGTGACAGGGCGTGGAAGGTGTGGTATTGTCATGTGACATGGCGTGAAAGGTGGAGTATTGTCATGTGACAGGGCGTGGAAGGTGTGGTATTGTCATGTGACAGGGCAGGGAAGGTGTGGTATTGTCATGTGACAGGGCGTGGAAGGTGTGGTATTGTCATGTGACAGGGCGTGGAAGGTGTGGTATTGTCATGTGACATGGCGTGAAAGGTGGAGTATTGTCATGTGACAGGGCGTGGAAGGTGTGGTATTGTCATGGGACTGAGTTATACGGAAGGTGCAGCATCAGCGCAAGAGGTGGAACCTGAACAAGTTGTTCTGCTTCTCGCAACACTTGGCGAGCTCTGAGAAGCAGGCCCAACCCATGAGCACTCACTGGTTTTCAAATCAGTGCAGAAGGCAACTAGGGGAGCAGCCTTTCTGATGGTTTTTGAACCCTATGGGGGAATATGTCTAGGGAATTTGGAACTGGAGAGAGCTGATCTCCTGAGTGAGAGAAGGAAGCAAAGCTGTAAAGTGCATAAGGAACTAGAAGGACTCTATGCGGGAGTCCATGGGAAATAAGCTGTTTTTGAAGAAGTACAGCTGCATAGAAGAAGGACCTTCACCAGGAGGCCTGAAAGATCCAGCAGAAAACAAACTAAGAATCCATTTGCTGAGTGCAACTGCAAATGCTGCATACTGGGATATGGAGTGCAATTCCCTAAACAAGCTGAGTGCAGCCAAATATTTTTAGCACAAATGTTACATGCTGACTCATAGAGTGCAACTCGCAGGATGAACGGAGGCGCGCCATGTGCTGAATACGAACTCCACATGCGGTGATACAGAGCCCTACACACGTTGATTGATGAATATACGAGTCTTATGAATACCTTGTATCTGAATGTGAAGACACAAAAATCCGCGTTCATGTTTTTTGTAGAGCCAATAATTTAACCAAAATGGCTGGGATGACAAGTGCCAAGGGATGCACCGTGCCAAGGGTTTCAGAATTTGATTGCTCTGGGATTCGTTTATCTTCGGATCTAAGAGGGGATAACCATATCATGAGCCAGGCTTCCAGGATGAAGCAACAGCTGGGAGAGTCACTGGTGCAATGGCCATGTGTAAATGCCAGCCCTTCAGTATGACCCGCACAGTGCATTGAACACATGCAAAGGTAACGGTCAGTGCAGCGCCTCACTAGGGAGCTTTTGTAACTTGATATGATATGATAGGTCATTTATAACGCGCATAATACCCAGAGGTTCTTAAGCACAGACCTGGGGATCGAACCTGTGTTGCTCTGTGTTGTCTTGCTTCCAAGGCGAGCATGTTGCCTCTGAGTTATGCTCCCGAGACATCAATAACCTACAAAATGTTCTAAAGAATCTTCAGTGCCTTCCACAATCTTCCCCAGACTGGGTTACCCCTGCTGAGTTAGTCCTAAGTTATCTAGAAGACGAACTGCAATTGGAGCCAATCAGCCATTGGCTGTGGATTTGGTCTAATCATGGGGCAACATTAACAGAATATCATCACAGAACTGCTAGAAAAAGAGGATTCTCCTTAGATTCCAGGCCCTTCAGCATATAGAAAAAAGCCCATTTACAATCAATGCTAAAGCACTTTTGTTCTCGCCAAGCGCGAGGGGTAAAACTTTGCAGGCATTTTATAAAGCATGTTTGATCTCCCATACCAAAGAGGCACGTGAAACCAGGGAGCTTTTAACTAATTCTAATGGTAGATGTGCTGTTCTCTCCATCCCAGATACCTTGCAGGAGTATTTGACATGGAGTCATAAGACCTATGGCAGATGGTAAATTATGAGCCCATGCTTCCAAGGCTTACTGATTAAAGCCATCACTGCAAAATGCAAAGACAAACCACCACAATGAGGTACTGGTACTGGTTTCATTTCATGCACATATCCACAAGGTCAATATGGAGCTCCCGAAATAGCCCAGAAGGCCTCGGCAAAACTCCTCTTACTGACGCATGGTGTTTCCAGCATTTAATTTCTCACAAGCTATACATTTCCCTACAAATCTACTTATCTGTTCCTGGAGGTTCGGTATGAACCATTCCTCCTGGAGCCCTGCTGCAATTTGTCACTGAGAAGTGTGCAATGGGTAATGTAGTTGCTCTAAAGCCACAAGGAGCAGTTCTACGGGCATTGCTACCTTCCCCGTCAGCTCCTGTCTCCACAGCAAATCCGTGGACAAGAGAAAACATACTCTCTTTTTCCAGAGTTCCTGTTCTTCTCTAGGTGCTTTCCTGTGCATTTGTATGATCTGAAGCACTGGGACTGCAGAAAATGGGGCTGGCTACTGTACCTGCTGAGATATGGTTTACATGTTCTGGGAATCTGTAAATGTTAAGTATGCCGCTTCCTTCACCGCCTTCTTTGCAGCATCATTCAAGAGTGCTATTATGTTAGTAAGATTAGTATGCGCAGCGCACTTCTCAAAACCTACTTCTGTAGACGGGTTAACATTTCAATTAGATGGGATAGCAGCACAGCATGCTGGTCAGGGGGACCCGCCTGATCTCCTCAACCCTTGTCTCTGCCACCACGATAATGCTGTATGCACAGTGGAGGTTGCATATGCAGAGTCAGAAAAAATTGTGACTGCCTTCCCCTTTGCTCATTTCTAGTGCCTCTATAAGTGCCACTAGATCCGCCGCTTGCGTGGAATTATGCAAAAGCAACCGTTTCTTTAGTTTTATCCGGTATCCCCCCACCCCCCACAAGACCCACAACGGCTGCAACGGGGAACAATCAACAAAAAGTACCACACCTCCCTCCAAGGCATCATCTTTAACATTCGTCCTTTCTTGCTCATAAGTGGCACGATCATGTTGGTACCAACATTTCACGTTGTGGGGAGCACAATCATAATTAGTTGGTTCACATCAATTTCAACGTACTGTATTCAAACATAATCAAATAGCGTGAAATTAGGGAAGAAAATCAAAATGAAAGTACATCAGAAACCACCTCATGTAATTCTGAGCGCAGGCTCGGTCTTTATACATTAAGTAGCACATGTTGTCCCTATTTTACCTGATTGTGGGGCCGTGTGGCCAATGCTCTTTACAAATGTCTGAACGACATTGCTCTGAAAGAAATTAGGATAAATTCCAATCATACTAATTAAATTCCCCACATGTGTGGTATTCAAAAATTCTTTGCTGTGATTAAAGAGACAAATTATGCCTACCTCGTGGCGTTGTGGTCGTGTTTTTCAGTCTTACACTGCTATGAGACAAAATGTCAATCAATTGTACTGCCCTTTTAGTGATAATTCAGATGTTTCATGCTAACTGGTTGCTCTGTTCTGATCCATACCTGCTAACTGCGTGAATGAATCCATTCCACGCCGCTCGCGTAAGCCAGAGTTTTCCGTTTCCTGCACTGTATACAGTGCTACTGATCGTTGCTAGGTGATGTGAGACTGTGCGTCTGAGAACGCATCAACGTCACAAGTGCTTCACATCTGGTGGGTCCCCGTTGCCAGGGTCCACAGGATTGCAAGTCTTTCAGAAGTAATGGATTGTAGACATGTTAATAAAAAATAGATTGTAGACATGATTATGAAAATGATATAAAAGGGAGTCGTGGCTTGATGTTTGTTGCTGTGTTACGGACTGTGTGCAGTGAAACCCGCTGTTGCTAGGCAACATGATGCTGTGCGTCCTAGAACGCATCGGCGTCATGAGCGCCTTGCGTCCACCAGGCCCCTGTTGCTAGGGGCTACGTGAGAGCAAGTCTCACTGGACGAGTGCTTAAAACTGGATAAGAAGGATCAATCATGATCTCTTGTTCTGCAGCCTTGTGTGAAATTCCATCCGTCTGATCGGATGTATAATTCGAAAATCTATCAAATATTAGTACATCAAGTAACTCACTAAAAACACTACTGAAATGCTCTTTAATAATAATAGAGGTAACCACTATGTTAACGTATCAGTATGCTTAGAGTATGAATTGACTATATGGTTTAAGTGTGTTGGGACCCCATTACGGGGTCATATATGTAGATTAGCGCTGTATTTGCATCCATAATTGTCACTGAATGTGTATTAACGTAAATCCTATTACTATTTTTTTTCTAACACTGTTTATTCGGGTTTATACAACAAAAACATCATGAGCACAGGCTTTCAACTGAAAGTTGCGGCAGTCTTGACGGTAAGAGGCAGCAGGGTCAGGGGGGGCACTTTGGATATATCAGAAAAACAAAAACAGATGGCAGTTCCAGGTACATCGGGTGTCCAAGGGGAAGAGAGAGGAGGGAGGGAGGGAGGGGATGGGGAAGAGAGAGACATTTCTCAGTACACATCTAGCCATTTCCCCCATATCTTCTTGAATTTCCGGGGGCAGTCTCTCGCATTGTAGATGCGGTGTTCCATGGACGCGCACCTGCTTACTTCTTTGATCCATCTTTGATCCATCGGTTCAGGCATATTGACTCTAACCCCAAGTTGCAGCGATCAGCCATTTCCAGCTCCCAATGCCACCGCTAGTTTTTCATATTTGGTGAGGTCTAGTAGGTGCCCCTCTTGGAGCATGTGTGCCAGTGTGCATATCCCTCGCTTTTCCCATTTCTCGAGACAGCCCATTCTTTGTATTTCTGGGAGGTGCGCATTGGACCATAAGGGTTGGGCTAATGTTGGTTTCGCTCCCCAACCAATATGTTTGTGTGCTTCCCTCCAGTTATGGTGGGTATGAAGTGACATTCTTGGTATTTTCGATACTCCTCCATTGTCGGCGTATAGAGCCTGAAGGAGTGGTACGGGGTGCATAGCTGCTGTCTCTATGTGGATATGTGGTAGTGTGGCATCCCCATGTAGCCAATTGTTTACCACCACCTGCCGCTAAATAGTATGTGCGAATACATGGTAGTCCAATGCCTCCCTCTCATACTGTGCGCTGCAGTGTTGTGATTGTGATTCTGGGTTGTTCCCGCCAACCCCCAAAGCAATGTGTGTAAGTTCTTGTCTATTGTTACAAAGTTTTCGTGGGGGATGGGGAGTGGTGCATTTTGTAGGACGTACAAGAGTCTCGAGAGTGTCATCATCTTGAACAGCGCTGCCCTGCCCATTAGTGATGGTGGGAGCGATTGCCAATGGGAAACATCCTTACTAAATCTGTCAAGTACAGGTTGTAGGTTGAGCTGAAGGAATCTATCCAGAGTTGGGCCAATCCGTATGCCCAGATATGTGAAGTCTCGAATGGAGATGTGGTAGGGGCACGTCTCGGGGTTCGCAGGGTCACCTCCTAGAATTGGGAAGTATATGGTTTTTTGGGTGTTCACCTTTAGAGAGGCGAAATTTTGGTATTCCCTAAGAGTATGGGACATGATTGGGCAGGAGCTCACAGGGTTGCTAAGGTATACGAGGAGGTTGTCTGCATATAGTGAGAGTCGATCCTCTCCTCCCCCCGGCCAGGTGAATCCAGACCAGTTTTTACCTGCTCTAAGTTCAATTGCTAATGGCTCGATAGCTAGTAAGAATAGGAGGGGGGAGAAGGGACAGCCCTGCCTGGTTATTCGGCCCAGTGGAAACAATCTGGAAGACCTGCCTTTCACTCTCACCGTTGCTTCTGGGGATGCTTCTGGGGATGTGTAGAGAAGTTTAACCCAGGAGATGAAGCCCTGCCCGAAGTTCATCCGACCCATGATCTCCCACAGGGCCTCCCACCCGACCGAGTCAAATGCTTTTTCGAAATCGACCGCTACCAGGGCTAGTGGGCACGGTATCTCCGGGGCCCTGTCGAGAGCAAGTTGGACTCTACATAGGTTCATGCGAGTGCACTTGTTGGGAATGAACCCACACTGATATGGGTGGATGAGGGATTCAATCACCCTGAGCAGTCGATTAGCCAGTACCTGTGCAAGGATTTTTGCCTCTCCGTTGATCAGCGAGATGGGCCGATAAGAGGCACAATCGTCTGGGGGCTTCCCGGGTTTAGAAATGACCACTAGGCATGTTCTTCTGAGGTCAAGGGGGAGAACGCCCTGTTCTTTGCTCCGGAGAAACATGCGGTGCATGTGTTCTGTTAATGTGTTGCCGAGGCGTTTCCAGGTCTCCACTGGGAAACCGGGGTCTTTTCGATTTGGAGCTGTGCTAGCGCATCCTGCAATTCATTATCTGTGATCTCAGTGTCTAGGAGCTCTGCCTGTTGTGTGGAGAGTCTCGGGACCTCTATCTGAAGAGAAAGTTGGAGTGTGTGGGTGTGCGACTCACTACGGGTGGGGAATAACGTTTTTCGTAGTAGGCGGAGTCTGCTGTGAATAGCTCCCCTTCGGTCGAACGGATTGTCCACACATGACCCTTAATTTGTTTGCGTCTCTCCAGCCAGGCCAGGGTCTTGCTTGCCTTATCCACTCTCTCACAGATTCGGCTCCAGACCACCCAATGAGCAGTCTGGGCCTTGTCTAGAGCTATGTTGCTGAGGGCCTCTTGTGCCGTTATCAAGGCCTCTTGTGAGGCCCTGGTTCCCTGCATGAGGAATTGTTCCTCACTCTCGGACACCCGTCTTTTAGCGTCCACAATCTTCTGGGTGTGTTGCTTACGGTGGGCCGACACCAAGGAGATGGCTTCCCCACGGAGGACTGTTTTGTACGCCTCCCATATCGAAATTGGGCATTCCACAGAGCCTTTGTTTATTTTGAAGTATTCCGCGGTCTTCTTCTCTAGTCCCTCAGCAATCTCGGGCAACCGCAGGTAGTATGTATTCAGATGCCAGGTGGTGTCTGATCGGTGGCGTGCGCTCTTCAGGGTTATAAGCAGAGTGGAGTGATCTGAGATACCACTCGCCACAAATTCAGTGGAGATGAGCCTATGGGACATGCTGCGAGGGATGAAAGCATAGTCAATTCTCTATGTTATTGTTATTGTTATTGTTATTTTGCACTTATATAGCGCCTTATATACCATTGGTATGGTCTGAAGGCGCTGGTAGGTTGAACGCCCTTGGGAACCGAAGTTCAGATCAGTAGAGAGAGTAGGGAGAGTCAAAAGGTGCGTGTGTGCACCGGATATGTGTGCAGCTCGTGCGGTACACAAAGTATTAGCTGATTCTTATTGGTAGGTGTGGTGGTTGAGAGAACAGGAGAATGTGTTCGTTCTGGCAGGATTTATCCGGAACGGATGTGGCTGCGTTAGGCCTGAGGAGAACGCCTGGCTGGGGGTGTGAGACCAGCAGTGTTTACATAGAATGATGTGGAGTAAGCGGTGGATGTTCGTATGGGAACAGTTATACCGAATGGTGTCATAGTATCTCTGTGTTCTAGTTGAGTGGTGATGTAAAGGAGAGAGTAAGCGTGGGGTGTGGTAAGAATGGTTATATGCTCTTTCAATGTGCAAACTTCTAAAATCACTTTCACAGAGAGGCTACCGGGCGAACTTCTAAGTATAATTTTCCATACAGAGGCTATTGGGAACGTTTCTAAATTCAGTTTAACAGCGAGGCTACTGTGCATGGGAATAAAACAAAAATCCGGTGTCAGTATCATGTAGTGTTCTCCAAGTGTCAGAAAATCCTAGTGTTTCAGCAAAAGTGTATAGAGGAGTCGGGGTATGCTGAATCCAGAGTCCCCTGTGTGATCTATCAACAGTGACCTCCATGACTTCATTAAACCCCCCCCCCCTAGGGCCCACAAGTCTACTTGTTCCTCTAGCAGTTCTGTAGTTCACTGAGGTGTTCCTTCGTGAGTGTGGGGGGAGCGTAAGCCGCAATGAGGCCCCATCGTTCTCCCCATGTGTCACAGAGTACCACTACGAATTGGCTGCTGGGGTCGGTCTGCACTTTCCTGACCTGCAGTGGCACTCGTTTGTGGATGAGTACCATTGTGCCCCTGGCTCCTCTTGAGAACCCAGCCTGGTGTGTGTGCGGGTAGTTGGACTTTTTAAAGAAGCCGCTGCCGGTTCCCATCAAATGGGTTTCTGTGAGGAGGGCTATATTTGGTGAGTATCGGTTAAGGTATTGGAGCACTAGCCTGCGTTTGACACAGGAACCAAGGCCATTGACGTTCCAGGTCAATAGGGACAGTTTATCAGCGTGCATCCTAAGCGTGTGTGCAGTGTTTTGAAGTATCAGAAATGATCATATGTCTTAGTGTCCCCCCGACTTGTGTGTATGTGCCCTCCCGCCCTCTGTCCTGGTGCCCCCTGCACATTGGTCCTGCCGCAGCCAAGTGGGCATGTCATATAAGCTCTGAATGTCTGGATGTACCATTTTCAAGAGCCTGTTTGGAGGCTATCATGTAACTGCGTGGCTTAAACCAGGGTATATTGGGTGCCCCAATCCCAATGGATGAAGTATCTGCACTTCCTGCGCCAACAGCGATAGATATCTTGCCTTTTTGTTCTATAATTCTTGGTTGCCAACACCCGTGAACTCCCCCACCCTGTACTCCTCCCCCCCAACCGGAAGCACCTGTCGCCCAAACATATAACCATAAACAATAACAACTTATTCGGGGTAACCCGTCTGAAGTGGTAAATTGACTCCGTGGGAAGCGGGTGTCACAGTGTCAGACCCATTGGGAAATTATGTTGCAGCCTAGTCAGTGCGGTGTGGGAGCGTCACCCGTTCTCTGTAGTGCTCTTGTCGGGGTACAGTGCCGTTTTGGATTCCGGACCAGAGGGGATTGAGCAGGGTGAGGGCTGTTTGGACCTAGGTTTCTGTCCAGGTGGTCCAGGAGGCGATCGACGGAGGCCAGGCTCGTTAAGGATTTGAGTTTCAAGCCATTCCCATGCCTCTTTGGTAGTGCATAACAGGTGGGTAGTGCCCTCATGATGGACTTTGAGTAGTGCACGGAAAAACAGGGCATATTTGATTGATCAGGATTGGAGCTTTTTCTTCATGAAGTTGAAGGCATGGCAGGCCTTCTGGATCTCCTTAGTGTAGTCCGGATAGAGCCCAACGCGATATCTGTTGTATGTGACTGGGCCTGAGGCATGGGCCATCTGGAGAATAGCGTCCTGGTCCCGGAAGTTTAAAAGGCGTGCAATAATTGTCTTTGGTGGGGCTCCAGGGGTGGGAGGGCATTCTGTGCACCAGCTCGATGGAAAAAACTTAGTGTTTTGGGAGCAAAGATATGAGCCAGCCAGTCTTCTAGGAACAGTTCAACGCTGGGGCCTTCTTCCTTCTCCGGGATCCCAAGAATCCTTACATTATTGCATCTCGCCCTTCCTTCACTGTCCTCAGCGCTGTATTCAAGTTGGTCAACTTTCTTGGAGATTGCTGCTAGTTGTTGCTCCAATTGGCGAACTGTATCTTCTGTGTCCGATATCCTTTGTTCTGACTCCCCGACTCCGGACGAGAGATTGTGTAGGTTTTAGCAGAGGAAGGACACCTCAGAGGACAGCCCTCCGATCTTCAGTTCTAGAGACGTCCTCGAGTCACCAATTGCCCTCATGACGTCGGTGAGTGAAATTGGAGAGTCATAGGTTTCTTCCCTGAGCTATCCTCCATCTGGGGTTTGCGTTGCGAGTCGGGGAGGGGCCACTACTGTGAAAAGATAAATTTTGCTCTGCAAGGCGTATTTCTTGACCTTATCTTTACCCATGGAGCTGCTGTAAGATCTCAGTGAGGCACTGGGTCTTAATAAGTCGTTACAGTCTCTTGGTGAGACCCGGTGTTGAGAACTATGCGTGCAACCAGATTCTATGATGCCGAAATATGCTGGGAACGGTGGGACCGATAGGTACTGTGGCCGCTCAGGAAGCACTAAGGCCTCCCGAGGCTGCACAAGAGTAGGTCACTCGCCTTCAGCCTGTCAGCGACGCAAAGCTGGGCATTGTACGCAGTATATTTGGGTGCGGTTCACAGCGTCAGAAGATGGCAACTGGTTTGCCTGCGTGCGGGTGGCCGCAACAGTATGGATAAAGCCTTGGAGGAGATGTCTGAGATGTAGGTGGTGGATGGGTCTTCTCTGAGGTGGTCAATTCCCAGGCATCCCAGGTCTAGCAGGTTAAGTGGAGATGTCAGGGGATAGGGTTGTTAGCTCCCTAGCTTTGTTCTGTAGGGATTTGTGGGGTTTCTTGACATCACCCAGTTGCTGCTGGACAGGTCGTGGGGCAGTTTGGGCGGCCGGCGCTGTACTGTAGGTTTCTTGCCATCTCCAATTTTAGTGTGGTGCGCTGTGTGCAGGCGGATTCTGTATTTACCGGGGGTCCGTCAGAGGAGGCCTCACGAGCCGGGCTCAGTCAGGTGTCCAGGAGGTTGGTGCCGTGGGCGCAGGGGGGGGCCACAAGGTGTCTGAGCAGAAATGTCTGGGGGAAAGAGGGAGTTCAGTAGGCCATCAGCCCCCTGGGCTTGTACTGTGGAGACCTTCGAGTTCCCAGGCTGCACCTGGTTAGCACCGGACAGTATGTAGGGCTGCCTGGGTCGTCGTAGGCATTCCCCCTGGACAGAAGGCGAGGGAGGCGGGCCTCTCAGGTGAATCATTGCTGGTGTCCTTCGTTCCTGCGGTCCAGTTGCCACAACGGCTGGATGTGCCTCAATGAAGGGGAGGGGTGCAGTAGTCTTGAGGCCAGGCCCGTGAGCCTGTGGTTTTCCCTGTTTTGTCTGCTCATTTTACACACGCCGCGTTGGGACCTGCAGAGCGGAGGTGCCTGCAAGTTATTGCGCTTGGGGCGTGTGCATTGGGGGTCTGTTGTGTGCTTTGGAGGGCATCCAGAGGAGAGGTCTAGGCATATGTGGTGCCTCACCCCAGTCTGCCGTTATTCTGAGCCCACGACCTGGGCTCAGGAAGGCGCTTCTCGGCGTGTGAGCAGCCCCTGCCTCAGGTCTGTGAGGTTTCCCCCCCCTGTCACCTGCTATGCTGCAGGGGTCTTCACCTGGGCCAGGAGGATCTCTCCGTATGCACGGGGGGCACGTGTACCTCTGTGGCTTCACCGGTACCTGGAAGAGAGTTCCATGCTTGCGGGATGCCTTGCATGGATCAGCTGGTGTGCCGTACTCGGGACCTGTGCAGGGGGGCGGACTCCTAAGCCGCTGTTTGTCATGGCCAGTGCAGGTTGTCTCATGGGCGCCAGGGAACACTTCCAATCGGGTGGGAGGAGGGGTTTCCTGGCGGTTTCAGTAGCCGCCATGGGTGCTGTGTGTGGTGCCCTTGTTTCCCACAGCAGACACCCAGCGGCAGTCTGCACTCCCCAATCTCTTCCCTGGTCCTGGGTCCCACCCTCCAGGCTCTGCGGGCTCTTGCAACTTGTAGGTGGGCAGGCTGCCTGCTGCCTCGGTCCAAAGCAAAAATGGCGGCCATCGCACCACTGACGGTCGCCTGCCCGCCTTGCTCTTTCCGGGCTCTGATTTTTGTTGGGATTGCAGCAGAAAATGGCCGAGAGGTTCCGCCACACAATCGTCTCATTTCTCTATGGAAACAGATCCAGAGGGTGATTTTATTGCAGGATATTGGCCGCGGCCGCCGGGAGCTGGTTCCTCTAGTTCCTCATACGCCGCTTGCGCATGCGCAGTCAGTCCTGGTACTATTGATGTCACCTCGATTGTTAATATGTATCTAATAATGCTGGCTCAGCATCGTCATGCGATCACCCTCAGGTGAACTTAGATAACTAAAAGGGTAGGTTCACTTGGGTCATTCCTATATCCAAATTACAAAAATACAAAAAAAGCATTGGCAGTTAGGTGATTATAGTAGTTAGATAATTATAGTGGTTAAATAATCATAGTAGAACATGCATTACAACCATTTCTTAATTTTCCATGGCCTATAAAAGTGGTCCATTTACAAGTAACACACCTCGTTTATCCCCTCAGGTGCCAGGGAGTCCAAATGGTCGATCCAGTAGGTTTCCTTTTGATCTAAGTGTCTGCTCAAGTTCTTATATGCATTATATGGTCTCACCACTTCCACCACCTGAAACCGAATATGGTTTATGTTATGTTTCTTGTCATTCCAATGTCTTGCTACTGCCGAGTTTGTATTATTAGTTCTGATGCATGATCTGTGCTCATTCCACCGTAGTTTTCCTTGACGTTTTGACTGCCCCACATAGTAAATGCCCATGGGCATTTTATGGTGTAGATTATGTTAGGTGCATCACAGGTGGCATAACTGTTAATCATTATCTTTTCGCCTGTTCTCGGCTGGTTGATTGTGTCGCCTTTGTTTACGAAACCACAATTACTGTAGTGGAGGCACGGAAAAGATCCTTTCCTTAATGAGATCAGTGATTTGGTGGCTGGTCTGGTCTTGACCAGTCCGTCTCTAAGGTTTGCGCTCCTCTTGTAGGCAAATATCGGGTTATCCTTAAATAAGTGTTCAACCCTAGAATCACTTGTTAGCGTCGCCAATTTTTCGTGATTGCTGATTTTATACGGCTGCTTTGAGTAGAGTAACAGGACACATACACCAGGGGTGTGGTCGTTTCATCTAATCTACTTCTGTTTGTGGGTGTTGTGATCCAATTTTTTGCTGCTTGTATCTCTACTGTCTTATAGCTATGTGCTTGAAATGTTTTGCCCATGTTTTCTATTTCTCTTTCATATTCTGCTGGGTCATTCACAATTCTTTCCACCCGCATCATGTGGCATCATCATTATCCATACAAGTATAACAGGATAAATATCTGACAAACATCTTCCGAAAGGAGATGGATCGAAACAACCTTTTAGATCGACTTAGTTTCCACCAACCAAGTCTGATTATGAATCTACCTTTCAGCCAAATTAATTGGGTGAAAAGAATGCTATAAATCGACTGAGCCAATCTCAAAGCTCCGTATAATTAGGGAAAGATCAGAACCAATCAGATAGGAGATTACAGGAAGGGATAATATTGCCTACAAAAGAGCAGAGAATGGCAAAGGGTAGGCGAAAAACATTGTTCTGGAGGGCTGCCCCGAGCAATGCCAAAGGTTACGATTAGGGGCGTTGCTGGGGGGGCGGTTAAAGGGGCTATAGCCCCTGATCTTTTGGTTGTAGCCCCGGATAGAATCTCAGGAGCTACAGCCAAAAGACTAGCTAGCCCCCAGTCCCAACAGTTCCAACATCAGCATAGCCCCAGGTCTTTTCCAGACACAGCAGCTCCCCTGGTTACGATTAATTCCAAACCTTGCAGCCATTACCTCTTTGTTTTGCTCTATTCACCCCGAACACGATGGGTATGCCCAAATGTGAATCCCATGCATGCTGGGCCTAGAGACCCAAACTACTCCTCACTGAAGATCCATTGAGGCAGAGAAATGTCTGTGGATGCCTGTGCTCTCATGCAGAAGGAACATGACCTAGCAGTTCGGGCTGTACCGCCTCTTTTCAGGTGGGGCCAAGTCTGATTTCCCCTTTCTGTAATGGTTTGGCAGGAGAAGAACAATGGTCTGGAGGGTTGCCTAGAGCAATGTCAGTGGTAATGATTCATTCTAAATCTTACAGCCATTGAGTGTTGTTTTTGCTATACCCACAGCACAGCCATCACCTCCCTCTCTATTTAAGAATAGTTGTGTTCTGTTAGTGCCCTTTATGGCATATGCCATGGGAGTTATTTTTTAATTGCTTTTGTCTTGTAGCAACAAAGCTCCCAGTTCACAATGGTTCACAATGGCTTGCAATCACCGTGAATTCTGAATGACATGCAGTCAAAAAGTAAGGCTTAGTGGTGCCAGCAGTCAGAGCTCCCTTGGTGTTTCTACACACAGAGACCGGCTGGCATGAACACACCAATGGTGCTTCTTTCTTTGTGAGAGGGCCAGGTTGTTTGGTTAATTTGGCAAAATTACGAATGACTCTACTGCAAGAATTCACTGGCCACTGGGAAGTGTCTAAATTGTGAGCGGTTTGTTGTGTGGGTTACAGTTGTGATGTCCACTATCATCGTTCGGTCCGCAGAGATGTATTCTCTGTAAACACCTTCAGCCTTGCCTGCAGCACTTCACATTTCTAGTGATTCAGGGCCAGCACGTTATCATTGAGCTTTGATATTCTGCCGCAGTAGATGCATGTATGAGAATGTCATGCTTGATGTTGTCATCCTTTCAGTCCTGTAAGCACTCCTCAGAGAGTGTACTGGTGTAATGCAACACCTCAGCGGGTACACAATACTGCAGACTAAGCCACTTGAAGTGGTGTATTCCAACATGGGATGAGAATGCTGTAGTATATTGAGATTCAGGGTGTAGAGGTCCCTTAGGATATCTGACATTCAGGTCGATCTTGGAGACCACTGTGGCTCCTTTCATAGATTCTCCTGGGTCATCTATTGGAGGGTAGTGTGTTGCTCCCGCTTGATGCCCGTGTTCAGAAGGTGCATGTCCACACACGCATATGGACCTCACTCTGCTGCCTAGGGTGTTTGGCCACCATAATAAGTGATACCCAGGGTGTGGGTCCAACACCACTTTCAAATGTCCAGTTCTTCCAGTATCTCTAGTTCCTTCTCCCTCTTCTTTCTCAGATGGAGCAATAGGTTTAGCACAACTGATTGAAGTTCTAGTAATTTTGGAGATGCACCAGTTAGAATTTGAGGCTTCCATCTCCCTTGTCATAGTGTACTCTTCCACGAGCGTTAAAGGTTTTATTTGATAAATGTTGATTTGAAAATGGATGAGCCGATGGACTTTGGCAGTACCACATCTGGGCAAGGTTTCTTGGTCTGTGAGGGTGTCATAAAACATAGCTGAAGATTATTCGGTCTGAAGTCTAATATTTGTTTTTAAGACAACTGTCAGGATGGCCACCTTGAATTAACAGACAACCAGACCCAAACGTAAAGTGCAGTAAAGGTTTATTCAGGATTGGTGTAGAGGTTGGAGCCAAAACAAAGAACAGGGTGGACTTAGGGTAACAAAAATGCGCTCATTGCCCTGGGGGTTACTTCTCAATTCATTCCCTCGCTCTCTGTTGTCGGGCTTTCAGCTGTGGTGCTGTCTCTTTTTCTCTTCCTAGTGTGGTTTTAAAGGTCTTTCCAAACAGCTATTTCTGGGCTCCTTGCAGGGAGCGTGGCAATTTCCCATGGAGCTGCCCAGGCTGGGTTGACGGAGACTGCCCCTTTATGTCCATGGCTATCCGTATCCCCTCGAGAGGGGGAATTTGCAACCCCCGAAAGGAGAAAACATGTTGTAATTTAAGCTCCATGGGCTCCTGCGGGTTGGGGTCCATGTGTCTGACATCAGTCACACAGGTGGCAGGCCAGGCTGCTCTTCTGCCTCTACTGCTGTCAGACTCTTCATAATACTGGATCTGGGTCCAGGACTCAGACTTCCAAAGTGGAGCTACATTTGGCCTGCTAACTGGATTACCCAGGTCTGAGAACAGGGATGGCTGCGTGGGACTTTAAACCTATTCGGGTGCTAGTGTGGGATGCCCCTAACCTTGCTTGGGGAATGTTTCCGAGCCTAATTGAGTTGAACCTAGGAATGAGGTAGGGATCCCTAACTTATCTTCCCAGGGTCTTTGGTAGAGGGTCAAATGACTACTGGCCCCCGGGTTTGTGGGCGGCTTACCCTGATGATTCCACTATGGCACCGTGATTCAGGACGGCCATGTGGGATCAACATTCATCCTGACTCAGACTTAAAGTGCTCGGGATTGGTGAACAGGCTGGGGCCACAAAAGGACTGAGGAATGTAGCTAAAATGCCAATCAAGGTTCATCAGCAGCCTCCTCCTGGTGGTAACTTCCAAGTGTAGTCTCTCTCTCTCAGTGTTTCAGCTACGATGCTCTCCGCTTTGGGTCTTCCCAATGCAGATTTGAAAGGGGTCCCTGAACCTTATTGAGGGAAACTCCAAACATTGCTTTGTGGGCTGCTTGAAGAGAGTGCCACAGTTTCCCTGGTTCTGGCCACGCTGTTACCTATGTATGATAAGCTCCCTTGCTAATGCTTCGCCTCTGGCTCGCTCCTCACACTACTCCTACTGATTGCCTATGGTCACTCAGCGCCTCACGTACCTCCTGATGCTGTCTGGGCATCTGGCTGCCTCTAAAGCCTTCTAATATTATGTAGCTCTCCCAATTCCCTGCTTCCTTCTGATATGTTTTAAGGGTGTCTTTCCACCTTCTAATCAGGGGCCATTAGTACTGCTGCATCTCTACAATGTTGCACATTACCTTTGTTTCTTCACTGTGAGCTCCTGTATTGTGGATCTAGACAACACCTCCTCCTCTTTGCCTTTGATCATGGCCTTCTGGTTTCATTCACCTGTTCTCCTTGGGTTCTACGAGGAATGTTTCGGGACAGAGGAGCTGTTTATGCAATATCTGCACTGGATCTGCATACCTTGGTGAATTGACTTACTTGACCATATTTACCCCAATTTTAAAACCTAGCTGGGATACTTGGTGAAGCAGTGGCCCTCTGCAGTACTCGCATCCCCAGTGTTGCAGCTCTCCTCTGCAAAGCATGCATACTCGGAACAGCCCCTACTTGTTGTGATTGTTCCAGTGCATTGCACCTACCTTACAACTACCCTTTTCCAGGACCTCCACCATGTGCGCTGCGCTGGAATCTGGCAACTAGTAAACTCGCCCTAGCTATTTACTCTGTTGAAGCAATTCCCCTGGTTCTTTCACAATGTGCCATCAGAGGTGGGCTACTGTCAGTCTTGACTGTGCTGAGCCCTACTTTCATCTTATTCTGCATGAATACAGGGGCCAGGATGATAACTGATGCAGATGTGCATGGTATGCATCTAGAACCACACGTGCATTTTGGTGGGACTGATGAAGCTGAAATCTCTCATGGTCACAAATCACTAGTGGGCTCTGTGAGAAACCAGAAGATGTTTCACTCGCTAGTTCCCGGGGATCTGTCATCCAGGTGGCCAGGACACAGCCATTGCTTTTGGATTCAGTTCCTGGGGGTGGACCAGTGCGGGAGGATCACCTGGTCGAGAGGGCTTCGGGGAGTGGAAGTGGGACACCGGATGGCGAGATGCGGTATCCCTTTCCCTGTAACACCTTTACCCCATTCTACCAGGTGGGATACATAGGAACTCTACTCCCCCTTTGTTTCCAACACGCACACTTTCGCACAGACAGCCCGCCATGGGAGAAAACAGACTAACACCTGAGCAGTGTACCTGACGTGTCCCAATGCATCGGTCAGGTGAGGTCAGGCAATTACTGATAATTACACACACCTGAATACCATTAAACTTCCCCACATGGATAAAAGGCGTAGCAGGAGAACACACTCGGACCGAGGCAAAGCACACGAGAGGATAGCAGTTTCGAGATGGCAGCTGAACTAAGGAAGACAGACAGGCATTCCAGAGGGATTCACAGGAAGGGAAACACCCTTGACCTTCCCGGCAAAGAACCGTTAATTTCAAGAAACTTCAGATCAGAAAGCGTAAGGCCAGGAAATCCAGCAGCAGAATCCTGCATTGTGTGTCAGAGGTACCCGAGCTCCTCCTACATGACTGATCGAGTTGTGGAGAGACTGCAGCAAGCTGGATACCGTCCTTGGTTCCAAGAACAATGAAGCAACAGAGAAATCAACAGAGCCAGTGAGTTTTGTGAGAAGTCTGTGTTGAAGCCAAGGTTGCAGGCAGCAACATTGTTTAACGAGCGCTGGAACGAACATTGTTAAGAAGCATGTGATGAAAGACGTGAGTAAAGCTAAATTGCAGATGAATGATAGAACTAAAATACAATGCCTTTGACAGAGTGGTACAACACCACGTGCATGTTCAATCGAAGGTCTCTGTAAGGTATCGAGCCGAGAAGCGACAAAAGGGAAAGTTAAGAGTTGTAAAATGGAACCCATGAATTGAAGTGGGCCTGCAATGTGTGAAGCAAAATCCTGTGCACATTTGAAAGTCTTTGATCGTTGATGCCGAAAGGAAAATTGTGAAATTGAGATAAAATGGTCCGAGCCCGACGGGAGAAGACCAACTAAGAACATAGTGTTAAATAATAATAATTTATTGTGACTTAGTTTACAATGAAACTTTACACATAAAATATACCTTAAGTAGGAACAAAATTATAATGAGAAAACCATCAGTAATTAACAAAAACGTTGCATAAGAAATTACCAAGAAAGACAATACATTAAATTCTCTAAATATACATTTCCTAAAAACCATATAAAACAGCTTCATTTTAAATTCACATTTACAATAGTTCAGGAACCAGATCTAACCACATCCTACCGTATATTCTCCAATAAGAGTTTCAGATGGAATATCAATCTAATTTCAGTATTGTTACAATTCCTATATAAATAGGGGCCTGTATTAGCCAACAGCCCCTCATGGATTTCAGCGATGGCTATATATCAACTCCTCTTTATATCCTCCTATATGGTTATATTAAGTCTTGTTTCCACCTTCAGCCAAACATTGTACAGTGCCATCAGGAGCCTTATACTGTTGGAGTTAATACAGTGATGCCAAAATAGCTCCTCTTTAATGTAACCTTGGTTATGCACAAGCTGACCCAAGCCAAGGTTTATGGTACTTAACATTTTGTGACATTCAGTCAATACATGTCTGGCCGTTTCTAGCTGATTCACTCCTTTACATAACCGGCAAAGCCGTAATTCTCGGGGGATCATGTCTCTTCTGCCTGTTATCATTAGAGTAGGTAGTTGTTCTAGCCTTAGAAGTAATATGAAACGTCTAAGTCTCCTATCCGGGCATAAATTGAGATAGCTCTGCAGATTTTTGTAGTTATACAGTCTATACTGGACAAACTGATAGCTTTTCAGATTCTGGAGATAAGCGTAATTCTCCAGCCAATCCCAGAGCTCTATACGTTTGACCAGAGCCCTTTGCATTTCTACAGTTACACTGCCCTCCCTAATTTGCCACCCAATGGTCATCAGGAATTTAGACATTTGCTCCTTCAAGGGGCACGAGGATTTATCCTTAGAAATCTCTAGGTAGACCGCCTTGAGTAGCCCATTCTTAGTCTCATCCCTCATTCTCAAGTAGAGTAGGGCTCGCTTTTTTAGTACTATCGCTTTCAATGAGGTCAGCCCCATTTCCAGTCTTAATATTGCCATAGGGATTCCCGGTGGTAGGCCCAGGATAGCGCGCCAAAATTTCCCCTCAATCACCTGGAGTCATTTCAGGTCAGAGTTGAGGAGGGCTTCTAGACCATAGGTGATCATAGGAGATAATACCTGCATGTACAGTTGTCTTGTGCCCCAGATGGTAAATCCCCCCTGATTTAGTGTGAATCTATGGAACAGTGCAGTCAGTTGGGATGCCTTTACATTGCGTGACTGCTTGCAGAGTCCATAGTCGCCGATACTCTCAAATTCTATACCTAGATAGCGGTAATGAGGAGAATAGGCAATGGTATCTGAACCAACTCTGAGCTGTACACGAGTGGTGTTCTTGTTGGTAAATCTCATTGCTTTAGTTTTTTCCAGATTAATTTTGAGGCCGTTCCTCTCAGCGTATTCCCACAGAGTGATGGCCGACCTTCGAAGCCCACTAACAGTGTGGTCCAATATAACCAGGTCGTCCGCATAGGCCAGGACAGGGCAGATGGAATCTCCTATTTTCGGTGGGCAATTTGTCGCAGCCCTAATGGCCTCCGGGATGTCATATACGTACATATTATAGATCAGCGGGGCCGTGACACAACTTTGTTTGACCCCCCTATTTTGGAGCACACTTCTAGTAGTGTGTCCTTCCTGGTCTAATTTCACTTTAGCAGATGTGTTCTGATGGAGTAGTCTGAGATAATAGGTCAGGCCCTCCGGGCAACCCATTGCTTTTAACTTCCACCAGAGGGCCTCTCTGGGAATAGAGTCAAATGCCGCTGAAAAGTCTATATAGAGGGCATATAGTGGTCGTGCCCTCCTGATCTGGCTCGTGTTCTCAGAAGGTCCAGCACCATGATGTTGTGTGCCGTAGAATACCCTTGCCTAAAGCCACTCTGGAATTTGCAGAGTATATCAGATTGCTCTACCCAGAGCTGCAGCTCCTTTAGAAGGAGAGAGGCATATATTTTGCCCGTGACATCCAGAAGTGAGAGCAGTCTATAATTGCTAGGATCCGCTCGATTACCCTTTTTGAAGACTGGTATGAGCACCGCTGTTTGCCAGGATCGGGGTATTCTCCCTTCATTTAAGATCTTTTTAAACATTATAGCAAACAGGGATGCCCAGAATTCAGGATGCGCCTTCATCACAATATTTGCGAGGCCATTTGGGCCCGGGGCTCGGGAGGATTTTAAATCTGAGATTGTATTCAGCACCATTTGATATGTCACATTAAATGGAGGGTTTGACGGCCTATTGATCAATGTATGGGGTTCCTCTGTGTCTGCCTCGGAATTCCTATTTTCGAGGAAAGCTATCCATGTTTCAGCATTAATAGGGTTAGCTAATTTGCCTTGTACAGTACCTCGCACATCACCCAGCAGAGCCCAGATATTACGCGTTTTGCCTGTACAGATCGTGTTTACTAATCTTTGCCAGGCCATGATTTTGTCTAATTTCCGTTTGGCCTTGATCATGGCTCTATATTTGTTTTTGACGCTCCTAACCTTAATAAAATATAGGTCTGAAGGGTAAGCTCGTCTCTTGGCCAGCCGGAGTTCCGCTCTACGCTCTCTCTTCAGGTTTCTCATAGCTATGTCAAAGGGTGGCTTTAGTGTGTTAAAGTGGGTCTGAGTCCGACAGAGGGGAACCTGGGTGAATAAAGAAATCACCCGAAATTGAGAACAGTGTGTTAAGTGGGTCTGAGCCCCGTATAGTGGGACCCGGGGTGAATAGTGAATCACCTGAGAAATTGTTCACGTGAAATTCCTGACCAGAAAGGAACTATGAATGTTTCTTTGTTGCATATGGCCCTCTGAAATAAGAGACTGTGAATGGCAAAGAGACTTTGGCACAGAAGGCCCTGATACCTGTGTTTTGAACTGCACCCTCATGCTAAAGAAGCCAGAGTTTGTGCTAAACTCGAGTGTGACGCCGTGTCCCATGCTGAAAACGAGGGGAAAGGAAGCCAACGGCTCAAATATCCCGACATATCATTTCTTGAACACTTTTCTTTTGCATACAATTGTTTCCCACACTATTTGTATTTAGAGGTATGGATTGGCAATAGGTTTAGTAGTGTAGGCCTTTTTCTTTTGACAAGTCACTACTAGGACTGGGTAATTTTTACTTTGATGGTCATAGCTTGCTCTCATCTTTAGATTTAGGATTAGATAGGTGTTTTTCAAACCCAATTGAAGCTCAATAAACACCCTTGAACTGTAGTCACTTGTGTCTGTCTTACTGATTGATACCATGCCATCCCTACAGCTCAAATACTTTGTCAGCAAAGCAGCAGGAGTGTAAGAATTATTTCCCATGGAGAGTGTCTTCAATGTTTGGTATGTCTTCACCCCGCTGAGTACATCATCAGTGAATGGTTTGCCTCATCAGTGGCCTCTCTTACAGTAATGTACATGTCGAGAAGCTGCAGGCATATTATCAACATGGACCATAAAGCCAACACCTGACCTGCATCTTGCGGTGTTCTAGCCACTTCAAGGTCTGTTACTGTGATAGGGTTGAGCCTTGTATTTAAAATGTCCCACACCAAAGTGTGGTTATTTTGTTCTCTTCCCCCTTTTATATTTGTGTTTGAAACTTGGGTATAGCACCGTGCAACAGCCGTCTCCCTCCCCCTTCCAGTAGAGCAGTCCTGAGTACCGGGAGTGCACACCAGGAGATCCTGATCCAGAACCCCTTCCCTCTCTGCCAGTTGTTATATGTTGAGGGGGTAATGTGAAATTGTGGGGACACAATAAGGTAAAAGGCATAGACACCTGCACGCTTGCGAGATACTCGACATTGTATTGTTTAGTATTTTGTATCCTATATGTGTACTAGTGTAAAGGCCTGTGTATATGGGTTAAAGTGTGTAAAGGAAGACATTTTCAGAGTGATAATATATTATGTGGTATATTTTAATTTAATTTATGTTAACAGAATAACAATATTTAGTAAAGTATCTTGCTCCTTTTACGTGGAAGAGTAGTAACCTCAAACAAAATCTCTCAGAATCTGATGAAAGATCTACATGGTACATACGGCCATTTGCTGTATCTGCTCCTCTTTGTCTTGGATTCCATTTCCAGGTTTTGGAATCAAATATATAATAGTGAGGGATGTCAGAGTAATACAATTCACGTGCAGCATGATTCTCTTCGGCAACTTGAAGTATGCTGTTAAAGTGGTATCCCTGTCTTGGGCCTCTTCTGTAGCTACTTGTATGTTATCATTATTGGAATACAAATTTTGTTCACCTGGAAAATGAACTTGAAGTCTTATTGTTGTATGCGTAAGGCAACAGCTCCCTCTAACGGTGATAACAGGTGAAGCGGGCAGTCTCTACTGCCCGACTTGAAGTCTTATTATTCTATGCGTAAGGCAACAGCACCCTCTAGTGGTTATAACAGGCAAAGCGGGCAGTCTCACTGTACATGCCTGCATCAGACAAACATACATCTGCCCTTTTAGTATATACATATGTATATATAAATATAATCCTCTCTGGGAATGGCCATACACACAGCTCCATACACGCAGGCATGCCTACCCTGGAATCCATATTTCCCTCTTTGCCCCTCCTTTTCAAATCTTTTGTGAATCTCCTATCCGCAGTGAGGCTCTGCTCATACCCTGAAATTGTCCCAGTTTTGGAGAGAGGAAATATATCAGGAATCAAGAAGCAGAACGGATCTCGGGCATGAGTAGAGTGACATACATTGCAGCCATTTTAACCTTGTATCCAAGTCTTGACAGAATCTGAATGATGATGTGTGGTTCATGATTACAAACACTTGAATGTTATGATGAAAGTTGTGAAAATAGAAATGCACACCAACCATAGTATGCATTGTGTACTTAGTGATTGAAGCACACAACCTTTTGTTATCACAGACATAGATGTCACATATACAGTTATGTGGTCATGAAGATGCTTCCAAAAGTCTCTTTCACTGAATGCAAAGCAACCACGAACTGTCATTTGTGCTATTCTCTCATTCTCATGGTGGTATTACAAAGTGTATAGAGTGGCCGGACTCTCTGGCAATCATCCCAATTATTAGCAGAGATCACTCTGGCCCATCAATGACTCCCAGCCACAGAGAGTCAGCCATGGGGCAAAGATTACTGTCTTTTATTAGCAAAATAAAAATGATCACACCAGATATACAAGTTTTTTCCAGAGCTCACATCGTCTGAGCATGGGTCACCCAGTTTTATTCCAGTGTGATGTCACAAATTCAGTTTCCATCCCTGAAACCTGCATCGGTCAGTTTGGGTAAGTTACATACTCCATAGGTTAGTTCTACTATTGGATAGCCAGATCTAGTGGCTCCTCCTAGCACCACCACTGCTAGTGTTAGTCTACAATTTTGCACGGTCGAAGAGTGACCATTGGCCCTTGCAACAAATTATATCCCCCTGTGAAAGGTGGGTCTGGATTGGGCCGAGTGTGTACTCCCATCCCTGAGACTCAAGCCTGTTCCCAGACTGAATGTACCTTTTCAAGGCAATGAGAAAGAACATGGAGGTGCGAAGTGTTCCCTAATGTTTCCATCTCTGATCACCTAAGCCTGTGAGAGTGCATTCAGTTAGCAGACCGAATGCAACACTTGTAACTTCTTCTCGTCTGGTCTGATGAGAACAGCCTTCTGCGTTTACCTTGGCTGTCTGGGCATTGTCTCATTCAGCTGGGACACATGTGTCGAGACCACGAAATGAAGTCCTCTCGCCAGTAATTATGAGGATTATAGGCTGAATATCTGCAGGTGGCTTATTCTCCTGGAACTTCCCCATCTCCACTTGTCCTTGGCTGGGTGCAGCGTTTCTGCTTGCCTCTGGCTGCGGCCAACACGCCAGCCATTCCATGTATCCCAAACGTGTCTCTCCTTCTACGTTCACGTTGGAGGCCTATAGCGCCCATATTATTCCTTATGGCTTCTCCATGTTAGTAGCAATCAGGCAAAGCTAAATTTATGAATACTATGCATCTTGCAGTTTCAGCTTTGCCGAAAGATAGAAGCATAGAGAGATATATATGTGTGTCCGTCCTCTGCCTACGTGAGGCATAGCATGTGCTTTGTGCCTTTATGCAATAAACTAGTGTATGTCCGTGTAACTTCATGAATGGGTGAATATGTACTTTATGTATATACGTGGCTACGTCGTGATGTCAGTGATGACGTCATTGATTTCTGACTTTGCAGTCAATCGACTTGCTCGATCGATGTAATTTCCATATCATCCAAATCATCGAATGGGTATGGCCTGAATGGCTGTCTAAGAGAATAGCTGTTCTCAGACCTGCAATACATCGATGGCCCGGGTGATGGCTCTAAGAGTAAGGCATATCTGTTGTTCCTTTGCCTTTGTGTTGAGTCGTGTGGGGGTCATGAGGGTCATATTTGGCCCCTCGTCTACAAAAGTGTTTAACAGAAGTGGCACAGACTGTCCATCTGTTCAAACAATAACTCTTTTTTTTGGGGTTTAGAAAAACACCTGATGGGATCACAACTAAATGAGACTTCACAGGGATAACTATGCAGGAGAGTCTATTCACAAATGCAGGTATTATTTTTCAGTTGCCTAGCACCAACCTCTACTCTAAATGAGCACTTGCCTGGATCTGGTTTCTCGACTATCTTCTGACCCTCAGGATGAATCCACAAGCCGTCTCTCCTGAACCTCTGCTTCACAACAGGTCCCCCAAGGGCTCTAGATTCACAACTGACCCCTCTTTGTCCTCTGCTTCACAATGGGTCCCTCCAGGACATTGGTTTTATCAACTCGTGGTGCATGGTATTTCTCTAAAAAAAAAAACACAAATGTGTCTTTTTCAGGCAGCTGTTTTCCTCCAAGCCACTTCCCCAGGTTCTTCCCTTGCATCTGTAGGGTCGCTGCTGGATGACCAGTGTCTTTATTCCTGGTGATGATGATAGGTTATTGATAACGCGCTTCATTCCCAGAGGTTTCTAAGCGCGGACCGGTGATCGAACCTGTGTTGCTTCGTGTTGTCTTGCTTCCAAGGCGAGCACGTTGCTGCTGAGCTATCCTCCAATATCCTGTCGGAAAGGCAATAAGTTAACACTCACATATCTACCATCTCCAGGAGTGCAGGTGTGGATGTTTTGCACCCTTCTTTCTTCAGCATTCCCAGGACAGCTTCACCTTTTTCCACAATCGCTCAGTCCCCTTGATCTGGTCTTCCAAAATGTCTGCTTGCATCAAGGGAGTGTGGCTAGGCATGCCTGCCTCCTCTGGAAGTCTCTCGCTCTGCAGGATTCTCCGCCTCACTTCCAATAAGCATTCTTCCATGGTGGTCTGAGTTCTACGAGCTGATTGAATAACTGCTGAATAGACTTGCACTTTGTCCTTTTCTTATCAGTGGGGGCCTTGTGTGGATTTATATCTTTGATCTTAGTATGGCCGTTAGCATGGGTCTGCAAGCGTTTGAATGTATCGGCGTCATACAGCGCCATTTTGGATTTCTCTCCAATGTGTAGAGCAACTCTGCATTACACAGCACTCGCTCCACTACACTGGGGTTCTGCCTTCATTGGGCACGTCAGTGGTCCGCGTCGGCGAATTGGCATTCGTGCACTCGCCTGCTATTAATCTTTCCAGTGGTTTAATTTCAGAGCTTGCAAACTCTGTGGGTGGCGCGCATGAGCAGACATCTAGGAGTATTGGGGGTTCTCATGCTCATTCAAGGTACCAAGGGGGATGTAGTTTGGTGGAGTTGTTTTCTGCTTGGGGACACCCTCTGTGGCATTACCAGATGTCATGGGGCAGGACAGCAAGCCAATGAAAGTCAACAGCAAGTACAGCAAGACCAGGAGGATGGCTCAGGGGCAACGCGTTTGTCTTGGAAGTAAGCCAGCGCATAGCAACACAGGTTCAATTCCTGGTCTTGCACTTAGAAACTGGTCTCTGGTATTAAGCATAATAATGGTATCCACCCTCTGTGGGCACATCGGGTAGCAGCCCAACCAACCTAGTCCCTGGTGGCTCACCTCCACCTGTTAGCTCACCACGATAGTTGTTCTAGGCTTTGGTAATGTGCTTTCCTCAGAAAAACAAGACAAATGTTCTTACTATGACTCCAATATGTATTAGAAATGAACACAGTGCGATTTTAAAAAGAGCCCGCCTACCATTTAATAGAATCATATAATATCATATTTGCTTTCATGCTACTTGTAACCAGAAAAAAAGAGCATTCAGTCCCCCTTCAAGAAATGTGTCTTTTCTTTGGCCATGCCGCTCTCAGCAACGGCTGGGGTATCTCTAGGCAATGCGAACATGACAGTGCAATTCTCATCCACAGATAGAGGGAGAAAGAGGCGGTGGAGAGACAGAAATAGACAGAGACATTGAGTGAGCGGGCTAGATTGGTGGAAGATACACCAAAAACCGCTTGTTGAATTTAGTGAACAGAAAGAACGTCATTTCCAACAGAAATGACTTGCATAGTATATTATTAGAGATGATCCATGTAGCAGGCAGTCCTTGGGTGGGTTGCCTTGACAATGGGCAATAGTTCATGGGCTGAGAGTGCACTTGGATGGGTAGTAAAATAAGACATAGGGGGTCATTATGAGTTGGGCGGTAAGGGATACCGGGCACCGGTAAGGAGACCGGTGCCGGAAATCCCTTACCGCCCAATTCCAAGGTCCCTTAGCGGGAACCGTAAAGGACATGTGGTCTGACCACACGTCCTTTATGGGTCCCGCTAAGGGATCAGGGTGCTAATTATGGGCCAGCTATTAGCAGGCCCGTAATTACCGCCTTCCCCATTCCCATTGAGCCCTATGGGGGCTCAAAGGGGAATGGGCAATGGCTGGTTGAATGGGGACTTACCGGGTCATCTAGGGTCGGAATGACACAGTAAGTCCCCATCCAACCAGACCGGACCCGGACCCGGTATTGGAGGCAGCCATCTCCAATCTCGGAATGAGGCCCATAGTCTTTGGGGCAGTGATTAGGGAACAGGCATGATTAAGATACACACAAATGGCCTCGTGCCAGTGTCTGTAAAGAAAGCAACACACATTTACAATCATGTGAAATGATCGGGAGACGTAGGGTGGGAGTCAGTTTGGGAGGAATTGAGAGGGATTAAGAGACATCCCTTCACCGACTAGAAAGTGGAGTTTGATTCGGGTTTTGAACAGTTTGACCAAAAGGCTGGCTTTGGTGGCTGACTGGAGAGCATTACAGCGGGGGGTGGGGAGGGTCAAGTAGAAAGAAGATGTGGGAGGAGGCACGGGGGATGGAGATGTTGTGGAGAAAGTGGAATTAGAGAAATTGAGTGCAAGAGTAGAAAGAGAGAGATGCTATCAAAAATGTATTGGGACAGCAAGACATGATATGATATGATGGTTATTTATAACGCACTTAATACCCAGAGGTTTCTAAGCACATACCCGGGAAGCGAACCTGTGTTGCTTCGTGTCATCTTGCTTCCAAGGCGAGCAGGTTGCCGCCTGAGCTATCCTCCCATGGAGCAGGAAGTTTACGCAGGAGTGACTTATGGTGGTAAATATAAGTTTGTTTGTTTTTTTATTGAATTTTTAATGCGCACCAGACCCAAAGGTAACAGGGCGCAGCAATAAGAAGGTGCAAAGCTTACAAGTTACTTAATGAGAATCACAGTGACATATAGGTAGTTACAGGCAAGGTGTGGTGAGGACATACAGGTAAATACAGTTGCATAATAATTACAGTGGTTTACAAGAATAGTTTCGGGAGAAAATAGAATAGTTACAAAAGCAGATCGGTAAAGTGAACAATTATGCGGTAGTCTCATTTTAGGCTATACTACAGTTTGGTTGAGAAAGGTGATGTAGCTCTTTCTAAAATGTGGGTAGGGTTGGTCAGCTCTCAACTCAGCGCCTTGGTGTAAAGCGCTCTATAAATAAATCAATCAATCAACTCGTGGGGAAGAGAGTTCCAGAGTTTGGCGGCATTCACAGGGAAGCTATTACCTCCAATCTTTGTGGATTTGAATCTTGGCACCACAAGACAGTTAGCATTGATGGTTCTAGTGGGCCTATTGGAAGATCTTCCCAACAGTTTGTCGATTAAGTAGCTAGGGGCAGCATTATGTAATGCTTTGTGAGTTAAGGAAGCGATTTTTAACTGTATCTTATCATGTGTAGAACGCCATTTATGTTGGTGTCTAATGGAGGTCATATGTACTCTTTTGTTAATGCCTAGTGCAGCTCTAAGAGCGTTCTTTTGTAGTATTTGCAATGTATGGATGTTAGTTTTGTTGGTGCCGCACTAGAGGGCAGTAATCTAGTCTTGATAGGATTAATGCTCTGGCCAGAATAATGCAGTCATCGTTAGACAGGAAGGGTTTGCCCGCTCTGATCAATTTGCATGTGTATGCTGTTGTTGAGGCCAGGGATTTCACTTGTCTGTTGAAGGACATAGTTGTATCCAGATAGAATCCCAGGGTTTTTACTTCCTTTGAGACTTTGATGTTATTGCCATCGATGATGAATGATGTGTATGCGGGATCTAGTTTGATGATGTTGGAAGGGGTACCTAGAATTATCAACTCTGTCTTGTCATCATTCAGCAAGAGGCCGTGGGTGGCCATCCATGCCTGAATGATGAGATAGATTCTATTCACCAGCGCCACATCCCTGTCATGATCCCCAGAAAGCAGGAGGAGAATCTGTGTATCATCTGCATAGTTAGGGTAGGTGATACCCAGAAGGTCCAAATCATCGAACAAAGGCTTGGTGAATATGTTGTAGAGAGTTGGCGACACACAGGAGCCCTGAGGCACCCCGCAGATGATCGGAGATCACTCTTATTGTTCTGTCACTCAGGAATGATTCTATCCACCTACCAGCTTCAGCAGAGAAGTGGGCTGCTGAGTCCAGGTGCCTACAGAGGACCTTGTGGTCCACCAGGTCGAATGCCGCTGAGAGGTCTAGTAATAGGAGAAGAGCAGGCTTCCCTTTGTCTCTCAGCTCATCAATTTGGGTTTTTAGATCTATCAATGCCGTTTCCGTCCCGCGTAGCGGTCGGAAGCCTGATTTTCTAACCCCTAGGAGTTTATGGAGCTCCAGGTATTTTTGTATCTGCACTTAGGCAGCTTTTTCCAGGATTTTAAGGAGAAATGATACCGTTGTGATAGGACGGTAGTCAGTGGCGATGAGAGGATCTAACGTTTGCTTCTTTAGGAATGGGAGTACCCCGGATTGTTTGAGGTCAGCTGGGACAATGCAGACATCACCCTTGCAGTCCGAGGGTTTAAGTGATAGAATAATTTTTTCTACCTCTAGAACAGATATTTTAGTAAAACTGAAACTATTATTTTGAGCAGGTGTCATGCCACTAGGCGGCATGGAATTAGTTGGCTTTGCTAAATTCAGATCATCTTTTTTGGTTTTTATTTTGTTTTGTAGGGTATTTATTTTGTTAGTTAAGGCTTGTTGGATCTTGGAGCACCAAGTTTTGTTTTTGTTGTACACGTCTGGTGTTGGGATAGGCGACTCCAGTCTTTTTAGTATGGAAAATAGTTCTTTCATACTTGAGTTGGAATTGGGAATACATTCATTGTAGGAATTTCTTTTTGCCAGATGAATTTTGTTTTTGTATTGTGTTGAAATGAAGGTTAGCTTTTTTTTGTTCTAGCTGGACGGGCAAACTCTCCAAGCGGTTTCACATTTTCTTTCAAGTGTGCGTAAGTCCTTTAGTTTAGGCGTAAACCACTTATTGAGATGTGCTTTATTTTTGCTCGGTCTCAGTTTAAGTGGGGAAATTTTGTCTAAGGTAGTCAGCATGATGTTGGTGTATTCCTCCACGAGGGTACTTGGGTCAAGGTTATCCGGCAGGGCTCTTAAGGTTGGAAGAATATTGGGTAACCCATTGTCTACAGTGATAATTTTTTTGTTTCTGGTAAGACAAGGGGGCACTGTCTGTGAGCCCAAGGGTTGAGGTCTAGTGGTTGATAGTGTGATAGACACAAGAGAGTGATCAGTCCATAGTTGAGGGGCGATGGAGGTAATAGTAGCTGTACAATTGTAATCGGCTACCCAGTCCAAGGTTCTGCCCTTAATGTGGGTGGGTTTGTTCACTTTTTATGATAGTCCCACGGCCTCCAAGGAATTGGCAATTTCCTGGGCATGTTTATCTGCTGCGTCGTTGAAACCTAAATTAAAGTCGCCTAGCAACAGAAGTTGGGAGGTGGGTTTGAGGTTATTGGCAAGTATATTATTCAGATCCTCCTCAAATGAACCTAAGGGACCAGGAGGTCTGTAAATTATATGCAAGGTGAATGATTGGGAATTGTTTAATGGTACTTTAGCAGAGAGGATTTCACATGAGTGCATAGTTTGGTGTGGGATTAGTCTGACTGCAAGGCTTTCTTTGGATATAATGGCAATTCCTCCGCCGCGGGATTCCTCCCTATCTCGTCTGGAGATAGTATAGCCTTCTGGCGTGACATTGTGTAGCCAGGACTCTGTAATGGCTAAGAAATCCAGATCACCTTCTGTGATAAGGTCAGATATGTCGATAGCATGTGCTACAAGGGATCGCACATTGAGCAAAGCTACTTTAATATAGTGATCCTCTAAGGCTTGAGTTACATATGCAGTGTGGGTTTTAGGGACCAAGAGCTTAGTCAGGGCTATACGATATGATATGATATGGCATTTGTAACGCGCCTATACACAAGTGTTTCAAGGCGCGACGAGGCAGGGAGGGGGGGACAGGGGGGAAAGACAGACAACGATCCTACTATGCCAGGTGTCATTCAGATCACACAAGTGCAGGGGTAGGGGGAAGTGCTGAACAGGGTAAGTAGAATAAAAAATAAATAAATAAATAGGGTCAGCTCGTGGCAAGTGCAAGGTAAGTGCCCAAATACCTGAAGGAGTGGCCAAATTGCATAGTGCAGATGGGGGCAGGATCTGTTAGTAGAGTTGAGAAACCCACTATAGAGAAGGTTTGTTTACTTGTTCGTAGGTGGTAGGGATCTAGTTAGAGGTTCATACAATTTAAGAAGTCTGAGGTATAATGTCCTGGAGGCATGCACATGGCTATGCAGGTATTAGGGGCCATGATTAGTATGTTATACGGTGCTGAACTAGAATTTTCAGTTGTGTGTCCCTTAAAGTATTTTACGAGACATGGGGTCGAGAGTAGTAATACAGCGAGGGTGTGGTAGATGAAACTTAGGCCTGTCATGTTTGGTAATAGGTCAAAGTGAGGCTGAAGGTGGGAGAGTATCCAGAAGTACAGGTATGGGATGTAAACAGGAGCCAGACGGCGATCTATATTTAGTGGCTCGTGTGATGATTATGCATAAATGGGTAGACGGTAATAGTGATATTCACAATAGGATGGGTAAGTCCGGTAGTACGTGGAGATGTGGTTGTAGAGGGTGCGTGGGATGAAGGCGTGAACTTAGTTTAGAGGAAAGAATGAATAGTGTAGAAAAACAAGGAATAGATCCGTACAGTAGTCACGTTTGCTGAGCACAAAGGAAGAGATTAGGCCCCGCATCAGACAGGCGCTGGAAGCTGACTTGGCTCCGCACATGCACAGAGGTCGGCTTGATTCATTTTGTGTGATGAAGCTGTTGTGTATTGAGGCGTCCCGCTCCAGGATTTTCAGCCTCTACGTGCCACGTTCATAATCAGGCAGGAGGCACGGTAATGGATACGTCTTCTTTATTGTACAGCGTATCATGTCCCTCTGACTGCCAGTAAACACTGGTGACGTGTTTCCTGTCCAAGCGTTACTAAACATGAAAAGGGGTGTCAAGAACCCCAGACAACTAGAACACTACATCTCTCCCCTACATAAACTGCCACATGCATTTTTCATTCAATTTCTTCAATCCACCTTGAAAGCCGACGCACAATCCGTTTGGATGGACTTCGACCAGGTGCCTCCACAGTTACCTCACTGTCACTACCGTCAGTAGTGTCCATCGGTGTCCATGTAATCAGAACAACTGTCAGACGGATCACTGTCGCTGGAGTCTTCTCTGACCTCCCTTCATTGCAGGACTGGCCAACCTTCCGAAAAGAATGATGAGTTCCGGGTTATGGAGTTAGCCTCATTCTCCGCTGAGACCATTAACCCGTTGATGTCCGTCACTCGCAGCGGCCAGGGATGAAATGCAGGCATGTCCTCCTGAGTCTGTCTCTGTCTCACCAGCACAGCATCTCTTACATGAATATTATGTTCCCTTGCTCCTCCTCTCATGTCCGCATACCTCTTCATTTTCCACGTACTGACATTATCTTAGGGTGTCATTTCGTCTTCAGGATCCAGGCCTGGCAGCTGAGGCAGACACGTGCAAATCTTGTGATTGAACATGAGTTCAGAGGGGCATACTCCTGTGGAGCTATGTGGGCTGTTTCAGTGCTCTTAATAATGCACAGATGGCTTGCATGAAAGACCCGTTGGTGATGGTGCAGACTTGTAGGGTTCACTTAATGTTGGCCATGAATCGTTCTTCCATTGGTCTGCGGCCATAGTGGTGTGATCTTTCCATGTTGAAATCCCAACTGTTCGGAGAACATGGCAAATTCTTGTCCACTGAACAGCGGCCCGTTGTCAGCCTTTACAATGGTGGGAATACCGTAGTCCGCAAATGTTTTATTGAGGGCAGGGATGATGGCATGCGCACTCGTGGTTCTCGTGGTGCACTATGTGGACTCTGTGTAGCAGGACATTTCATCTATGGCCACCACAGGACGATAGCTCAGCTGCAACGTGCTCACCTTGAAAGCAACGACACAGAGCAACACAGATTCGATCCCCAGGTCCGCGCTTAGAAACCTCTGGGTATTAAGCGCATTAAAAATAACCTATCATATCATATATCATATCATACCAACACATATTTCCCGTTGGCTAATGGCCCAAACAGGTCGACCGCTACCTATCCCACACGTTTCGTGGCATGGGTCTAGTTTGCAGTAGTTGATGGAATGTGCACAGAGCCACAGCTTTGCACACCAAGCAGTCTTCAAGTCTGTATTTTGGATTCCATCCTGGGAAACCATACCTTAGTTCTCATGTGTCGCTTAGTGGACACGATTCCTCAGTGAACCGCATGTGCAAGGTCAATGATGCGATCTTGTAGGAAAAGATTAAACCCTGTGATGACATGGACAACTCATCCTTAATGAGTGTAAAAGTTTGCATCAGCCTTTGCTGATCCTCATCTAGCTCTTCCTTGCCTTGCACTGTGGTGCGCCCACATCCTGTGAGAATCTTCTCCTTTACCACTGATAGCACTACATAATTTTCTGTTCCTTGTACGATTTCATGAAAGTTCAGGCTGTGGGGAGTGCATTGTTCACCAAATGGTTGACATACTGGTCTGCCTTAGAGGTCAGTGCCTCTACCCTAGCCGGGAGTGGAAATTGAGAAAGGAATTCTGGGGGATTCTTCTCCTTCCTGGGCTTGTGAACAATGGTGAAGGAATATTCCTGGAGACGGAGGCGCAACCAAGCAATTTGCAGGGGCATCTTGGCATTGGGCTTGCCGTAGATGGTGGTGAGGGCCTGATGCTCTGTCACTATGGTGAAGTGCTTTCCATATAAGAACAGATCAAAGTGCTTGCAAGCCCACACCATGGCCAGGCTATCTTTTTCTGTCTGTGAGTAAGGTCGTTTGGCACTGGAGAGACTCCTGCTGGCGTAGGAGACAATGGGCTTCAGAGAGTTTGAATCTCTTCTGTATTGTGCTAGTATGTCCCCAGACCCACAGGACTTGCATCAACCTTCACTTCTGTCTCCAGTTCTGGGTCATAGCATGACATGCAGACAGCCGAAGAGATACGAGACTTGATCTCCTGGAACGAGGCCTTGAACTCCTTGGACCAGAAGAACTCATGCTTCTGTGCTGTGAGGAGGCGTAGTGGCGTGCTGACGGATTCAATGTACCTGATGTATCTCGTACTGTAGCTGGCAACCCCCTAAGAGGACTGCACCACTGAGATGGATGACAAAGTGGGTATATCGACCAGTGCCCAGACTTTTGCCAGATCCGGTTGTAGGTCATCACTTGAGAAAAAGGTGTCCAAAGAATTTTAAAGTGGACTTGCTAAACTCACACTTGTTGAAATACAGGTAAAATTCACTAGTTGTAGTGCCATGCAGATTTTTCGTAGAGTATCATCATGTGTCTCTTTGGTGGGGTAAAAGATCAAAATGTCCTCGCTGTAGTTTAAACACTGGGGAATATGCTTGATGACATGATGGATCTCATTTTGAAGTATTTCAGTGGCTGATGACTCTCCAAAACTTAAATGCTTGTACCTGAACAGTCCTACATGAGTTGGGAATGTGGTGATGTACCTGCAGTCTGGGTGTAACTCCAGCTGATGATAGCCTTTGTTAAGTTCTAATTTAGAAAACACCTTGGCTCCATGCAGCTGGTGCATCATGTGAGGTGAGAGGGTCCTTTCTCTTTCTATTGCTTGATTTGCCATTCTCATGTCCACACACAATCTTATCTTTTCACTGTGTTCTCTTTTAGGCACTAGCGCAATGGGGGAAACCTATGGCGTTGGCCCATTCACATGTTGTATAAAGTCCTGATCGAGGAGGGATTGCAATTCTTGTTTCACCTGTACTTGAATGTTCAAGGGAATCCCTCTGTAATGTTGCAGTGCTGGCTTTACCTGCTTGCCAATGTGGAGTTTTAGCTTACCCAGACCTTGGAAGAGTGATGGGAACATTTGAACGACCATGTCTTTGGGATTTGATGAATATGCCGGCATTATTCGGTACATGATGTGTACTAGACCCATCTTAATTGCTGATTTAATACTCAGTATGCTTTCTCCGTGCACGTCACTTTTTATTACATACATTCTCACTTTCTCTGCCTTGTCCTTGTAGGAACATGTGCACTCAAACATTCCTTTGCATAGAAGTGGCTTGTTTGCCCGGTATGCATAAGTGTCAATGTCTGAAGGTTTCAATCAAGTGATGTGCTTTAGTGTGGTATGGGTGGTTTCGCTCATGTCGTTTACGGTAGCACCGGTGTCCATGAAAAACTCTTGGGTGCTGCCTTGAAGCTGTTGAGGCAATGTCAGGCTGAATTCTGTCACAATTTTGTTACCGATGGCATGAACGTACCCTCTTTTCCTCTCACCGCTTCACAATGATTCGGACCCTGGCAGACGTCTGGGGGATGATTTCTTACCACCTCCGCTTCTGTTGATCTGGTTTGTTCGATCTGCGGCTTTCATGTTGACGCCTTGTGGTGCGCTTGGGACTCCGAGGTGGAGTGTGACATGGATCTGAGGAGCTCCGTTGGCTGTGGCGAGGCGAGAACCTTTGAGACATACACATCTGTCTGTCTGATGACCTTCCTGAATATCTTCTCTCCGAATGGTAGGTGTCACACCCCCTGTCACGTTCCCTTCCATGCCCTCTGTCCTGTCTTGCCCAAGGCATACCTATCCCAGACAAACACTTAATACTGTTTCTCCTCGCACTAGGCAAGTTACACATAACATGTACCCATCACGCCGGTGGACCAGTACGCTGCATTCTCAGGGTAGGAACCCTTGGCACCTATGGATGTGCTGGTGGTTGCTGTGGCATTTCCGGGGTCACATGATGTGACCCTAACCCATGCGCGGCCTGCCGTAACGACGCGGCCTCACCTGCACTACGTGGTTCCCTAGCTACCCCTTAAAATGAACATCCTGATGGGTGTTTGTCGCTTCTCAGCTGTGTGCTTTACTGGCGAGTGGCGTTTTGGATCTTTGCTTCTTGGATATTCGGACTCTTGCTCATGCTTCCTGGATTGCTCTCTCCTTTTCCTCTGGCTATGGTGTATCAAGTATTCCAAAAAAACCTGACCTCGGACTGCTGTCACAGACTGCCTCTGTCTGCTCCTTTTGTACTTCGTTGTTACTCACTCATACGGAATACGGACTGCGGCAATGCTTACGGATTGCAGAACACTTTCCCTCTTACCACGTAGTATCCTGGATTGTCTGCAACAGGTGCAAGCTGTTTTGCGCACTTCTTGATATCCCCGGTTTATTCCCGGGATACTCACAGACACTCCACAGAACCAAGTTCAACTGGTGAAACCCTGAGAGTGTATAGGATCTGGTTAACCTCTGGCTCCCTCCTACAACCACACACTCATACAGGGGGAACTGGGCCAACACCACACAGAGGCAACAACACAATCTACTCTTAGGTATGCACTTTCCACGGAGGCCATTGGTAGGTGTAGTTTTGTTTTTACATCTTACTGTACATCCAGCTCTTGTTGTTACTTGTCTAACCCAGTACATCACCTGTTTTCCTTTCCAGCCACATGGAGCCCTGGTGTTCCTGTTCCAGTCACCAGTGGCCCCAATAACTGGTCAGAAAGTTAATTTTACCTTTCTGACTGGTGCTTGGGGATGGAGGTATTCCTAGTCTGCGCGGATCTCAAATCTTGACAGTAGGACCCTTGTCTTGCTGCTTTGCACATGGACTTGAAATGATTTTCTTCACTCTGGTCATCACATAGATGGCCCTTAGCTCGACGCATCCTGTCATGAAGGAAATCGTACATGCACTTGTAGGATTGAAGTGTGTTCTTCTTGCGTGCTTTGTCGGTTGCCTGTATCTGACACAGCGGGACCGTGGCTGCGTGAGAGATTGTGATCTTGCCCATGGATTTGGCCTGTCTGTCGATGGCCATATCGACCCTTGCCAACATCAGAATTTCCTCTAAGGATCTCCTCTTCTGGAGTAGCTACTTGTGAAACTCCAGGGACTCGCATCCGGCAATCACTTGGGATGAGACAGCCTCCTTGGTGGAGCAATTGTCGAAATCGCAGCATTTTACCTTCTCCCTTAGCCTCCTGACCAATAAAATTTGTCCTGCATGGTCATGTGGAAAACATGCCTCTCATAGTCAATGTTTCGATGCAGGGCGAAGTACGCATTCAGAGCATCTGTGCCGTCTGTGTAGGAGACAGTGGTCTGTGGCAGCAGCTCATAAACCATGTGGCGTATCATGGTTACCAAAATGTGCCTCAGGTGACCTCACAGCCGTCGTTGGTCTCGCACTCATAAAAGTCCAACAACCATCGGCCCACCTGGGCTCTAGACTGCTTGTGTCAGTGATGTCAAACGGTGGTACACCTTGTAGCTGGACACTCTCCTGCTCCGGTTCATGACGGGTGGGCGTAATGGGTGAGAAAACGGAAGGGGTGGCTGCCGTGGACGCAGCAGGCTCCTCTGCCAACATTTTCTAGCCGGCTCACTTGTGCTACCTTAAAAACAGCCACTGCTACTTCTCATACGACAGGGTGAAGAGGCAGCGTTGTGTTGGTTTAGCGCATGTGGTGAATTCTGCAACTTTCAGGGCACAGCTTCATGCAGTCCCAGCCCATGCACTGCTGTTGGGCCTGCAGGGTGTTGCCACTCTTAATTGGCCTGACAAGTAAACACATGCCTCTGTGGCCTGCTGGGCGCTCCCCGGCCAAGCATAGACGCACCCTGCATCGGCTGCGCGAGGAGAGAGAGATGCAGACAGCAGGCACACTTGAGGTGCTGCCGGCAGCCAGCTCTGCCCCTCGACTATGTTATAAGCGTGGCGGTGCATGGCAGGGGGCGCTCTCCGTATCATGGGCACGACCGGGTGTGCCAAAGCGTGCACAGGCCCACTGCCGTACTCGTCACCAATGATGTGTAGTGAGGCGTTCCGCTCCGGGACTGGCATGTTCCACGGTAATAATCAAGCAGGCGGCATGGTAATGGTCATTTGTTAGGTGCTTATACAATTAGCAAAACTGTTTCAAAGCACCCACAGGGCGACTGGATATGTCTTCTTTATTGTACAGCATATCCCCAACCCTCCGCTGACGTGTTTTCTGCCCAACCTTACTAAACATGAAAAGAGGTGTCAGGAACCCTTGACAACTAGAACGCTGCAGAAGCATTCACCCTGTGTGCTTTGTGTGACCGCTAGCGTGCGGCATCCATTCCCAGCATGCCCGTGTGTGTGTGGCTACATAAAATGTCACGTTCTCTAATACACTATATTCGTGGGTGGAGTATGATCAATCGCATTTCCTTGCTTAGCACAAACTGAAATCACCGTCGATAGCACAGCGAATAGAGCGCTTGCACCTCTGTGCTAGAGCTTGCTGACAGCAGGTTCGAATCTCGGCAGGGCCAAACTCAGCATTTCATCCTTCCAAGGTCGATAAATGAGCACCACACACGTGTAATAAAAAGCAGCGCTCAGATACCTGAGGGTTCGTAGCGCTATATAAATGCTAAATTATTATTATTACCAGCAATTCCAAAAAGTACCCAGATGCGAGGGGGAGGCCTTCAGATCCGTGTCCCGTGTACTTATTTTTGGCCCTGTCTGGGCTCCCGCCAGATATTCTCTTTCACTTTCCCTCTGCTTCTCCATGACCGCCTGTGCTTCCCCTAGGCGCTGATCTCCCTGTGCACAGAAGCTCTCTCACTTCCTGAAGGTGGGGGCTGATAAGAATGAGGCTGCACTGGCCCCTGCCCCGCTGCCTCTCCTCATAAGCCTCGGCAGCGCGCTGCCAGTGCAGGGGGAAGCCAGGATATCGCCTCCCCGCCATGCGTCTGCTGGCATCCTCACTCGCCCAGCCTCGGACAGGACGGCTTCTGCTGCTGCTGCTGGGCCTCTCTGCCGGGATGTCCCTCCAGCCAATCACGGCTCGTGTGGAGTGCCGGCAGGTAAGGCAGCCCTCCCCCACCCCTCATAACCTCGTTCAGCAGCACCATGCAGTGAGCGAAGACAACCCCACTGCAGCAGGGCAGGGCTAGCACAGTGGTAGCAGTGCACACCAGGTGGAAAGTAATGTATGTAGGCGGCTCTTGAGATAGGGGTATACACTGTGACTGTAATGTGAGGCATTCAGACGAGGGGCAGGAATAAGTGGCCAGGGATGTAGGGTTATGAATGAGTGCCCAGGGATGTAGGGTTGGGAATGAGTGGCCAGGGATGTAGGCTTAGGAATGAGTGGCCAGGGATGCAGGGTTGGGAATGAGTGGCCAGGGATGTAGGCTTAGGAATGAGTGGCCAGGGATGTAGGGTTAGGAATGAGTGGCCAGGGATGTAGGGTTAGGAATGAGTGGCCAGGGATGTAGGCTTAGGAATGAGTGGCCAGGGATGCAGGGTTGGGAATGAGTGGCCAGGGATGTAGGCTTAGGAATGAGTGGCCAGGGATGCAGGGTTAGGAATGAGTGGCCAGGGATGTAGGGGTTAGGAATGAGTGGCCAGGGATGTAAGGCTAGGAATGAGTGGCCAGGGATGTAGGGTTAGGAATGAGTGGCCAGGGATGTAAGGCTAGGAATGAGTGGCCAGGGATGTAAGGCTAGGAATGAGTGGCCAGGGATGTAGGGTTAGGAATGAGTGGCCAGGGATGTAGGGTTATGAATGAGTGGCCAGTGATGTAGGGTCAGGAATGAGTGGCCAGTGATGTAGGGTTATGAATGTGCGGCCAGTGATGTACGGTCAGGAATGAGTGGCCAGGTATGTAGGGTTAGGAATGAGTGGCCAGTAATGTAGGGTCAGGAATGAGTGGCCAGGTATGTAGGGTTAGGAATGAGTGGCCCGGGATGTAAGGCTAGGAATGAGTGGCCAGGGATGTAGGGTTAGGAATGAGTAGCCAGTGATGTAGGGTTATGAATGAGTGGCCAGTAATGTAGGGTCAGGAATGAGTGCCAGTAATGTAGGGTTATGAATGAGTGGCCAGGGATGTAGGGTTATGAATGAGTGGCCAGGGATGTAGGGTTAGGAATGAGTAGCCAGTGATGTAGGGTTATGAATGAGTGGCCAGTAATGTAGGGTTATGAATGAGTGGCCAGGGATGTATGGTTAGGAATGAGTGGCCAGGGATGTAGGGTTATGAATGAGCGGCTAGTAATTTAGGGTCAGGAATGAGTGGCCAGGGAATTAGGGTTAGGAATGAGTGGCCAGTAATGTAGGGTTATGAATGAGTGGCCAGGGATGTAGGGTTAGGAATGCGTGGCCAGTAATGTAGGGTTATGAATGAGTGGCCAGGGATGTATGGTTAGGAATGAGTGGCCAGGGATGTAGGGTTATGAATGAGTGCCCAGGGAATTAGGGTTAGGAATGAGTGGCCAGTAATGTAGGGTTATGAATGAGTGGCCAGGGATGTAGGGTTATGAATGAGTGGCAGGTAATGTAGGGTCAGGAATAAGTGGCCAGTAATGTAGGGTTATGAATGAGCGGCTAGTAGTGTAGGGTCAGGAATGAGTGGCCAGGGATGTAGGGTTAGGAATGAGTGGCCAGGGATGTAGGGTCAGGAAGGAGTGACCAGTAATGTAGGGTCAGGTATGAGTGGCTAGAAATGTAGGGCCAGGAATGAGTGTCCAGTATTGTAGGGTCAGGAATTAGTGGCCAGTAATGTAGGGTCAGGAATGAGTGGCCTGTAACGTAGGGTCACGAATGAGCGGCCAGTAATGTAGGCTTATGAATGAGCGGCCAGTAATGTAGGGTTATGAATGAGCGGCCGGTAATGTAGGGTCAGGAATGAGTGGCCAGTAATGTAGGGTCAGGAATGAGTGGCCAGTAATGTAGGCTTATGAATGAGCGGCCAGTAATGTAGGGTCAGGAATGAGTGGCCAGTTATGTAGGGTCAGGAATGAGTGGGCAGTAATGTAGGGTCAGGAATGAGTGGCCAGGGATGTAGGGTTATGAATGAGTGGCCAGTGATGTAGGGTCATGAATGAGTGGCCAGTAATGTAGGGTCAGGAATGAGTGCCAGTAATGTAGGGTCAGGAATGAGTGGCCAGTAATGTAGGCTTATGAATGAGTGGCCAGTAATGTAGGGTCAAGAATGAGTGGCCAGTAATGTAGGTTTATGAATGAGTGGCCAGGGATGTAGGGTTAGGAATGAGTGGCCAGTGATGTAGGCTTATGAATGAGTGGCCAGTAATGTAGGGTTATGAATGTGCGGCCAGTAATGTAGGATCAGGAATAAGTGGCCAGTAATGTAGGGTAAGGAATGAATGGCCTGTAATGTAGGGTCAGGAATGAGTGGCCAGTAATGTAGGGTTATGAATGAGTGGCCTGTAATGTAGGGTCAGGAATGAGTGGCCAGTAATGTAGGGTTATGAATGAGTGGCCTGTAATGTAGGCCTATGAATGAGTGGCCTGTAATGTAGGGTTATGAATGAGTGGCCAGGAATGTAGGCTTATGAATGAGTGGCCAGGAATGTAGGCCTATGAATGAGTGGCCTGTAATGTAGGGTTATGAATGAGTGGCCTGTAATGTAGGCCTATGAATGAGTGGCCTGTAATGTAGGGTTATGAATGAGTGGCCTGTAATGTAGACTTATGAATGAGTGGCCAGGAATGTAGGGTCAGGAATGAGCGGCCAGTAATGTAGGGTTATGAATGAGCGGCCAGTAATGTAGGGTTATTAAACAGCAGCCAGCAATGAAGGGTTATGAATGTGCGGCCAGTAATGTAGGGTTGTGAATGAGCGGCCAGTAATGTAGGGTCAGGAATGAGTGGCCAGTAATGTAGGGTCAGGAATCAGTGGCCAGTAATGTAGGCTTATCAATGAGTGGCCAGTAATGTAGGGTCAGGAATGAGTGGCCAGTAATGTAGGGTCAGGAATGAGTGGCCAGTGATGTAGGGTTATGAATGTGCGGCCAGTAATGTACGGTCAGGAATGAGTGGCCAGGTATGTAGGGTTAGGAATGAGTGGCCAGTAATGTAGGGTCAGGAATGAGTGGCCAGGTATGTAGGGTTAGGAATGAGTGGCCAGGGATGTAAGGCTAGGAATGAGTGGCCAGGGATGTAGGGTTAGGAATGAGTAGCCAGTGATGTAGGGTTATGAATGAGTGGCCAGTAATGTAGGGTCAGGAATGAGCGCCAGTAATGTAGGGTTATGAATGAGTGGCCAGGGATGTAGGGTTATGAATGAGTGGCCAGGGATGTAGGGTTAGGAATGAGTAGCCAGTGATGTAGGGTTATGAATGAGTGGCCAGTAATGTAGGGTTATGAATGAGTGGCCAGGGATGTATGGTTAGGAATGAGTGGCCAGGGATGTAGGGTTATAAATGAGCGGCTAGTAATGTAGGGTCAGGAATGAGTGGCCAGGGAATTAGGGTTAGGAATGAGTGGCCAGTAATGTAGGGTTATGAATGAGTGGCCAGGGATGTAGGGTTAGGAATGAGTGGCCAGTAATGTAGGGTTATGAATGAGTGGCCAGGGATGTATGGTTAGGAATGAGTGGCCAGGGATGTAGGGTTATGAATGAGTGCCCAGGGAATTAGGGTTAGGAATGAGTGGCCAGTAATGTAGGGTTATGAATGAGTGGCCAGGGATGTAGGGTTAGGAATGAGTGGCCAGTAATGTAGGGTTATGAATGAGTGGCTAGGGATGTAGGGTTATGAATGAGTGGCAGGTAATGTAGGGTCAGGAATAAGTGGCCAGTAATGTAGGGTTATGAATGAGCGGCTAGTAGTGTAGGGTCAGGAATGAGTGGCCAGGGATGTAGGGTTAGGAAGGAGTGACCAGTAATGTAGGGTCAGGTATGAGTGGCTAGAAATGTAGGGCCAGGAATGAGTGTCCAGTATTGTAGGGCCAGGAATTAGTGGCCAGTAATGTAGGGTCAGGAATGAGTGGCCTGTAATGTAGGGTCACCAATGAGCGGCCAGTAATGTAGGCTTATGAATGAGCGGCCAGTAATGTAGGGTTATGAATGAGCGGCCGGTAATGTAGGGTCAGGAATGAGTGGCCAGTAATGTAGGGTCAGGAATGAGTGGCCAGTAATGTAGGGTCAGGAATGAGTGGTCAGGGATGTAGGGTTATGAATGAGTGGCCAGGGATGTGGGGTCAGGAATGAGTGGCCAGTAATGTAGGGTCAGGAATGAGTGGCCAGTAATGTAGGCTTATGAATGAGCGGCCAGTAATGTAGGGTCAGGAATGAGTGGCCAGTTATGTAGGGTCAGGAATGAGTGGCCAGTAATGTAGGTTTATGAATGAGTGGCCAGGGATGTAGGGTCAGGAATGAGCGGCCAGTAATGTAGGGTTATGAATGAGTGGCCAGTAATGTAGGGTTATGAATGAGTGGCCAGTAATGTAGGGTCAGGAATGAGTGGCCAGTAATGTAGGGTTATGAATGAGTGGCCTGTAATGTAGGGTCAGGAATGAGTGGCCAGCAATGTAGGTTTATGAATGAGTGGCCAGGAATGTAGGGTCAGGAATGAGTGGCCAGTAATGTAGGGTTATGAATGAGCGGCCAGTAATGTAGGGTTATGAATGAGCGGCCAGTAATGTAGGGTCAGGAATGAGTGGCCTGTAATGTAGGGTCAGGAATGAGTGGCCAGTAATGTAGGGTTATGAATGAGCGGCCAGTAATGTAGGGTTATGAATGAGTGGCCAGTAATGTAGGGTCAGGAATGTGTGGCCTGTAATGTAGGGTCAGGAATGAGTGGCCAGTAATGTAGGATTATGAATGAGCGGCCAGTAATCTAGGGTCAGGAATGAGTGGCCAGTAATGTGGGGTCAGGAATGAGTGGGCAGTAATGTAGGGTCAGGAATGAGTGGCCAGGGATGTAGGGTTATGAATGAGTGGCCAGGGATGTAGGGTCAGGAATGAGTGGCCAGTAATGTAGGGTCAGGAATGAATGCCAGTAATGTAGGGTCAGGAATGAGTGGCCATTAATGTAGGCTTATGAATGAGTGGCCAGGAATGTAGGGTCAGGAATGAGCGGCCAGTAATGTAGGGTTATGAATGAGCGGCCAGTAATGTAGGGTTATTAAACAGCAGCCAGTAATGTAGGGTTATGAATGAGTGGCCTGTAATGTAGGGTTATTAAACAGCAGCCAGTAATGTAGGGTTATGAATGAGTGGCCTGTAATGTAGGGTCAGGAATGAGTGGCCAGTAATGTAGGGTCAGGAATGAGTGGGCAGTAATGTAGGGTCAGGAATGAGTGGCCAGGGATGTAGGGTTATGAATGAGTGCCCAGGGATGTAGGGTCAGGAATGAGTGGCCAGTAATGTAGGGTCAGGAATGAGTGCCAGTAATGTAGGGTCAGGAATGAGTGGCCATTAATGTAGGCTTATGAATGAGTGGCCAGGGATGTAGGGTTATGAATGTGCGGCCAGTAATGTAGGGTCAGGAATAAGTGGCCAGTAATGTAGGGTCAGGAATGAGTGGCCAGTAATGTAGGCTTATGAATGAGTGGCCAGGAATGTAGGGTCAGGAATGAGCGGCCAGTAATGTAGGGTTATGAATGAGTGGCCAGGAATGTAGGGTCAGGAATGAGCGGCTAGTAATGTAGGGTTATGAATGAGCGGCCAGTAATGTAGGGTCAGGAATGAGTGGCCAGTAATGTAGGGTCAGGAATGAGTGGGCAGTAATGTAGGGTCAGGAATGAGTGCCAGTAATGTAGGGTCAGGAATGAGTGGCCATTAATGTAGGCTTATGAATGAGTGGCCAGGAATGTAGGGTCAGGAATGAGCGGCCAGGGATGTAGGGTTATGAATGAGTGGCCAGGGATGTAGGGTCAGGAATGAGTGGCCAGTAATGTAGGGTCAGGAATGAGTGCCAGTAATGTAGGGTCAGGAATGAGTGGCCATTAATGTAAGCTTATGAATGAGTGGCCAGGAATGTAGGGTCAGGAATGAGCGGCCAGTAATGTAGGGTTATGAATGAGCGGCCAGTAATGTAGGGTTATTAATCAGCAGCCAGCAATGAAGGGTTATGAATGAGCGGCGGCCGGTAATGTAAGGTCAGGAATGAGCGGCCTGTAATGTAGGGTCAGGAATGAGTGGCCAGTAATGTAGGGTCAGGAATGAGTGGCCAGTAATGTAGGCTCAGGAATGAGTGGCCAGTAATGTAGGGTTATGAATGAGCGGCCAGTAATGTAGGGTTATTAATCAGCAGCCAGCAATGAAGAGTTATGAATGAGCGGCGGCCGGTAATGTAGGGTTATGTAGGGATCCTCATTGTCACCACTGTTCTTTAATGTCTATATCTGCACTCTGTTGAACATCTTTACTGAATTCTGTCTGTCCTATCATTCATACGCTGATGACACACAGATCTATGTGAGACTCAAGCAACCCTGGGAAGCAATAGATTGAGTCTTGGAATGCGCCAATAAAATCAAGGACTGGATGCTGAGAAATAAGCTTCAGTTAAATCCCTCAGAAGACAGAGGTCATTGTACTTGGCCCCAAGAGACGGGGAAAAGACACTGTCCAGTGTTCTCCCTGCCCCTCACTGTTTGGTGCCCCACCAATTTTTTGGATACAGAGAGGAGCTTGGGCTGCATCTGGCAGTGGAACATGGATGTACTCACTACGACGGATGTACTCTATATGGCCGAAGTGTGATTTACAAATGCCAATCAACATATACATAAAATAACATTCTCGTCATGCTTTGACATGAGACACATGTATAAGTGTTCCTTTAAACACAATCATCATTTACATTTTGCTCTGATTCTATAGGTGTTTATTATGTTACTGGCCGTTAAAATAATAGATTTGCCAAAACACACCCAAACTGTGTCTAAGACAATACGTGCCGGGGCTCAGAAATAAGTGCCAGGGCTGAGCCCTGGCAAACCTCCCCACAAATTAAGCACTGAGTACCAGTAAATAGAACAGTGGTCCAAGAAGCTTTATTATCCAGACACTTAAATCTGTTTTCTGCCACTTATCTGGCATGTCTTGTTATCCGGCACTATCTCTTATGCCAAGGGTGCCACAGCTTGTGCTGGAATTAGCATTATTAATGCCGTAACTATAGTTAATGCTTTGCTATGTTGCTGAGTGGAGACAGAATCGGATCGGGTAATCAGATTGGAGATCCACGTGACCTTTCACTCTCTTTTACATAAAAGGTTTTTGGCAAAACGTTTTCATTCTGATAACTGATCAAAACTAAATTAGTGTTTCCCGGATTCCAAATTTCCCACCCTTCCCATCAACACTAATCCCAGTACCTTTCCACTTTTTGCCTATTGTGTTTTAATGTCGAAAGGCAGTTTCAGTCCTTCAGCATTTCCTGTCACAATGAACAGGGACTCCCATGAAAGCATATACCTTTATTGATATTTCTGTTGGTAATAGGTTTGGGGGAGGAGAAGGGCTATAGTTATGCTATACCGGAGGTGAATCATGGAAAAGGTACCAATAAATAAAAAATGGAGAGTGTGACAATTCCCCCTGCCTGGTGGCAGATGGGGGTTGCTGGGGGCTGCGTACTGCTGTCTACTGAGTGATGCTGGGCTTAGGGGCAGTGCAATAAGGGTCCTCTGGCTCAACACAGTTGCGTGGCTGGGCCTTGTAACATGGAGCCTACTAGCTGTTACTTGGAGCAGTCAAACTACCTGTGCACACTATCACTCACCCGGCAGTCCCTCAAGCCTATCTCATTCTTGACACCAGAATCATAACTCCCCCATGTGACCCTGGCGGACTGGAAGGACCCTCTAACATGGAGTTACAGACAGTGCAAGTGTCGCAACAGCTGGAAAGAGAAAGACAAACTTGAATGTCTGTGTACTCAGGCTTAGGAAACCTCCTGTGTACCGGTTCAAAGTGAACTTGGGTGAGTCTGCAATTGTGTTGCTCCAATGCGCGCTATCCTCCCTGTTGGAGCGTTATCTTAGCTACTACATTGTAGCTGATACCATAGCTGAACCAGGGCTTCCTGCCTTTGCGATGTCATCTAGAACTCAAGGAGTTGAATTCTGAATGGTAGTTAGAAGTGGGCTTAGGAATCGGGGTCAGCGAAATGTTCGCCCGCAAAGCAAAAACTGCGCAATCCGCACCCACCCGTTCCACACAATCAGCATTGTAGTTCTGTTGCCATGAAAATTTCGGCCGGATTTGGGCGGTTTCGTGCAGAGCATGGTGTTTCGCTCTCATGTTAGTGTCATGTAGCGCATTGAGAAAATTCGCACAGGTCTTTTTTTTTATCCGTGCTAATTTTGTGCAGCGACATGAGAAACTGTGTGCAGGTTTTTCCAAACCGTGCAAGTTTCAGTGCCATGAGAAATTTTGTATGGGTGTTTTTTCGATCCATTCTAGGTTCGCAACATGAGAAACTTGCTAGTTTCGCGCAGTGACATGAGAAACGTTGCCAGGCTTTATTTTAGATCCGTGCTAGTTTTGCATTGTGGCCTGAGTAACTTAGTGTGGTTTTTCGAACTGTGCTAGGTTCGCGCAGCAGCATGAGAAACTTTGTGGGGAGTGACAAACTTATGGACTGGAAAGGCGCTGGTTGGATTTGATAGTCCAGTACCTGTTTGATGATATGTTACACAGCCGACGCGCGTTTCAACCTTAGTCTTTTTCAAGGCCAATTGAGTTATTTGGTGAGCTTCAAGGTTTAATGGGCTGGTCCTACCCATGTATGGGTGCCAGATGGCTGCATAGCCGTTCTGTGGCCGGGTCGGCAAGTACGTTGCTCACGGTTGTGGAGTCGATGATCATATATGATTAGTATATTTACATACAAGGATGTCTTTCATTGCTGCTGATTACAACAAGGAATAAAAACCTTAAAATAACTCGTTTTTGACCAATCAACAACCTGGATCGTCTATATTTTGTGTGTAAACTGCCTACAAACAGGTACTGGACTATCAAATCCAACCAGCGCCTTTCCAGTCCATAAGTTTGTCACTCCCCACAATTCTTCTAGACAGAGGAACCACGGAGTTGGTTCCTTGACAAACTACGACTCTGGCTGCAGGTTTTATTCAACCAACAATCAAATAAAGGGTGCGCAGGAGAAAGTGGGTCCCGCCACAAACTCCACTTGCATGAGAAACTTTGCACAGCTTTTTGTTTGATTCGTGGTAAGTACATGCAGCGGCACGAGAAACTTCGTGCCACTCTTTTAGATTCATGCTAGGTTCACGCAGAAACTTTGTGCTGCTCTTTTCTATTCGTGCTTCGTCCACGCAGAGGCATGAGAAACTTCGCACTGCACCTTTCGGTTCTCAAGATGGCACGGGAAACTATGCACTGCTCTTTTCGATATGCAGGGGTGGCACAACAGCGAATTGCGGCAAAAGCGATCGAAATCTTACAGAATTTGCTGCCGTGGCTGGCAGGACAACATTTCCCAATTTCCCCCTTCCATGCTTAGGAGGATGGAGGACCACTCTGGCTGTTGTGCGGGGGCTCTAGCAAGTATCTTGGAATTCAATAAAAGAAATGAAACTCTAGCACGTCCAACCCAAAGGGCAAATTTAATGGTTGGTTCGTAGAAGCATATACAGGTTATGCAGGCCCAGGAACAAGAAGGGAACATTGTTGCTTAATAAAGCACAGCCATTCGTGTTAAAAGGCAAACGCCTGCACACCTGCCCCCCGTTAGGTAAGGAAGGTCTCGGAGGGGGTCAGCCCACTCTCTAACACCCTGAGACTGGCAGAAAGAGGTGGCTGTGAAGTGAGTGGACGAATGGTGAAAACTGCTAGCGTCCTATGCCGGCATATATTTGGGGTGGCCCAGCAATGAAAGATAATAACAAAACATTCTTTGAATTTACAAAGGATCAGAGATGTATGGAAAGATGGTAGAATGTCCCCCTTTGGGCCCTTAAGAACTTTCAACAGACTTCCAAGGGGAAGAGGAGGATCAGAGATGTATGGAAAGATGGTAGAATGTCCCCCTTTGGGCCCTTAAGAACTTTCAACAGACTTCCAAGGGGAAGAGGAACAACATTGTAGACATGGGCAGAACTCTGGAAAGAGTCATGAACATGCAGGCTAGAGACATTCCGAAAGAACCCATACTTTGTGCACTACTCAGCGGCCATCTTTTTAACATACCAATAAAAAAAGGATTGAGTGAAACTGAGAGCAGGAGATGGGCGGCGAACCGTCGGATGGGAAGTGGGACAAATGTGCACCGCTTTACACCCCTGCGGATTATACCTTAGTAGTATTTTTTTTCTTTTTTATTTATTTGCATTTTCAAAGCGCTCACACAGCCCGCGGACATCATGGCGCTGTTACATTGTTTGCGAATTGTTTATTTTTGTTGTTGTCTTAGTTGCGTATTTATAACGCGCTTAAACACCCAGAGGTTTCTAAGCGCGGACCCCGGGATCGAACCTGTGTTGCTTCTTGTCATCTTGCCTCCAAGAAGACAGAGCTCCTCATCCTAGGTACTCAGCAAAGACTAAACAAGCTGAACCCTATGTTCAGCTCCTTTAACATCGATGGAAATATAATAAAAGTCTCCAAAGACACAAAAACGCTTGGAATTTACCTCAACTCCACCCTCTCCCTTCACAGACAAACTAATGCAGTTGCGGCCGCCGCCGCCTATACCTGCAAGCTGATCACAGCATGTCGCCCTTTCCTCTCCTCGTACAACTGTACTACCCTTGCTAGGACCCTGGTCATGTCCAAACTAGACTATTGCAATGCATTGTACCAGGGCACTAATCAGGGTAACCTAGACAAGCTCCAAATCATACAACATAACGCCATCAGGGCAGCCCTCAATATCCCCAGATCCGCACACATTTCGGATACCAGGAAGAACCTTCATTGGTTGTCAGTCACCCAAAGGATCTCACTAAAATCGCTTGCCTTTACCTACAAATGCATGAACAACCTGGCCCCCACTTATCTCTCCTCACGATTCACGCTGTACACTCCAGTTCGCTCACTTAGATCTACCCTGAACCAGAGCCTACGGATACCTAGATACAAGCTCCAAACAGCTGGTGGTTCTAGCTTCCCAGTCCTGGCAGCCAAACTGTGGAATGCTGTCCCCTTGACTATCAGAAACCTCCCCTCCCTCAACCTTTTCAAACATAGAGCCAAACGTTGGCTCGCCTCTTCCAATGCCTAAGCTACACTCTGAAAACGTGTTGCAATAACCTATTTAGGGATGTACTACGTGACAAACCATGTATCGTTGTACTACCTACCTATGTCTATCTCTATGCCATACTTAATGTTTGAAATATTATCATTGTATGCAACTTATGTAACCATTGCCTTAAGAAATGCGCCCGGTAGCCTCCGGGCCTGGTCTGCGCTATACAAATAAAACAAATACAAATACAAGGCGAGCACGTTGCCTGCTGAGCTATCCTCCCAGGACAGATAGTAAGCTTATCTCCCAAAAAAATACCTTTCAGGGTATAGTGTACCAGTGTATGGATGTTTAATTAGGGCGTATGGGATAATGACTAGTGTGGTGGGTGCACCCCAGGCATAGGCACGATTACTGATATGTTGTGGAACTGTGTGCAACATTTCCAATTGAGTGAAACACTTAGCGCCTCCTTTTCCAGCTGCTCTGAGTTGTAAAGAACATGTGACCAACTCAGGAAATCCCTGTATTCCCAGACACTGCAGGGATATCAATGACAAACCCCACAAGAATATGTATGGGCAAACATTTATAACAAAGTCTATATGCTAGAAGTTGGATTTAACCTATTAGTGGTCCTCAAACTAGGTGCAAACTATATCATAATGCTTATTAGTGGCCAGCCCAGTCTGCACAAACATGCAAACAATTGTGAATACAGAAATATGTATTACAACATGCATTCAAATAATTTAAATATAAATAAAGTGCTTGTACAAATACATTCATGTTTACACAATGCAGACCACAGACTTATGACACATTAGGAAGGTACACATTCTCCTAGTTACCTCTCAAATAATACTAATATGTCATACACTCACAACAATGGTACAAATACATACATTCAATACATACAATACTTAAAAGCACACGGATGCTAGAACGCAACATACTTCTCTGGGAGCGGTATGCTTGGACCTAGATCCATAAGTAGTCTGCTGATTGATACCTCATGTATGATGTTGAGTACCTACGCAAACGCGTGCATCGGCGCAAAAGATTCAAGCGCTGCCCAGATCTCCCTCCCGCGGGAGTAAAGCGTACTTGCAGCGGCAAGTGCTGGCCCTGGTACTGAGATGTCCAAGGTATGAAAAAGTGCTGTGTGCCAGTGGGAAAGTGCCTACTAGCTAACCAATTAGAACAGATATAACTACGCTCAGGTTATTTCTGTTCTAATTGGTTTAGCTAGTAGGCACTTTGCACTTTCCCACTGGCACTTAGTACTTTTTCATACCTTGGACATCTCAGTACCAGGGCTTACTCAGTGCCGGTATTATGCTCTTCCTACAATGATTTAAAAGTAGGTTTGTGGGTACTCAAAGTGTATTCCCTTTCCCAGCTCTATCTATGCACACATATTCAGTGGTTCTGCAACACGTCCACAACAGTTCCTGTCACTCCTAATGCAAGTATATAGGGCTTAAGAGATTTGACAAAACAGAACGACTTCAGGGAGAGAGGGATAATACATCACATCACAGTGTTATTAATTAGCATTTCACTCTACCAACGTATCCAAGGGTCAAGAATGACTTACGCTGTATAAACAAAGTATTTATTTACACAAAAAAATCCAAAATGGCATTCTCTCTAAATCAACACAATATTCCAACATATTTGTCATCTTCAAACGTCCCTCAATTTGTCTTTTAATCGCACATTGTATTTAAACACATTTGTTTGGTAAGTAACAAGTTTCACATTTCTGTAATCAAATCAATCTACATGAATACTCTAACCATGGGGCTTCCAACACATGGCCAACACATAAAGCCCTGCCCAACCCAACCTGGGACTTATATCATCTTTCCATTTAGAAAGGCACATATGCCCTGTCCAGCCTTATCCTATCTGCTAAGGAAAATCAAAGTCCAGATACAATGCTCATTTCTATAGCAACACTATGTGAAGGTATTCAAACCTACTCTATGGTTTCCAAACTAAACCAAAACCTTAAATCAATAAAGCTATATATCCATCACAATATACAATGCAAAGCACACATTCACTGCATCAAACCAAAGGACCAGAATTGATGCACATTATTCAAGCAAGCAAAGCCTATTGCAACAGCTAAAAGCATGCACCTCCTGCAACATCTGACAGGATCACGACATAATACTGCCACAGCAGGCCAGCCAGCCTTTATATGGGTGCCGCCATGCTATTTATAAGGTCTCTAGCTTGGAAATCCCTATACATAAAATCCTGTCATTCGGCGGGAAGGGAAGACCCTCAGCTTCTGATTCTAACCTGTATAACTTGGATGTTCCTTCCTCCATTTGTGTGATGTATGTAAATAATTTGAGAAGTACCTCCCCTTAGCATCTTGCCGATCGCAACTAGCTTTGAAGCATCTTACCTCTGAAGCATCTTGCTGATTTAAAAAGCTCTTCGCAACTTGCTCTGAAGCATCTGCCGATTTAACAGCTCTTCGCAACTTGCTCTGAAGCATCTTGCCCACCTATCAGCTCTTGGCAACTTGCTCTGAAGCATCTGCCAATTTATCAGCTCTTAGCAACCTGCTTTGAAGCATCTTGCCGATTTATCAGCTCTTCGCAACTTGCTCTGAAGCATCTGCCAATTTATCAGTTATTCGCAACTTGCTCTGAAGCATCTGCCAATTTATCAGCTCTTAGCAACTTGCTCTGAAGCATCTGCCGATTTATCAGCTCTTCGCAACTTGCTCTGAAGCATCTTGCCGATTTATCATCTCTCTGCAACTTGCTCGGAAGCATCTGCCAATTTATCAGCTCTTAGCAACTTATTCTGAAGCATCTGCCAATTTATCAGCTCCTAGCAACTTGCTCTGAATCATCTGCCGATTTATCAACTCTTCGCAACTTGCTCTGAAGCATCTGCCAATTTATCAGCTCTTAGCAACTTATTCTGAAGCATCTGCTGATTTATCAGCTTTTCACAACTTGCTCTGAAGCATCTTGCCCATTTATCAACTTGCTCTGAAGCATCTGCCTATTTATCAGCTCTTAGCAACCTGCTCTGAAGCATCTTGTCATTTTATCAGCTCTTAGCAACTTACTCTGAAGCATCTGCTGATTTATCAGCTCTTCGCAACTTGCTCTGAAGCATCTTGCCGATTTATCAGCTCTTAGCAACTTGCTCTGAAGCATCTTGCCAATTTATCATCTCTCCGCAACTTGCTCTGAAGCGTCTTGGCGATTTATCATCTCTCCACAACTTGCTCTGAAGCATCTGCCAATTTATCAGCTCTTAGCAACTTGCTCTGAAGCATTTTGCCAATTTATCAGCTCTTCGCAACTTGCTCTGAAGCATCTGCCTATTTATCAGCTCTTAGCAACCTGCTCTGAAACATCTTGTCATTTTATCAGCTCTTAGCAACTTACTCTGAAGCATCTTGCCGATTTATCATCTCTCCACAACTTGCTCTGAAGCATCTGCCAATTTATCAGCTCTTCGCAACTTGCTCTGAAGCATCTTGCCGATTTATCAGCTCTCTGCAACTTGCTCTGAAGCATCTGACAATTTATCAGCTCTTAGCAACTTGCTCTGAAGCATCTTGCCGATTTATCAGCTCTTAGCAACTTGCTCTGAAGCATCTGCTTATTTATCAGCTCTTCACAACTTGCTCTGAAGCATCTGCCTATTTATCAGCTCTTCAAAACTTGCTCTGAAGCATCTTGCCGATTTATCAGATCTCCGCAACTTGCTCTGAAGCATCTGCCGATTTATCAGCTCTTAGCAATTTGCTCTGAAGCATCTGCTTATTTATCAGCTCTTCGCAACTTGCTTTGAAGCATCTTGCCATTTTATCAGCTCTTAGCAACTTGCTCTGAAGCATCTTGCTGATTTATCAGCTCTTCGCAACTTGCTTTGAAGCAATTTGCCGATTTATCAGCTCTTCGCAACTTGCTCTGAAGCATCTTGTCATTTTATCAGCTCTTAGCAACTTACTCTGAAGCATCTGTCGATTTATCATCTCTCCGCAACTTGCTCTGAAGCATCTTGCCGATTTATCAGCTCTCCGCAACTTGCTCTGAAGCATCTGCCAATTTATCATCTCTCCACAACTTGCTCTGAAGCATCTGCTTATTTATCAGCTCTTCACAACTTGCTCTGAAGCATATGCCTATTTATCAGCTCTTCACAACTTGCTCTGAAGCATCTTGTCATTTTATCAGCTCTTAGCAACCTGCTCTGAAGCATCTTGTCATTTTTCAGCTCTTCGCAACTTGCTCTGAAGCATCTTGCCGATTTATCATCTCTCCGCAACTTGCTCTGAAGCATCTGCCAATTTATCAGCTCTTAGCAACTTATTCTGAAGCATCTGCCAATTTATCAGCTCTTAGCAATTTGCTCTGAAGCATCTGCTTATTTATCAGCTCTTCACAACTTGCTCTGAAGCATCTTGCCATTTTATCAGCTCTTAGCAACTTTCTCTGAAGCATCTTGCTGATTTATCAGCTCTTCGCGACTTGCTCTGAAGCATTTTGCCGATTTATCAGCTCTTCGCAACTTGCTCTGAAGCATCTGCCTATTTATCAGCTCTTAGCAACCTGCTCTGAAGCATCTTGTCATTTTATCAGCTCTTAGCAACTTACTCTGAAGCATCTGCTGATTTATCAGCTCTTCGCAACTTGCTCTGAAGCATCTTGCCGATTCATCAGCTGTTAGCAACTTGCTCTGAAGCATCTTGCCGATTTATCATCTCTCCGCAACTTGCTCTGAAGCATCTTGCCAATTTATCATCTCTCCACAACTTGCTCTGAAGCATCTGCCAATTTATCAGCTCTTAGCAACTTGCTCTGAAGCATTTTGCCGATTTATCAGCTCTTCGCAACTTGCTCTAAAGCATCTGCCTATTTATCAGCTCTTAGCAACCTGCTCTGAAACATCTTGTCATTTTATCAGCTCCTTGCAACTTACTCTGAAGCATCTGCCAATTTATCAGCTTTTATCAACTTGCTCAGAAGCATCTTGCCGATTTATCACCTCTCCGCAACTGGCTCTGAAGCATCTGCCAATTTATCAGCTCTTTGCAACTTGCTCTGAAGCATCTTGCCGATTTATCAGCTCTCTGCAACTTGCTCTGAAGCATCTGCCAATTTATCAGCTTTTAGCAACGTGCTCTGAAGCATCTTGCCGATTTATCAGCTCTTAGCAATTTGCTCTGAAGCATCTGCTTATTTATCAGCTCTTCACAACTTGCTCTGAAGCATCTGCCTATTTATCAGCTCTTAGCAACCTGCTCTGAAGCATCTTGTCATTTTATCAGCTCTTAGCAACTTACTCTGAAGCATCTGCCGATTTATCAGCTCTTCACAACTTGCTCTGAAGCATCTTGCCGATTTATCAGATCTCCGCAACTTGCTCTGAAGCATCTGCCAATTTATCAGCTCTTAGCAACTTATTCTGAAGCATCTTGCCATTTTATCAGCTCTTAGCAACTTGCTGTGAAGCATCTTGCTGATTTATCAGCTCTTCGCAACTTGCTCTGAAGCATCTGCCTATTTATCAGCTCTTAGCAACCTGCTCTGAAGCATCTTGTCATTTTATTAGCTCTTAGCAACTTACTCTGAAGCATCTGCCTATTTATCATCTCTCCGCAACTTGCTCTGAAGCATCTTGCCGATTTATCATCTCTCCGCAACTTGCTCTGAAGCATCTTGCCAATTTATCATCTCTTCGCAACTTGCTCTGAAGCATCTGCCTATTTATCAGCTCTTAGCAACCTGCTCTGAAGCATCTTGTCATTTTATCAGCTCTTAGCAACTTACTCTGAAGCATCTTGCCCATTTATCAGCTCTTAGCAACTTGCTCTGAAGCATCTTGCAGATTTATCATCTCTCCGCAACTTGCTCTGAAGCATCTTGCCGATTTATCATCTCTCCGCAACTTGCTCTGAAGCATCTGCCAATTTATCAGCTCTTAGCAACTTGCTCTGAAGCATCTTGTCGATTTATCAGCTCTTCGCAACTTGCTCTGGAGCATCTTGCCGATTTATCATCTCTCCACAACTTGCTTTGAAGCATCTGCCAAATTTATCAGCTCTTCACAACTTGCTCTGAAGCATCTTGCCAATTTATCTGCTCTTAGCAACTTGCTCTGAAGCATCTTGCCGATTTATCCTCTCTCCGCAACTTGCTCTGAAGCATCTGGAAATTTATCAGCTCTTAGCAACTTGCTCTGAAGTATCTGCCGATTTTTCATCTCTCCGCAACTTGCTCTGAAGCATCTTCCAATTTATCAGCTCTTAGCAACTTGCTCTGAAGCATCTGCCGATTTTTCATCTCGTCGCAACTTGCTCTGAAGCAATTTATCAGCTCTTAGCAACTTATTCTGAAGCATCTGCCAATTTATCAGCTCTTAGCAACTTGCTCTGAAGCATCTTGCCGATTTATCATCTCTCCGCAACTTGCTCTGAAGCATCTGCCAATTTATCAGCTCTTAGCAACTTGCTCTGAAGCATCTTGCCAATTTATCAGCTCTTCGCATGTTGCTCTGAAGCATCTTGCCGATTTATCAGCTCTTAGCAACTTGCTCTGAAGCATCTTTCCGATTTATCAGCTCTTAGCAACTTGCTCTGAAGCATCTTGCCGATTTATCAGCTCTCTGCAACTTGCTCTGAAGCATCTGCCAATTTATCAGCTCTTAGCAACTTGCTCTGAAGCATCTGCCTATTTATCAGCTCTTAGCAACCTGTTCTGAAGCATCTTGTCATTTTATCAGCTCTTAGCAACTTACTCTGAAGCATCTGCCGATTTATCAGCTCTTCGCAACTTGCTCCGAAGCATCTGCTTATTTATCAGCTCTTAGCAACCTGCTCTGAAGCATCTTGCCAATTTATCAGCTCTTCGCAACTTGCTCTGAAGCATCTTGCCGATTTATCAGCTCTTAACAACCTTCTCTGAAGCATCTGCCGATTTATGAGCTCTTCGCAACTTGCTATGAAGCATCTTGCCGATTTATCAGCTCTTAGCAACTTGCTCTGAAGCATCTTGCCTCTGAAGCATCTTGCCGATTTATCATCTCTCCGCAACTTGCTCTGAAGTATCTTGCTGATTTATCAGCTCTTAGCAACCTGCTCTGAAGCATCTTGCCGATTTATCATCTCTCTGCAACTTGCTCTGAAGCATCTTGCCATTTTATCAGCTCTTAGCAACTTATTCTGAAGCATCTGCCAATTTATCAGCTCTTAGAAATTTGCTCTGAAGTATCTTGCTTATTTATCAGCTCTTAGCAACTTATTCTGAAGCATCTTGCCGATTTATCAGCTCTTCGCATCCTGCTCTGAAGCATCTTTCCGATTTATCAGCTCTTAGCAACTTATTCTGAAGCATCTTGCCGATTTATCAGCTCTTCGCATCCTGCTCTGAAGCATCTTTCCGATTTATCAGCTCTTAGCAACTTGCTCTGAAGCATCTTTCCGATTTATCAGCTCTTAGCAACTTGCTCTGAAGCATCTGCCGATTTATCAGCTCTTTGCAACTTGCTCTAAAGCATCTTCCCGACTTATCAGTTGTTAGCAAATTGCTCTGAAGCTTCTGCCGATGTATCAGCTCTTAGAATATCTACATAAGCCCTAAATCACGGATGTTACGTCATGCTTGCTTTTGTTCTGGTTCATAATCAGACTGCCATTTATTCCCTTAACTTTGAGAATGAAGTGGTAGTATGTATGCATATGGGGTTCATACAAAGTCCTGCTCAATACTACATGTCTAAGCATGTTTGCGTGCGTGCATGCATGTATGAAATGAATACGCTGTTTAAACTGCTAAGTGGTTTGCTATAAGAAATCCTTACATGAGTATACGTCTGCTGATATAGCTCTACTGCTGCTATTCTGTATAGACTGCCCTTTAAGCATGTATCACAATACTTGCTCTTTCTTTAAGGCGCTACATTCAAGACACTACATTCTACTGTGCCTTGTCAAGCTGATGCTGGTATACTATTATGAGGGGAATTCTGACATGAAATGGTACCTCACTTGCTGCTCCTACCCCGCAGTGCAGAATGGGTGAATTCCCATGACAGCTCCAGTAAATGATAAAGGGACATGAAAGAATTATGCAGCCAGCAGGCTCATTTCAAACGTGTCTTTAGATAAGAGCGAATTTGCTGTAGGGCTGTTTCCATACATAGTATTAATGGCAGTGTATGGAGGTATCATGGATTCGAGACGTGCTCAAGCTACCCCGCGATGAGTGGGTCCTTCTGTTGCCTGAGAATCCAATTGGTGTCTCGGACTGAGGATACACCAACATAGTGATGCTGGGACTGCCAATCCAAGAGTCTGGGAGCAGCCAGGTCCAAGGTGAATGTGATTGGACGCCTGGTGGAAGGCGAGGGCAGTGCGACATCTCTTTCTGGATGCTGTGTAAGGCTTATGTTGGGGAGAATTTGGACCCCCACCAGGGCTTCTAGGGGTCCTAGCTATGGGAGGCCCCAACATCTCCCATTTTGTCCAAAGAAATGCAGCAGAGTTCCAAGCAAGCAGCAACATGTTCCAAACTGCGTTTTTTTCTGGGGAGCAAAAAAACACACAGAGGGCTTCGTGCACAGCGAAAATCCAGCCACAGTCTCCCCGGGGCTGGCTTGCAAGCCAGCTTTGTAACACACTGCAGGCTGACATCACAAAATTGGACCAGCTCCCAATATATGATATTGGCTGCTAAACTGATAGGTAACGTATAGTGCCCTTATAGGACGCCTGATCATTAGACCTCTGGACTTTGGTGTCAGTGGGCTAGTTTAACTGCCCCTCCCCCATTACCTAATTCTAAAATTGTTGCATTGTGAATTTGTTCCCATTAGTTTTAGCTTGAACAGGCTTTTTGCCCCTGGACCCTCAGCGTTCATTGGCCAGAGCTGAGCCATTCTTGTTACAATTATGTTTCAAATGATGTGTGGGTCTTGCGAAAATGTCTTTCATTCCCAGAGACAAAACACTGAGCCCTGGATGTTCTGCTCTGACTTACTCGTATTTGTGAAGAATTAAAAATGCTTGTCTGCCAGAGTTCACTGTCGTTCAAGGAAAGGAATCTTATCTTACTGTAAGACCTTGAGCTGCTGCTGGGTTTGCGAGGCACGTTACTGAAGTCAGCACGAATGCCCACTGTGGCTGGTGTTCAGTGAGACAAGTGTACTTTGGCTGTAATTTTCCTAAAACATGGCTTTACACTGTGCCATTAGATTAGGTTCATTCGTATGAGCATCTGCAGGCCTTTAAACAGGAGTTCTTGTGTTTTGTAGATTCTGGTATTGCTGCATTGAGGCTAATTAGCATGTAGGTTGCAATGTTGGTGAAGTGGGTGTCTTTCAGCATATTTGTCACCCATGGGCGCACTGGATCCTGGTGCAATGATGAGTGTGCTTCTTATTCTTCCTGCTGTTCTGTCTGTTGATGTGCCTGGGGTAAGGGGTCAGGAGTTTGATCTCGATTTTCTCTCTTCACTTAGCATCCTAACTGTTTGATTTATGCCATCCTTGTGTGGCGGGATACAACTATGACTGTTGACACTTTGTAGCGCAAACAATCAAAACTGCGTGGAGGGGATTGTGTGCCTGGATGTGTGCATGATTGTGGAACTTTCCATGCAAATTGCACCAGCCAAGCATGTTTCTTTTTTGCTGTCTGGTCTATCTACCAGTAAGCTTGCCAGTCCTGTAGTTCTTGGACCGGCAAACTACGAGTTCAGCGGGCGGATGCAAATTCATTACCTGGCGGGCGGACCAACACCCGTGTGCAGAGCATGTCAGATGCACCCGTACCATTCACGAATGGTGCTGGTGCATCCGGCTTCCCCATTCCCATTGAGCCCTACTGGGCCGTAATGACCCGGTAATTGCCCATTCCTGGCCACCGGAAAAAAAATGACACCGGCGGCAGCGGTTATCGCCAATGTCATAATGAGGCCCCTTGTGTGTTTATCCCTTCGTGCTTGACGTCCCAGAATGAATTTAAGCTAGAATGCTGATTGCGAATGGTTAGCTTCCAACTTTCAGTGCACAACACTCTGGATAACGTGTCAAAATTCATGACAATAATAGGAAAATCAGCAGCAAACCTTTCCCCGGCAGGCGCTTGCTTTAGCTTTTTCACACACATTATGTCAGGAGGTCGCGGTCCAGTTCATTCCATCTCAGTAGAACCAGAGTAGATCCTATGTCACCCAATTGCTTTAAGTCGCTTTCCGAGTCCCCCAGGTTCAGAGACCTGTAGATGGGCCTGTAGATGGGCCTTACTGAGCAGCCTTACACTGCGAACCAAAAGAGACCCTGGAAATAGTTTCAATGTGGCCCCATATTACACATTTTGAGCAAGCTCAACACATTTCCTATGAGAGAATGTGAAAATAAAATAAAAAAGAGGCCCAAGGTGCAGAGCCCCACCGGGAAATCTCCAGAGCTCCCTGTAGGCCAGTCCTCCCCTGCAAGAACTCATGTTCAGGAACTCTCTTATGTAGTGTCTCAGCCATGCTTTGTCTTCCCACTGGCCCAGAAACCCTACACTGTACCCCAGGGTAATATCATCTGTAAAGCTATGTCTAGGATTAAGAAAACTGAGAAACTTCCACAAGTCCCAAAGACAGGAGTGCTATTAAATGCTTACTGTTGTGTCTTGCAGACCTGGCTAAAATACAAGAGAATGACTCAAATGCTACAATGGCAGGCAGTGATCCTGGGCTTCAAGGATGACTCGTGCCCTTCAATGGATGGTACAGCTGAGGATCCTCATTGGCCACCCCCCAGACCCAATGGCTCTAAGACAACTCATCCCATGCAAATATTGTGTAAGCGCTGCTTCTTCCTAGTATAGGATATCACAAGGCCTTCCAGGGGGTTCCACTGAACCATCGAAATTGGGGTGAAATGCCGCAGTCTGCTCTATTCCTGTTAACTAACAAAAAGGGGTCACGCCCAGAACGACATACAAAGCAGGCTGTCACTTTAAGGAGAAGTCTGGCATTCCTTAAAAGGACAATACGAGTGTCTGTTCAAGCCAAACATTCAGGAAAGACATCTTCACTGCTAATGAAATTCCCTGCTATTAAAAAATGTGAAAGCTATCCTAACAGCCATATAACTCTACTAATCATGGTCTGTAAGACCACATCCCTCATGATTTATATAAATTCCTATGTTGTTCATATGATAATCCTGTGCAACCCACTCAGTCCATGCCCAGGCATGGTTCTGGAAAGTGACACCTACTTCCTCTCCTATAGTTCAGCAGAGCACAGCAATAGCTCTTTCTGCAATCCCGTCTCACTGGATGCAGGGACATTAGACCCAGGTGGGTCCTTAGTTGACCGTACTAACCTCCTTTAGTAAGCAAAGGTAAGTGAGCACAATAGAGGGTGGATTATGCAGATAACACCCGGAGAATCCCAAGTAAGCGGCTCAGACGCCCACAGAACCAATTCCTATACCATATGGCTTCTCGGAGCCCCCAAGATCCCTGACGTAGTAGCGTTCAAAGCCTGAAACCGCAGACAGATGTTCACAATCATTTCAGGGGGTGCTTAGTTCTATTTGAAGCCATTTGTGTCATTCAAGATGTTTTGCTTAAACATCGGCACACGCACACTCTCTCACCTTTTGTGTCTAGGACACAGCTCTTTATTCTACAATTTCTGGAAAGTGGGCAAGCAGCACTGGCATGCAGATTCTAAGCGTCATCCCTCGCTGGACCTAAACCCAACCCTTCCTCCCTCATCCCTCACCCGCCTACTTTTTCCCATGACTCTATCTTCTCTGATAGCCTAAGGCTGGGCACTCTCCCAATTAATCTTCTGGGATTGGAATTGAGGGGCGATACATTAAGTCCCAGTACCAAGCAATCCCCCATGTTCCATGCCTAAAGGAAACCATGAAATGCATCTCAACCACATCACACATTCACAAAGCTACTACAAGTAGCAGCAATTCCACCTGTGGCATTGGGCGCCTCCACACTTCAGATTGCTGGTGTCAGCACATTCGTGCCAACGGTATTACCCAAATTGTTTGTTTACAATTGTTCGAATGAACAAATGACCGAATTTAAAGGGTCACAATTGACCTTTTCACAATTGACCATATATATATATATATATATATATATATATATATATATATATATATATATATATATATATATATATATAGGGGTTTTGGGGGGTTTGGCGTTGGGTGGGGGGTTGTGGGGGGTTTCCCCCCACATATATGTTACAATTGACCTTCACAATTCGGTCAATTGTGAAAAGGTGAATTGTAATTTGAACAGTTGTAAACCGAACAATTTGTATACAACGGTGCCAACCCGCACCAAAGCATGAACAAACACTTCCTAATGATCTTCCCTTCTTTTCACGCTTCACCAGTAATGTACCTTCAATTTGTTTTCATAAGCTCCTACTTTGCCCTCCCCTTCACCCTTCCATCCTCTTCCCTGCATTCTTGATGCCTCAAGCGGTGCAAAAATGTACCATCCTGTGGACAAGTTACTGGTCTAGAGGACCCCTACAGTGGTGAGATGTGTAATATAAAAGCGTCTTTACATTTACATAAGCAAGAAAATAAATACATGGAATGAATTCAGATTACTTTTTTATAGACCATGGCCATTTGTTATGTTATGTTGATTTATACAGCGCACGGCTGCCATTTGCATGGCCTCCAGGCGCTCATTAGTGGCCAAGTGAGGGAGTTGACAGGCATTAAACTATTCTTTCCTGGTTATTTCCAGAGTCAATGGGGGTCATTACAACCCTGGCGGTAGGGTGTTAATGGGGCTGGTAGAGCTGCCGGCCCCGTTAACCCCCTACCGCCTTATTACGAGGTCCGTTTGCGGGACAAGTTAAGGACGCCTGGTGAAACCAGGCGTCCTTACCGGGTCCCGGGTTTGGTCCAGCATGCTAACAACAGGCCTGTCATTTCCGGGCCCGTTGTTAGCATCCTCCCCATTCCGTTTGAGCCCTATGGGGGCTCGAATGGGAATGGGAATGCAGAGGGTCTGGGTTCCCTGAATGGGGAAATATCGGGCCCTCCAAGGTCGGAATGGCCCAGTATTTCCCCATTCAGGGAACCCGGACCCGGTACCCGGTATGGGGGTAGCCATGCTGCTAAAAGCGGCATGGCTACCTCCATACTCAGAATGAACCCCAATGACCCACCACAGCTGATGTGCCACTCAAGGACATGCGTGGTGAGGTTAATGATGAGGCCTGGACTAAAAAGCTTGACCACAGCAATGAAGGGACTAGTGTAGGAGTGCCCAGCTCTGCCTCTCTCTTTCAGTAGAAGTATATTCATGTGCAGGCTTTCGATAGTGCTCAGTACTATTCTACAGGTGGAGGATGCTGGTGGGAGCGTTCCGGGTCGCGCCTGCTGGGCACCCCCTTGTCGGGAGATCATCCCTACGGAGACTGCAGGGTTGGGGTAGCCTGTAGGCAGCATGGCCATGCTGGTTCCCATTCATGTAGAAAGTTCCACTGTGGAGCCCATCGACGCCAGGGCTATCCCCTGTCGGTGGGCTGATGGCGGTGCTCGTGAGCGCCACGCCGGGGAGGACGGCGGATCCATGTTGTGCCGGGGAGGTCAGCGGATCATAGTTCCTCAGGAAGGGATTTCCGCGGAGTCCATTGTAGATATGTACTATACCTCTAACCAGGATCAGCGACGGAGACAGAAATGTATTTTTGCAATGCCGAGTGCGAGTGATTCTTTGGAGAGTTCAAAACTCCACCTTGCCCGGGCTGACAGGGCAGGAGGGAGGTTATACCCCAGGCAGGGTGTGTCAGGATTGAATTGGGGCATGGGCGGAGATGAGGTGCTCCTTCTAGCTGAGGCAGAGGGTCGACACCCACAAAAAGGCCAGGCATGAGCTGTCCTGAGTGGACGCTGCTATGTAATGGGGGTTGGTTGTAAGCCTCAAAGTCACAATTAGAAAGAGAGAAATGGTTTCAAAGTCTCAGCCAAGAAAAACCCAGGGGGAATAACGCCTTCCATTCATGGCTCAGCTCATTGCAAGCATTTGTGCGGCGGTGAGGGCCGGCGGAACGCAACTTGCATTTCCGCCGCCCCTTTCTTCTCCACAATACAAATGCTCCAGCATGGATTTTCATGTCGGCGCAAATCCTGGAGATCCCTCTGGGGTCTGCATGCTTAGGGATCCATTGTACACGGACAGGGAGCGTGTACAATTACAATTGAACCCTCCCCGACATGCTTGCATGTCTGAACAAGGCTTACCCTGCGTGTTTGGGAAGCAGTGTTCAAAAGTTAAATTAACTCTGCGGGAGGCTTTGATTGTAATTGTGAGCACCACCTGCCAAGCAAGCATGGCAAGCGGCGCACACAATGAAACGTAAATGCTGTCTGGCATGATTGCATGCCAAGCACCCTTTACTCACTTTGAACTGCAGAGTGCAAATATGAATGGCCAAGGGCAGCATGCACGCTTGTACACCGTCTTTTTATATTTGCACCCCGCAGGGTAAATGATGAAAATGTGTCACGCTTGTACACCGTCTTTTGCCCTTTACATTTGCACCCCGCAGGGTAAATGATGAAAATGTGTCACGCTTGCACATCATCTTTTGCCCTTTACATTTGCACCCCGCAGTGCAAATGACAAACATTTGGCATCAGCGACCTGGCTATGCCTCAGCACAGACATAGCAGGTGTTGCAACTGCAAAATTAGGTTTCGGAGCAAAATGAGATCCACTGAGTTAGCACGGGTCCAGGGTGCGTACCAGTGATAGGGCGAGGCAGTGCAGGCGGTGGCTTAGGTTTGTAAGTTGCATGACAGCAGTTTGAAGGTGGAGATGTGTTTTTTTCCCCACACGTAAGTGAATGTGTGCAAGAATGACAGAGCAGAAAAAGCGGGGTGGTAACCGGGAAGAGAGGGCTCAGCTCTACGCCATCTTCTGCGGCCCTTTATCTGGAGGTGGCCTTCTCTGCTGGACCTTTTCCAAAGCAGGATGTGGCGATGCTCCAAAATGATGTGTGGTCTGAGGCTAGGAACTGATGCATGCCTCAAGTCCCACAGTGTAGCACTGGGAGCCACCGGTTATTTAATATGAGCCTTTTACTGAAACCTGCATATACACAGGTGGCATGGCTGCTTTAAACCACATCTGCACCACCAACTAGTGCCTCCTGCTCAAAACCTGAAACCTTAAAGAAACATTTTATATTCCCTTATGGTAGAATCTTAGTGAAGTCAAAACTTACTACGAAAGTGATACCTCTAAGGTTCCTGTGACACAAAACAGGGATCACGGGAGAAAAGTGAAAAAAGGACTGAGAAGGACAGTGTTAAGCAGCATTTAAGAGTTTAGCAACTCAAATACAACCCGGCCTCCTCATGGCCAGACACACCCTCCCTCCCAAGGAGATGTCTCTGCTGCGTCCTCTGCAACCAAGCCTCCTCATGGCCAGACATACCCTCCCTCCCAAGGATATGTCTCTGCTGCGTCTTATGAAACCCAGCCTCCTCATGGCCAGACACACCCTCCCTCCCAAGGAGATGTCTCTGCTGCAGCTTCTGCAACCAAGCCTCCTGATGGCCCGACCCACCCTCCCTCCCTCCCAAGGAAATGTCTCTGCTGCAGCTTCTGCAACCAAGCCTCCTCACGGCCAGATACACCCTCCCTCCCAAGGAGATGTCTCTGCTGCGTCCTCTGCAACCAAGCCTCCTCATGGCCAGACATACCCTCCCTCCCAAGGATATGTCTCTGCTGCGTCTTATGAAACCCAGCCTCCTCATGGCCAGACACACCCTCCCTCCCAAGGAGATGTCTCTGCTGCAGCTTCTGCAACCAAGCCTCCTCATGGCCCGATCCACCCTCCCTCCCTCCCAAGGAAATGTCTCTGCTGCAGCTTCTGCAACCAAGCCTCCTCACGGCCAGATACACCCTCCCTCCCAAGGAGATGTCTCTGCTGCGTCCTCTGCAACCAAGCCTCCTCATGGCCAGACTCACGCACCCTCCTTCCCTAGGAGCTGCCTCTGCTGCGTCTTCTGCAACCAAGCCTCCTCATGGATAGACACACCCTCCCTCCCAAGGAGATGTCTCTGCTGCATCTTCTGCAACCAAGCCTCCTCATGGACAGACACACCCTCCCTCCCAAAGAGATGTCTCTGCTGCATGCTCTGCAACCAACCCTCCTCGCGGCCAGACACACCCTTCCTCCCAAGGAGATGTCTCTGCTGCAGCTTCTGCAACCAAGCCTCCTCGCGGCCAGACACACCCTCCCTCTCAAGGAGATGTCTCTGCTGCAGCTTCTGCAACCAAGCCTCCTCGCGGCCAGATACACCCTCCCTCCCAAGGAGATGTCTCTGCTGCATCTTCTGCAACCAAGCCTCCTCGCGGTCAGATACACCATCCCTCCCAAGGAGATGTCTCTGCTGCAGCTTCTGCAACCAAGCCTCCTCACGGTCAGATACACCCTTCCTTCCAAGCAGATGTCTCTGCTGCAGCTTCTGCAACCAAGCCTCCTCACGGTCAGATACACCCTTCCTCCCAAGGAGATGTCTCTGCTGCAGCTTCTGCAACCAAGCCTCCTCACGGTCAGATACACCCTTCCTCCCAAGGAGATGTCTCTGCTGCAGCTTCTGCAACCAAGCCTCCTCACGGCCATATAACCCTCCCTCCCAAGGAGATGTCTCTGCTGCAGCTTCTGCAACCAAGCCTCCTCACGGCCAGACACACCCTCCCTCCCAAGGAGATGTCTCTGCTGCAGCTTCTGCAGCCAAGCCTCCTCATGGCCATATACACCCTCCCTCCCAAGGAGATGTCTCTGCTGCAGCTTCTGCAACCAAGCCTCCTCATGGCCAGACATGCCCTTCCTCCCAAGGAGATGTCTCTGCTGTATCTTCTGCAACCAAGCCTCCTCATGGCCAGATACGCCCTCCCTCCCAAGGAGATGTCTCTGCTGCAGCTTCTGCAACCAAGCCTCCTCATGGCCAGACACACCCTTCCTCGCAAGGAGATGTCTCTGCTGCATCTTCTGCAACCCAGCCTCCTCATGGCCCGACACACCCTCCCTCCCAAGGAGATGTCTCTGCTGCGTGCTCTGCAACCAACCCTCCTCATGGCCCGACACACCCTCCCTCCCAAGGAGATGTCTCTGCTGCAGCTTCTGCAACCATGCCTCCTCATGGACAGACACACCCTCCCTCCCAAGGAGATGTCTCTGCTGCATCCTCTGCAACCAAGCCTCCTAACGGTCAGATACACCCTCCCTCCCAAGGAGATGTCTCTGCTGCAGCTTCTGCAGCCCGAACTCCCCACCAACCATGATCTGAACAGCCCAAACAAACTCACAGCATAACTAAACAAATGAAATGAATGCAAGCCCTCTTCATAATGAATACCTTCTGGAAGATGTCGGGTAGCCTCTCCTGCGCAATAGAATATTTCAAGCCTCCATGCACGACCTTGAGTTTAGCAGGACAATCCAGGGAGAACCACTCCTGCAATGCCGCCAGATCTTTCTTTACCTCGAGGAGACCATTCTTTTCCAGAATCATTCAGGGAACCCCCTCCAAGTGGCACCAGGTTCTGCTTGAGTATTTCCTGCATGATCACACCCCTCAATGCAGCCAAACTGAAAACTCTCATTATGGTGGCCCTTGGGTTTAGAGTCGCTCCCCGAGTAGAAAGACTGAACATTCGCTGGATGACAGCACAACCCTGCATCCATGACAAGCACGCACGCGGTAACTCTATCTCAAGATTCAACGTCATTGACTGTTGTTCCTGGAGATCTATGTGGTGGGAGTTGGGACGAGAGGTTTATGTGCAGATGTGTATGCATTTTACCAATTACTAAATATCAATCTTTTCTTTCTAATACAAAGTAAATATATTTTGTCTATTCTGGTAGTCCTTTTTTGGACACTAAATTGCAATGTTTCCTTTTTACGTCAATGGCCACAACCAGCGTGACCATGTTTTTATACTGGCATATATATTTTGGGCAAAGGCTCCTGTGCACTGTTGGTAAATTGCATCTTTTGGATTATTAGATTGGAGATACCTTACAAAACCAATTCCAAACTGTCTGGCTTTTTACCCAGTTTTTCCTGAAAGTGTGCTGTATAATGCACCATTTTAACCCATTATTTACCCCGCTCCCAAACCTTCTTTGCCTGGTTCGGGCTCCCTCGCTACGCTCAGCCTTTGGTAAATTTGTGAGAAGTGTTTACTCCTCTCCAATAAAACAATTCACTAAGCCGCCACAAGGTGAGTGGTGGTTGGATGGATATGATTGTGTGCTTGCATGGCTGGGGGCCTGGCAAGGGGCACTGGAACATGGATGTTTTCTTACATGTTTTACTGGTAATATAGGGCAAAGCAAACCAGATCAATGTTACGACATGGAGGAGTGCTTGGGTGGGGGTTTATAGCACAATGCTACAGGCAGCCTGGGCATTTTCTTTCTGTGGCATGGCATTTTTTACTCACATATGGGGCAATGCCATTACGACGTGTGTTCTGATATGGAGAGGGTGGGGGCACTTGTGCAGTCAGCAAGTACATGTTTTCGTACTGTGGCATTGCATGTTTCACTGATGTTAAGGACAAAGTCAACATAAGTATTCTTACATGGTGGGTCGAGGCATAGGGGCAGCCAAACAAGGAAATTGTTCCTTACTGTAGTATTGCATTTACTGGGGTCGAGGGAAATGCCAACATGAAGAGTATTTTTACATGGTGGTGTGGGGGTTGGACAAGCATTTGTGCAGAAGCAACAACATGCTTTCTTCCTGTGGCATTAAGGGCAAGGCCAACACGAGAGTGTTTGTAAATTGGAATACTGACAGAGCCAGCATGAACATGGTTTCTAATAGTATCATTACTGTGCATAACATTACTGGTCACGTACAGAGCTGGCTGTTACATTTGCGTGCCAGGACACAGGAGCCAGACACCCCCTTGTTTCTAAGCGAGGAGAAAGAACTAAGGTTTTATTAAAGCACATACTTACCTCTTTCACCTAGCGCAGTGCACTGCAAGCCAATACAGCAGCATCAGGGGACAGAAATTCAGGTTGCAAGCTATTAGCAAGCCATACAAAAGTCACTTGCTACCTCAATTCTATACATACACACAGCACACCATTTCTTACTCGCCAAGAGCCAAATATCACTGGCTAACGGCTAGTGGGGGATGCAAATGCTGTCCCCTTGCAGCATGATTATCCTGTGCATTGAGCATACGTGGTGGTCCAGTCGGGCCCGGAGTGTGGGGTGGTCTGTGCTTTGTTGCTGAGCGCGTGGCGGGGTGCTCAGCATGGCTTCCAGTGGGGCCTCAACATGATATGTTGTGCCACTGGTGGAGGGCACACCCACCATCAACCGTGCAGAGGACGCCCCAGGTGGGCGTTCACAGCATCACCAGAGCGGTAGAACGCAAACACATAGTGGCCCAGAGAAGGCAGAGGCTGTAAACCCAGCAGCGCCCTCTGCTATCGCTGTTGCCAAGAGCAGGAAAGCAGGGAGTATATCACAGGAGGGCTTGAACTGTAGACCCTATAGCTGGGAGGCAGCTTCTTCTGCACTTCCGTTTGTCTGACCGTGTCTGACAGATTGTGGGACTGTGTCTTAAAGTGCATCTGTCTTTACGTAAAAGTGTCTGTTAGTGCATCGACCTGTGAAGTGCTTGCGGTTGTAATTGCATGTACTTAAAGATGCTTGCATTGGTCACTGTCAGGTTTAACCTTGTATTTCCCTTGGGATCTCTCATGTAGTCTTCGTAGAAATAACTAATCCATGTTTACTTATAGATATGTCTAAAACTACGTAAATGCAATATATATGTTGCTAACACAGAAACGCAGCTCGCTGCTCAAATGGAATACTTTGGGGGCGTCCAGCCAAAGGCACGTCACATATATCTGTCCTGTTATTTCCCGTGAGAAACACAGGCTAGCCTTTATGGCCTTCTGTGATTCTGAGATGGGGGTCATTACGAGTTTGGAGGTAGCCATGGTGCTATTAGCGCTTTGTCCCGGTCCGGGTTCTTTGAATGAGGACTTACCGGGTCATTCCAACCTTGGAGGACCTGCTAAGTCCCCATTCAAAATATCCATCCCCATTCCCATTCGAGCCCCCGTAGGGCTCCATGGGAATGGGGAGGGAGCTAATAACGGGCCCGTTATTAGCACCCTGGTCACTTAGCGGCTCCCGCTAAGGGCGGCTGGTAAAACCAGCCGTCCTTAGTGGGACCCGCAAAGGGATCTCAGAATGCGGCGGTAAGGGATTAACGGCACCAGCATCCTTACCGGCGCCATTAACCCCTTACCGCTGCACTCGTAATGAGGGCCATATGTCTGTAATCACGTGTGATATGCTAAAGTGCAAATATCTAGAAACTATGATGTGACTCGGCCTGTCATGGGTGCCTAACCCTGTACTGATAAGTGCCACTTAGTAGAGTGCAGTTTCAGAGGTTTGGAATGCTTTGTCCCCTGATTAAAGATGGACGCCAACATTCTTCTTCTTCCGGGCTTATTGTACGACCCACTTTTTGTTATGCTGTCTAGGTGGCACTGAGAGCCATAACTATTGTTATGGGAAGTGAAGCTAGCGAGAGGGTGGGACCCACAACCCATGGGTCTGGTTATCTACCTACAATCCATAGCCATTCTAGTCCCGATTACCTTTCCCAACCACCCCCTGCCCATCCCTCCCCAAACCATACCCCCCTAGAATCTCTTTGAGTCTAGCTGTGTGCTTTCTGAGCAGTCTTCTGATAGGTAGTGTCTTCATTGCAGCCATTAACCACCATGACCATCTCCTGGTGTAATACAACTGTGTCAACCAAGTATGCTTTTAGCCTCTTGGTTTAAAGCAGTACATGTGTCCTCACACCTGCTCCTTGCATTCCTGTTGCAAAACACTGGCAAAACCAAAAGTGTTGGCTCTTCTGTAGGCTTATATATCGAATAAAGTACCTCTGAGTGTCCGTTAGAAGGATCGTGGTGACTTGCAATAACTATCCTTGCTACATATGGTAGGGGATATTTTATTCCTTATAATACATGGCCATACACTGTCATCCCCTGTACCACCTGGCCTCTTGCTTAATGTATAAACCTCTAGTGTTGCAAAAAAACAGTTAAAGAAGTTTAATAAAACTGCATAGGATTATTTTTGATTTGTTGTTTTATTTATTTATTTATTTTTTCTTTCTTTCTTTTCCCATTCATAAAGCACACAAAACCCAAGGGCATCAAGGCGCTTATTTTAAAATAAGCAGTAACATGCAGACTATTGCTCTCATGTGTTAAACTCCAGCAGCTCTCAAAATAAACCAACTACAATGAACAGTGCCTTTTGTCAGTTCGTCGCTGTAAAGTGTCACAGAAGGTGTTTTTGCAAGACTGGAATTTGTAAAGCTTCTCACTGCTTTAATTAAGTGCTGTAGTTGCAGCTGGAATTCTGCTCTGTGCTTGCTCACACAGCAGGCGTCAGTTGTGGTGTCACAACTGACGCGTGATAACTGATTACAGGACAGTAGTGATGTCATTTTCTTCTTCGTGCTGTCACAACTAGCTCCTAGTAGTATTTACAGGCTCTTATGGTGGTATCGTGGGCTGCCATGTAGGCACTTCCATAAGATGCTCAGGTACTAGCACCCTTTGCCAGCTGTTGCTATCACATGGCCAGGTAGTGCCATGATGGCAGTGCCAGGCAAATGCCTACCCACATATTACCCCACAATTCCATGAACGCTGCACATAAATGTCAAAATCGGTGGCTTTGCCAATGCTTGTTCCTGATTGGCTTGTCACCAGATGTTCGTTTTGAAAATCTGCTTCTTTGCTAAGTTTATATATTGTGCTCTGCGGTGCCTTCAAAATGTGATGCCGAAATGAAATTAATGAACATGAGGTTTACGGTGAATGGGGCTGTGATGCCTTGTGAATGCAGGTGTATCTGCCTGTGCATGCATGTGCCTTGGTGCATGCATGTGTCTGTGCTGACTCTGTGTTTAGGAGTGCATGGCTTTGTAATGGCAAGGGCCTATAAGCGCCTGTAACTGTAAGCGCATTGCTTGGCATGCATGTGCCTTGGTGCATGTGAAGTTCATTCCATGTGCGTGTAAGTGCATGTGTCTTTAATGGGCTGGTCCTGTAAGTGCACGTGCCTTGGTATGCCTCCATGTAGGTGCATGTGTCTCTGGGTGCACGTCTGTAAATGCACATGCCTTGTAGTGAATGTGCCTTTAAGCGCAGATGCATCTGCTGGAAAGCTGAACCATGAAGCAGTATTCATTAAATGCATGTCCTGCGCCTAGAAAGGCCTGCGCCTAGAAAGGCATGTGCCTCTAAGTGAACAGGAGAAATGCTCTAAAGTAAGAGCTGATGGCCTGCATCCTTTCTCATCTCTTTGTCTCCTTGTTTCTGCGTAGAATGGGGTTGAGATGACCTGCCATGGCCAAGGACTTCCATCGCTTCCCCAGGACCTGCGGCCTGATGTGCAGAAGCTCGACGTCTCCCACAATAGCATGAGGACTTTGAGTGCGGCGGCTATGGCGAGGCTGCATGCCTTGGAGCACCTTGATGCCAGCTGCAATGGCCTGGTCACCATAGAAGCCGAGTCATTCCGAGAAGTCACCCCGCTCCGCTCCCTCATCCTGGCTTCAAACTTCCTGGACAGGGAATACGTGACAAACGCGAGGGCGTTCAGATCCTTGCACCTGTTGAGAACCCTGGACCTATCTGCAAATAACATGGACAGCGATATGGTGGCCTCCTATTTAGCCAACACAACTTCCTTAGAAGAGCTGAACCTCTCCTTGAACAAGATGGGGAAGCTGACCCTGGAGCTCTTCCGTGGTGCCCCAAAGCTGAGGACGATCAATCTCCAGAACAGCTTGGTCTTGGAGATCGAGGTCGGGACCTTCGAGAGCTTGGAAAACCTGCAGGTACTGAACCTAGCCAAGAACCACATCCGTTGCGTTGCTAGCTTCCGGCTCACTCGGCTGCAGGTCCTTAACCTGAGCTCCAATGCCATAGAGCTCTTTCTCACCGGAGAAGACAGCGCTAGCCATGATCTCAAGGTGCTCGACCTGAGTCACAACCGCCTGCACCACTTTCCGGTGCTACCCAAGGTGCACCACATCCAGCATCTCAACTTATCGGGTAATTCCATGACTGCACTCTTGCCGGGCTCGATGGATGGAGAGGAGTTCTCTGAAGCTGCCCTCTGGTATGAGGAGGCCCATAGCCTTGACTTGTCCCACAGCATTCTGAGCAGAAGGACTTCACAGTCGACTTTAAGAGACTTGGATCTCAGCCGTAATCATCTAAATTCCTTCCCAGTTAATTTTCTCCACACGATGAAGTCACTCCAAATTCTGAACATGGCAATGAATTGCTTAGGGGAGCTCATTCCGGACGCTCCAATTGGCAGGACGTTTTTTCTTGGGGATGTCAAATATCTGAAAATATATCACGCAAAGCTGGAGTCCTTAAGGAACCTGGATCTTCATGCAAATGACATACATGTAGTCCCACGCTGGCTCCTCGAGGTCAACCCAAAACTGGAGACTATTGACCTCGCTCAGAACAGTATTGTGCCTTGTCCAACTGGCCACATGCATGAAGGCGATCACAGGTGCACGTTCATATCCGGCATAGCCAACCTGAAGCATTTGAGCTTACGCGGAAATGGCTTACGTTCACTATCTCCATACACTTTCAACCAAACCAACTTGATCACTCTGGACCTCTCCGAAAATAAAGGTTTGGTCATGAGCAGGGACTCATTGGTTGGCCTGGAGCTCTCACTGCAGACTCTTTACCTGAGAGGAAACCAGCTGAATGCCAGTGAGATAGACCTGCCCTGTCTAAAGGCACTAAAAGTGCTTGACCTGTCGGACAACCAGATTGAAGTCTTGCCACCTAGTCTTGAGTGTTCTCCAGTGGAGAGCTTGGATATCAGGAACAATCACCTGAGAACAGTCCAGCCAGGGGTGGCTGGGAGGATATCGAGAACTCTGGAGTCCCTATTTATTAGTGGTAATCCCTTTGAGTGTTGCCGCCTCACTTGGCTAGATCGCCTACGTGCTGCCAGAGTGCACATCCTGGATCTGGCAGAAGCTGAGTGCATGCCTGACCTCCACAATAGTAGTTCCCTATCCAGAGTGTACCATGATCAGACCGGGCTCTGCCCTCCTCCACTTACCTCTGTCTACATTGTGGTGGCTCTTGCCCTCCTTCTGGCTCTTCTCTGTGGTATATTCCTTCTTCTGAAGAAAGCAAGGTCCTCGGGGTCTTTCGGATTCAGGGGCAGCCGAGTGGCCTCCTCATCTTAGGAATCGGTGATTGGCAAAGTTATGGCAGGGCCTTCATCATGTACTGTGGCCAAAGGTACAGCATGGAATGCCAAATAGCTGTTACAGAGGAATTCTACAGCAGAAGGCTATGTCATCTGGCAAAACATTATGGACTAGAGCACAGACAGAGCTGGAGACTGAGTACAGCACATGATGTTGCAGCATTCAAGAACATGGATAGACTAGATGGGCCTACATGCCTTTTCTGTGTCTATAACTGGGGTTATCTATTCTTAGAACGAGCTATTACATCCTTGACAAAGAACCATTTGTTGATCCATTTAAGACTATCAGTCTCCAGACAGGGCAAAGGATGTTTCCTTCTATGGGATATGACACAGAGATGAAGCTCACAAGTGCGAGCCTGCAGGGTGCACGGTTTGATCAAAGATTTCAGTTTAGGAATCACAGAGACTCAGCAGACCTAAAATGTGTGGAGACCATACAAATCGCTGCTGAAAGGTGAACTCTTTCAATTACCACTGGAAGCTCAGTAGTGGAACTCTTTTTAATGAGCTGAAGGTGTTACCAAATTTGCAGAGCCAACTTTCTGTAGGACACGAGTGGCACAAAAAATCTAACATTGTGACATTTTCTCCAGATCCTGGCTCTATACTCATATCTGCATCACAGCGTTCACACTTGTATTTCTTAAGAAATGCATGAATCCACACACTAGTTTATGTTTACATTTTAACTGTACTTAGCCATTTAAGGAAATGTGTTTTATACTTGAAGTCCTTCATTACTTCATGGGACTTCTGTCACCATATATTATACGACACAAGCAGGTCAGGATCTCCTTCCCCTACAATGAATGTGGCGCACAATTAAACTTTTATTTTATTTTTACAACATAGATTATTTCTTAATGAGGCCTCCAACCCGTCTCGCACCCAACCTCCACAAGCACCCTGTTTCACAGTAGACTACGAACCAGGCCGATGTGTTATCAATGAATATTTTATTAAGTTATGATTTAATGTTAAATCAAAATAAACAATTACAACAGCCACCAAGATGTGGCAACACAAAAATGCAATAATGTCTAGAAAGCAACCAGGTTAAGATATACTGTGATACTACTTCCTTTTCAATGACAAAACAGGAACAAAAAAAACAATTCCACTCAAATGACAGCACCAAGGTTAAGCACTCCCCCTGCGACACTCAACCCCCAAACATCAATTGGACTTGATTCCTTTGAATGGAAGGTAGTGGCAGAGAGTAGGAATACAGAGGACAACTAGGTTTTGGGGTGGTGAGCACAGACACAAGATGGGGAACCAGCAAATAAGGGGGACATTTTGTTTTGGAGCACAATGAAAACATATGTTTTCAATGATTTAATACAACTGCTAGGGGACAGCGCAGAAAGGGATTCATACTGCTTACACTTAGAAGATAGGCAGGGCTTTGGAGAATACTAGCCTGCGCACACAAGGAAAATTGTTTTTAGAATATGCAACACGTGGGCAATGGAAAGGGAATACAAATGGAAAGTCATTTTTACTGAGGCTGCAAATGACAGGCAAGCTCTGAACAATGGGGAACTTACAAGCGGAAAATCATTTTTTAGTTAAAATGGCAGGAGGCTCTAGGCAAAGGAATAGCCCACAAAAGGAAATCAGTTTTAGGATTAGGATGGCAGAGCAGGGAGAAAATACAGTCAGATGGAAATGTATTTTGTAGGACTCAATTTAAACACAGGGACAAATTCATTTTTCAGCTCACAATGAGATTGATTCTTTTGGGCAACACTTTTATGACTATAACAATTTGCAATGCACTGGGAAGAGATGGTAGATTTCGAATGTCCACCATACAAATCCAGTGAAAATAAATGGGGAAATTAATTGATTTACTTGTAAAAATATACTAAGGATCTGCACAGGCAATTCGGGATTCTTCACTGGGAAATGACTGACATGCACACGCAAACAAAGGATTCTTCAAAGGGAAAACTACTTAAAGGCACAAACAAATAAAAGATTCTTCAATGGGAAAACAACTACAAGGCACCAACAAATAAAGGATTTTTTAAATAGGAAAATGTCTTAAATGCATATACAATTGATTTTTTGTTTCAATGTTTTTCTTCCAATGGGGTAATCTCTAGGGCAGTGCTGAAAGAATATGGGGCCTATGCAATCTATGGCTTGGGATATCTATACTTTCAAGAGAGGGCTGGATGGACATCAGGGAGAGTCAGAGGCTCACTGCTCGGACAGTCAAGGATTCAGTCAAGGATTCCCTCTGTCCTTAAAGGGGTCCCAAGGCAGCTACTAGACCTCCTGGCTTCTCTGTAAAATTTAGGCCTCACTCTCTTGGAATGGTTCCAGATTTTGCCAGCTGCTCACCTTAGGATTTATTGGGAAGAGTCCTGATATGAGGCAGAGTGATTAAGTTATAAGGCAATTGACATCACAAGTGTGTCAGAGTTCTCGCAGAATGGATTGGGCACTGTTCAAAAGTATACTCCCGTCTGTGGGCTGATAGGTCCAGCAAATGTGGCAATGTTTTGGGAAACTAGAGGAGGAGACCTATCCGTCATCTCAATCGGACAGGAGGGCTCGGTCTGGCTTGGGGACATAGACATCTCACTGTATGTCAAATGCCCTTACCCTTCATATTTCAACACATATGACAGCATTTTTGGGCACTATATTTTTCGGTGAATCAAATTACCTTACTTAGGAGTTTGTGTGTCATTGTGCAGAGCTATGGTTTTTCTTCATTTACTCAAGGATAATATCAGTGAAAAATATGGCGCTCAGGGGACGGTATATGCAGCATGTTTTACATATTTTCTCAAATGTCTATAGTTCTCAAATACACACAGATTGCCCCATGATGTTTTCCTAAATAACTTGGGTTGTGTAGGTCCCACCAAAATCATTTTTGTCAGTCCAGAAGCATCTGTCCGGCACCTTTTCAGAAATCCTAACATGAATATGGTGTGACAGATATTACCAATTGTATTGGACAAAAAGCTTAACTCCCATTTTACACAAGGGGAGTGAAAACACTCCTTAACCATGGCCCCCACCCTTGCCATGGGTATGTTCATGGCTGTGAGTCAAGAGGGGGGTCCCATGTTTAGATAAGCCTAGAGCTTCAAGGGCTAATTACCAGCTAATGCAAGATTGTATGGCTGTTTGAGGGGCAGAGGTTCATAAACTTGAAAGCAGACCTTGTTCTTATCTCACTCCACTGCAGAAGTGATCTCTACCAGCATTTAGTTTGTATTTTTAAAAGAATGGCTTCATATCTGCAGTGAGCCAGGCCAAAATCCCCATGGCAACATGTGCTTTGGAATCTAGTTTCACATTTGAAGACACAGCAGAGAAACGAAATCAATGGCCAACATTACTTTTTAACTCCTATTTTCATTTTAAAATGATTTCTGAAAGGCACACACTTTTAAGATGGATAAATACCATTGCAAAGTTGTCCCCTACATACAGAGGTTAAATGAGGACACCATAATTACATTCTTAGAGACTTTCGTTGTACATCTGGATGCTCAGAGTTTCACTTTAAAGGCACAATTGAAATGTCCTGTGTCAATTCCGGCCATGAAAAGGCTTGACCAACATGACAGAAACCACTCTTATGTTGAAGGTTTTGCACACATTCTTAGGAGCATGTCTTTAGTTTAAAGGGAAAAACGGATTTACAAATGTTCTTTAATGTTCATGCCCCATGCAATCTGCTTCACTGCAACTGTAGCTCACAATGCTGACATCCCATTTAGGGTTCTGTGAACTGTAGTTTCTGCGAATGTTATTTCAGTTTTTCCATAGTTTTGGCACATTTTGCAGTGTGTCTTTCCCTTATTCCAGGCAGTTGCTATCTTTAAATATGTTCACATTTTCAGGCCCAATTTCACTCCTTTTCACTTTGAAATGCCTGGGCCTCATTTACACATTAGTTCAGGGCATGCCTTTCATTTTGGGGAGCCCTCATAACTGACTCAGCCTTTAATTATGACATCCGGGACTATTTCACCCCACACTTCTTGGAAACGTATTTTGCTGTCATATGGCCGGATGGTGTTCAGTATGGATGTTTGTGTTCCACAAGTAGCCACTTTTGCACAACATGTTTCAGGTTATGAACACCCTTCATCAGGTACATATCAAGATGGAGAAAGGCCAGATATCTTGGAGGTAGGCCTCAAGTGTACCTTGAGTTGCTGGAGCGCACACCCAGTACACATCGGTCAATTCACATTGCTCCAACACATGTAAAGATTACAGAACATGCAATCAGGTAAAAGAGCCATTGGGGACTTTGCACACATGTGCCACCAAGTAGATTTTCAAGGAGGTCCTGAGTAACCCACTGGGGTGGGTGAAGTCAGACATGGCAACCACTTCGATGGAGTCCTTCAGCACTGTCTTGAGGAGAGAGGCCCTTCTTCCACATACGCTCCCAGAGGAGCGCATGAGCACACCATTAAGTCAGGGTGCAGCACCCACAATGTTGCTCAGGCACGCACAAAGGAAGTAGGCACCTGTGCAGCAGAGTGCAGGAAATAACACAATCCTGCACACTTCTTCAATATACGGTGGTGGCATGCCTGATTCCGGTACACCAATGTCGTAATGTGGCACCAGGGATAAGCAAGTGTTGTGAGCACAAGGGTTTCCTCAATTTTTTAAGGGGGCTGTGGTATGTGAGGAGAGATACAGCAGAAAAAAAAAACGTACATATACCACTAGCTACCCACCTCTAACACACAGAAAGGTGGCTACTTGTCAGAAATTTACCTCACAGTAGGAATTTCATAGGATTATATCTTCCACCATAGACAAAGAAATGTGTTTAGCACAACATGGTAAAACAACATAAAAAACCTATTTCCAGCGTTCGTTATTTGTAGAAACACAAATGGGCGGAAGAAGCAGACACCAAAACATTTGCAATGTACAATTTGCGTGATGTTAGTAATGGTGTATTTTGATCGCATTTTCAATTATACAACAACATGGTATAATAGCGTCAACATTTGAATATGTTTCTAGGGAGCAGGACAACACTGTTGCAGTTTAAAGCTCATCAGTAAAGTCCAACGCCCCGTTTTCAGGACGCGATAGGTTAAAGAAACACGCTACACTGGCAACATGGCGCCTATGTGTCAGTGTAGTGACCTAAAAAGATAAATAAAAATTGTTTTACTCAAACATGATAAAAACGGTGATGGTGGTGTTTGTGTGCATACAAAACAAGTAGCCAGGTTGCTAACCGTAAAAGTGATTTCTTTTGGTGTGATGGGCAAAGTGATTGCATGAATCAATTTAATTGAGGCGGCAGACCAGTCCGTTTTAAGAATTCAAGCTGTAAATCAATACGTAAATTTATTTGGATTTTTGTTGAAACAAGTAACATATTGGACCAACAATAGTTACATTTTGATATATGAATCAATCATATTTACCACTTTATGTGTAAGGCAGGGATTTTTGTTTCAAGTCCTGCAGAGACATTTCAGTGGTGTACCGAGTTTCTATGGTATTCTGGATACTACATGTCCCATAATGAATCATGGAATCTAAAAGAAATGCGAAAAGCCTTTCAATTTCACAGGTTTCACCTGATTTACGTTTCTTTCAAGCATTTAAGTGGCAGGGAGTAACACTTACTTGGCCATAGTGATCCCAAAGGCTGTCTTGCATTGTTATATATTGGGTTAGATATTTTAAACCGCTCGCATGTCAGTGAATGGCTCTGTGTGGGAGACAAAGGCACCAGAGAGTACAATTAGACTCTCTGTACGTTTTTTGAGCAACAATCAAGTGTGGCATGGATTTCAAAGCAGGCTTACCTGTCGTGTGTGCATTCGCCTTCACAGAATCGCTACCAGTGAAAGTGCAGTTAGCACTAGTAGAATAACTGCCCCAGTGCACACAAAAAGGTCATTTAAAAGCATGTTTGCGCTGGGGCAATGTGTGTCCTAGTCCTTTGCCCTGGTGCAAAAATGCATTGAAAGACCACGATTTTTTAAACAATGCAACATTTTCCCTAGTGCTAATTAGACTTGCGGCCGGTCAAAGTTCCTGTAATACCGCCCAAGATGGCCGAATATCACTGGAGGTGCCTATTTCAGTCCTGCGTTCTACTTCGACTGCAAATGCCAGAATCCAATTGATTTAGAAATGAAAGCCAGGACAGGTGTATGGTTTCCCGCAGTGACTTAGACTCATCTTGGAACATTAATACTGAGTCAATTTCCCTAGGTGAGGAATGAAAGATAATTCATAATACTTTAGATGGAAATAAAACTAACCATTTAGGGCATGACTATAACCATTTAGGGCATGACTACGAGATTGGTGGTAATAGCGGAACACGCGGTGTTTCCAAATACTGCATGTTTCTCGGCACACTAGTTGGTTGAGAAATTCATTTTTTTAAAATGTGCCTGCTTTAGTGTGCAGGGAATTTCCTCCAAGCAAAAGCATTACCGCATGTGGTATTACTAAAAGAGCAATACCGCATGTCCCCAATGAAGTCCTATGGGATTTCAAAACCGGGAATAAGTGAAGAGTTGGCATGACTCTAAATCACGCAGTTACCGCCAAACTTGTAATCAGTAGTGGCAAACCCTGCAGTGTTGGCAAAAACCGCATGTGAATCGTCGTGGTACATTCAGTGACATCACCTGATTGCATACCCCTGCAGACTCTGACCCTAGAGAAGAGAATGCTGGCAACATACAGGTGGCCTCGGGACATAGAACGAGGGGATTGGCTTCAGAGAAGAAGCAAACCCAGTTGATAAGCCTTTCACATTTTCAGTATGCAACCCATCTCCTCAGCCTTTCATGGGACCATGAATAACCGCACAGGCCCCTTGCTGCCAGGAGAAGGAACACAGTCTACAGGTAGGGGGCTTTCTCTGCTCTGCTAGGAAGCAGTTACCAGCCAGAACTTTAGTTTGAGAGCAGAACATTCCATGCCAGCCATTCAGACACACAAAACACAGCGCCACCTAGTGCACGTCACTGGAGGTCAACCTCCAGAGCAGAGCCAAACAGCCACACGCTTGAATTAGCCAAAACGCTTGCTTTTCCCCCCATGAAGAACATGCTTTTTTCTTATACACTAGTGCTATTTTAAACATAGCTTTATCAACCCATGACTGAAAGCTCTCAAGGATGTAAGCACCGACCACAGACGCCTGTGACTCTAATTGCGGATTATCAGTGTGGCGCAGCTTGGCATTGGGGAAAAGGGGCACGAGGGTGGTGTCTCGCTTTTCTTAGACCCATCATAGTATTGACGGGGTTTGCCGCGCAGATCCCCCATCACCAGTTACCATTAGCAACACAGTGCCTCTACTTTGGTACTTATAGATATTCTGCACATAGTCACTGGCACGACACTTCTAATTGGATGCCTGATGTTTTGCACTTTAAGTGAAACTCTAGCACTTAAGTTCTTATCTGAAATGCACATGACGAGAAGAGTCATGGATCACTAGCCAATGGTCAGCAGCATGTGCCACTGTTTTAGCTCTGCAGCCCCAGTTACCGCCAAGCTCGTGATGAGGCCCATAGTCTTGGGTTTGCACTTATCCTCGTACTTACCCAGACCTCCTTATTTGGTGCCTCACCCAACTACTGCAACCCACAGAGCACCCCCACTTGGTGTCAATCACCCCAACCTCTACTCTTCCTCCCTCTCTGAAAGGAAAAGCATGTGCTCGCCCCAGGCTTCCTTCAGCTGCTCATCCTGCTCGCAATCTTCCAAGCAAGCTTTGGCGTGTGCATGTCCTGCTACTGAGATGAACTGCATGCAGGCGGCTGCACGGTGATAGCGTCACGGTGCAGGAGGATTTTATTCCCAATGATCATGCCGCACCCTCTACACCCCCAAGAAGCCAGTGAGCCCTAAAACCTGTGTCATGTGAGCTGCAAGCAGTACCAGTGCAGTGGCACATCCAATGACCAGTACACCTATGCCCTAAGCATTAAGAGCACACTGGTCAACATTGCATGTTGTGCACTTCTGGTGGACAGTACATCTGTGAGCGTCACATGGAAATGTGCCTTAAACCAAGCCATGTGCACTTTCTGCACACGTTAAGTGTAAAGTAATGAACTTTGTATCAGGTTTACACTTGTAATTCTTCATTAAGGATTCATTTGTTGACATCCTGTTTAGTGTATGGAGATAAATGGTGTCCTAATCATAGGACTCCCCTGTCCCCTGCACACCTTTGTGCTGTATAGACAGCCAATAATAATTGTACAGTCTTCAATGAATTCATCAAAAGTCTTATTTTACTTGTGCAGAATACAAAAGCTCAACTGGGTTTTCGGGGTGAGACGCCTTCTTCAGGAGCAAAACAACTGAAAATAAAATAGACACATTTTCACTAAGTATGTTATAATTCCAAAATAAAAGCTCAAATCTCAATTCCATTTCAGAAATCTATAAACTTTTATAATACAATTCCAAAGCAAAGGCTCGAATCTCAATTCCAGAACAAAGATCTCTACATTTGTAAGGCCATCACCAATACCTCAAGTTCTTCCTCCATCTCTAGGGTTGTAGTTAGAACATAGTGGCTATAATATATCCGAGTTCTTATAAACACCCTTTGTGCATTAAGAACAAGCTCCTATATTTTAAAAGAACCATTAACTACAGCGTAAGTGTATCGGTCAGATTAGAGATGCCAGAACGTTTTTTAAATCCCTTGCTCCAAGGAATCCTCAGGGTTTCGAAAAATCATACCTAAGTACAAGTGCAACAACCAATCCGTACAATAGTAATCAGCAGACCTCCGCGGGACGATGTAGGTATGCGAGGGATAAAGGCAACAACAATGGTGCCGCGGTCAACTGCCAGTATCGCCAAAATCATATAGGTCCTATATAACTATTTCAGACAGCCTGTCCCAATGAATCATTCTTCCAAATTATTGCATTCATGTTTGAATGCCTCTGGATCTGAAGTGATCCTTTTAAATCTCAAAAGTTGGCTGTAAGCAAGGTTCTTGGTCATTGATCTTGGGTGTGCACTCGTAAAGTGTTCACATCGGTCGGCTTATGGTATATGCTCATAATCAGGTGACAATCCAAAATCTGTTATTGCACATGGAAAAAATGGATTAAAGGAGTTCCAATTTCCATTGTGAATTTAATTCTGGGATACGCCTGATTAAGATATTAAAAAAAATCAGTGTGCACTGTCCTGGAGCCGAACCCCCCCACACTCCAAAAATGTCATCGATGTACCTACTCCAGAACAGAATCCTATTCAACCAGATGCAATTTTCAAGGACATGTTGTTTCTCAAAGAGGTACATAAACGCATTGGCATATGAGGCCATCATGACAGTGACCATTGATGTGCCCGATGCTTGGGCATGAAAGGTGTCCCTCTATCTAAAGTAGTTGTTGAAGAGAATTATCTGAAGAAGTTCAATTATAAAAAACATTGGTAGCTCTAACCGACTCCGAGTTCAGAAGTAGCCACTCTACTGGTTCAATGCGTTTGCTGTGTGGAGTTTGATGTGTAAAGACTCCCAATTGTCAATAAGGTTATTGAGGGAATTAATGCTGTTCAGTAAATGTGTTGTATCCCTTAGATAGGTGTCTGTTCTTTGCACCAGGGGCTGCAGAATCTTGTCTATGTAAATAGTTAAGGGATGAAATATACTTTCCATCCCTGCTACAGTGGGTCTCAGAGGTGGCTGTGTTAAGTGATTTTGGGTAACCCATAAAAAGACAGGAGTTATAGGAAACCGATTAGTCAAAAATGAATGTGTTTTGAAGCTAATCCATTCATTCTTCAGTGTATTTTTCAGTGTGTTATATATTAGATCATGATTTTATTTAGTGGTTCTCCATCCAACTTGATATATGTTGTTCGAAGGGATTGTGTCCGACGTATTCCTTATCTTGATAGATCACTTCCAGCTTGCTGGCTTCGGCAAAATATTCAGTAGAGGGCGCTGCGCATCACCGTCCCTCGAGTTGGCGTCCCTCGACAGCCTCCGTATCGGCGCCGACGTCATTGTGCGTATCAATAGACTCGCGCAGCGTCTGTTGCTCAGTTACGTTTTTCTGCGCTTTGTGGGCCTCTGAATTGTGTTGCTCAGTTCTTTCTTCAAGTATTTCTTATCATTCCTCGAAGATATCTTCTTCATTCAATGGCTTCCTCTGCCAAACCGTCGACCCCACGGTCCGGCTTCAAAAAGTGTCGGAAGAAAATGTCGTTGACGGATCCTCACAGGATCTGTTTGTGGTGCCTGGAATCGGAGCATCACTGTTCGGAATGCGAGGACTGTATGTCCATGACGGCGAAAGCCTTGAAGGAGCGTAAGGGGAAGCTAGAAAGAGGTAAGACTCTTAAAACTTCTACTTCTTCGAAAGTTTTCTCGGCAGAGTCGAGACATTCTTCCCCTCGCCATCGCTGGAAACATTCTCGCTCAAGGTCTCGAAGTGGATCCCATCAGTCTTCAAGATCTAAACAATCGAAAAAGAGGCATCATAGATCTCCCTCTTCTTCGTCTTCTTCTACTTCCCCGGAAAGGGTCACCTGCCCCACGAAACACAGCTCTCCAGCTAAGTGGGAGGAATTCCGTAAATAAATGCTTAGCGCCTTTGAGAAAACGGCCTCGACCCCCTCAGAGACGGCTAAAGGTGATACCCTGGGTGAAAGACCCGAAAAATCGAAACGCTGCAAGTCGTTGCACCCGGCGAAAAAAACTGCCTGAGAGCGTCATGAACCCTTGAGGAAAGGCAGTAAGACTGAGTCATCGATGCCGTCGTCGAAGGTTCCTTCGACTCATAAATCTGCATCATCGACAACTTTATCGAAGGGTCCGACACACAAATCGGTCGAATCGACGCCGTCTTCCACGCCACTGTCGACACAGATAAAGGACAGACCTACTGCTGTTACTACATCTCAGTCAGTAGACGTTCCGAGGGCTTCGGCCATTACCTCGAGGATGTCGTTGATAACCTTGACGACTCCGAGTAGGATTCCGATCCTCTCGAGTTCTTCGAGGCCTCTTCATACTTTTTTCGACACTTTTTCGGTTTCATCGAAGCCTTTGACTTCCACCTCGACAACTTCGACGTTTTCTCAACGGGTGACTACAAGCTTGGCCCCTTCTGCTTTAGAAATGGGTTTTAAACCATACCCAAGGTCAGATTATTTCAGAGCTTTGTCCTCTATATATGAGGAAGGGGAGGATTCTGACCATGAAAGACCCTTTGGGTTGCAGAGGACCACTACACCTATACCAGAGGAATTTATCTCTGAAGAGAATAGATTGAAGGACCTTCAAGACTCTTTGCATGAGGCAAGTGGTTTAGATACTTCTCCAGAAGTAGAATTCGCTAAACCAGACCCAGGGGAACATGCTGAGACCCCTTATAGGTTCTTAATGGCCAGAATAATAGAGTTCATGGGGTGGTCTACACCTTCACCTTCTTTTCAACAGGATGAATTTACAGACATTTTACTTAAAGGCCCACAGGAAGATCCTGTGGTTCCCTTTCATACTGCATTGCAGAGAAAAATATCTGTCAACTGGGAAACCCCAGAGGTTATCCCGGCAGTTAACAAAAGACCATCTGTCAAATATAGAGTATCTGCTTCTGACCCTGAATATTTGAGCAAACATCCAACCCCAGAGAGTTCTGAACATCATTAAAGATGGTAAAGACGCAATGTGTGAGTCCCTTCAAATTGGCATTGATTCTGCTGACAGTATCAGCAGGGCCATAGCGGCAAGTACTGCAATCCGCAGATTTGCGTGGTTGCGAAAGTCTGGTTTTGCTCCAGATGTACAGGCCAGACTTTTGAATATGCCCTTTGACGGCTCTTCTTTGTTTGGTAAGAAGGCTGATGACAGCCTAGAGAAATTACAAACATCCAAGGCAGGAGCAAAATCTCTTGGAGCTGCAATCCGTCAAACTCTGTATTGCCCCTCAGGAACCTCTTGGAGGGGTAGGTCCTTTCGCTTTTATTCCGCATTCGGAAAACGCAGAGGACCTAAGGGGCCAAAAACAATTCACCCGCGGTGGACGGGTTAAAAGTACAAAAGCTGCATCAGCAGCAGGTGCCTCATTGCCCTCGGCATCTGCGTCAGCCGCCTCTAAACCACTCTGAGGTCTCTCCTCACAAGACACCAGTAGGGGTCAGGTTAACAAAACATCTATTACTATTATCTAAACTCAATGGCAGGCTATTACGTCAGATGCTTGGGCATTGGAGACAGTTGCCCAAGGTTACTGCCTGCCTTTTCTACGCACCCCTTAGAGTCATCCACCGGGGAACAACTCTTTGAAGTTTCCAGATCCGCTCCTTTCTCAGGAGATTCTAGACCTGCTAGAGAAAGGTGCCATAGAACCGGTACCTGTAGCGGAGAGGAACAAGGGTTGGTATTCCCCCTATTTTCTAGGACAAAGGACGCAGGACTGAGACCCATCTTGGACTTACGAGAATTGAACAAATTCCTCACGAAGGACAAGTTCAAGATGGTGACTCTCTCTCAGATCCTTCAGGCTCTCCAGCTTCAGGACTGGCTGGTATCTCTAGACCTTCAGGATGCTTATTTCCATGTGCCAATCCATCTCAAACACAGGAAATAACTGAGGTTCGCAATTGGCAGCTCTCACTATCAATTTCGAGTTCTGCCATTTGGGCTGACCTCCGCCCCGAGGGTATTCAACAAGCTAATGTCGGTAGTGGCTGCAAGTCTAAGGAGGGAAGGGTTCCACGTCTACCCCTACCTCGACGATTGCTTGATCAGAGCAGTATCTTCGGAACAAGCTCAGATCCAACTAGATTATGTCTGCCACTTCCTTCACAAACTGGGCTTCTCCCTCAATTTAAAAAAGTCACAGATGATACGATCACAGAGACTCGGAGCGGTCCTGGACACTTCCCTGGGGAAAGCCTCGCCACCAGAGGTGAGGGCTCAAGATATTCTACAGATGGTCACCAAGTTTCAAAATGCCCAACTTTTTGAGGTTGCTATGCCTCATGGCATCCTGCATCTTCCTAGTGCCAGAGGCTCGCCTGAGAATGAGATCCCTCCAGTGGGCACTAAGAACCCAATGGTCGCAATTCTCAGGAAGAATGACAGATCTCCTTCAGGTCACGGACAGAGCAGCTCGAGACCTTCAGTGGTGGGCCTGTCGGGAGAACTGTTTTGGCAAGGAGAACTGTTTTGGCAACCATGGCCGGAGATAACAGTAGCCACGGATGCCTCACTCACGGGGTGGGGAGCCCATGCCAACGACTTGACCATCAGCGGTCGTTGGTCTCCATCGGAGTCCATACTCCATATCAACCTGTTGGAGCTGAGGGCCATCAGACTAGCACTGAAGGCTTTTCTGCCATCTGTACAAGGGAAAAATGTCCTAATAATGACGGACAACACAACAAAAGAGGAATCGTAGGATCACTGCCACTGTGCAGAGAGGCGATGCAGCTCTGCTTTTGGGCAATTCAAGAAGGAATCTCTCTATCGGCTGTTCACTTAGCCGGAGAGAAGAACTTGACAGCAGACGCTCTGAGCAGGCAGAGCACAGTCTCCCGCGAGTGGGAGATAGCTCAGGAAGTCCTTCAAGAGATCCTCACCCTTTGGGGAACCCCTGAAGTGGATCTGTTCGCCACTAGTATCAACAGGAAGTGCAATCAGTTTTGTTCAAGGGAATTTCCCCCGAGAGGAGCTCTGGGGGACGTGTTTGTAGTGGACTGGGAGTTTCCACTTCTGTACGCGTTTCCTCCAGTCCCTGTCATTCCTCAGATGATCAGGAGGTTGAGAAGATTCTGGAAGACTATGATCCTAATTGCCCCAGACTGGGCCAGGAGAACGTGGTACCCCGACCTTCTGGGCATGTCCATCTGCCCTCCGATTCGTCTTCCACACAGGGAGGATCTTCTCTTGCAGAATGGAGGTCAGGTTCTCCATCCAGACATCAGAACTCTCAACATTCATGCTTGGTTTCTGAAAGGTTGAGATACAAGGATTGGCACCTCCCAGATGACGTCATGGAGGTGTCGCTTTCAGCTAGAAGGCCAGCAACAAAGACTTTATACCGCTGCTGTTGGAACACGTTTTGCAGCTGGTGTAAAGAAAAGAATATCGAACCAGGCCTTCAAGTTGGTACGATCAAGGGCTACCTCGCAGCGCTGTAGATCTTCAAGCGCACTGCGGAGGAATCATATTTCAAATTACCCCTAGTAATACAATTTCTGAAGGGGTTAACTAATGTCTATCCCCCAAAGCCGTTCCAAGTTCCCTTGTGGGACTTAAATCTAGTCTTAAATTTCCTGATGGGTACTCCCTTTGAACCACTTCATTCTTGTTCATTAAGATTTCTCACCCTTAAAACAGTCTTACTAGTGGCTTTGACATCTGCCAGAAGAGTGAGCGAAATACAAGCTCTATCTTGCAAACCTCCCCATACAATTTTTCACAAAGACAAAGTTGTCCTACAAGTGAAGCCTAATTTCCTCCCAAAGGTAGTCTCTGAATTCAACATCACTCAGAAGATAACCTTAGCTTCATTCTTTCCTTCTCCCCATCCTGGGAAAGAGGAAGAGAGGCTACATAGGCTGGATCCAAGGCGAGCCTTGAGTTTTTATATCGGCAGCAGGGCTCAAGTCGAGGGTACACGCGGGGGGACAGAGTCCCCCCACTTTATTCAGAGGATGGACTCAGTCCCCCCAGCTAAAAGAGAAACATTACATTGGATGTCCTCTTTGAATTTATGAATTAAAACAGACCTTGGGGATAAAAATGCAGTCATCAGGTTTGTAGGCCGGACACTTCATCACTGCACTATACAACCTGATTAAAAATAACATACAACTAAAGGTGAAATATCCCATTTCGGTACTGCAAGTCCCAGGAGAAAACATTTGTATTGGTTCTTGGAGCTTAAAAAGTGCACTCATTTTACCGTTTTTAAAAAAATATTAGAAGAAAATATCCTGTCTTGGTTTTGTGTGTGTGTTGATTTTATGAAAGGCAAATGCCATTCGTCCTGTGTAATTTGGGTGGTTATGCAAAGCCAATTTTTAAAAAAGGCGCATATTTCACCTTGATATGCTAATTTCTGGCAACATCACATCCCATCGCGTTTGTTGATGATTCCCCCCACTTTAATTTTTAGGACATAACCCCTGATCAGCAGACTTGCGAGGATAAGGCGAGCAGACCAACTGTTTATAGGTTATGCAGGACACAAATTAGGATTGCCAATCACAAAACAGACCATTTCCAGATGGATTATTTTAGCCATTCTAGAATGCTACAAATTGGCAGGGAAACAGCCCCCTCAACACCTTAGGGCTCATTCAAACAGGGGTATCGCAGCCTCTTCGGCCCTCCAAAGAGGGGTACCCATTCGAGACATATGAGCGGCTGCCACATGGTCGTCCGCACATACCTTTACAAAATTCTACAATCTGGATTCCTCCTCTAGCCAGGAGACAAGATTTGGCAAAGCTGTGTTGCACTGTGTTCATTCTTAAAGGGAAATATTCCAATTTTACTCCCACCTCCGTTTACACACCACTGCTATGGGAGTCTATCAAGATAAGGAATACGTCGGAGGACACAATCCCTTCGAAGAACAAGTTACTTCTTACCTTGTATCGTTCTTTCAATGGGATGTTCCTCCGACATATTCCTTATCGCCCCTCCCATCCATCCCCTCAGTAAAACTTCCCTTGTAGTTGCAGCTTACGCTCCTTCAAGGTCAATAACCAATTCATGCACAGCTACTCTTAAGCTTCAAAACGGAACTGAGCAACGGACGCTGCACGAGTCTATTTATACACACAATGACGTTGGCGCCGATACGGAGGCTGTCAAGGGACACCAACTCGAGGGAAGTCGACGCGCAGCGCCCTCTACTGACAAAATGTTCCCAGGCCAGCAAGCTGGAAGTGATCTATCAAGATAAGGAATACGTCGGCGGAACATCCCATCGAAAGAACGTTACAAGGTAAGAAGTAACTTGTTCTTTTGTCCTATAATAGTGAGACAGATCTTGTATGATAGAGGAGGAATCCATTACTACAATGGCTCCACCTTTTTCACAGGCTTGATAGTCAAGCTCTCGTCTTTTGCTAATGCTTCAATTAATAGAAGTAGTTTGTTCTTGATGTTGCAAGATGTTTGCTTTTGAAAGTACATTTTTTTGAGATCTTGTAGAACTCTATTTTCAAACAAGTTCAATGCAATACTATTGCTGGTGGGTCAATAGGTGCTCTTAGAGTGTAATTCCAAGACATCGAATGGAATGGATTCCTCCTCCATGGGTGGTTGTATGTCAAAAAACATTTGTAGTCTCATCTTCTGTATAATTTGAACAGATTGATTTTTTCAGCACAAATGTTGGTATTAGACGTCAGAACAAATGAGACCCTTCTTGAGTAAAGTTATCTGTTGCAATGTTAATACCATAGTCGAGATATTGACTACCAAATTTTGTTCTGGGCTTATTTCGGCCGTTGCCTTAGATTTCTTTGGCCTCTTCTGATTTTATTTCGTAGATCTAATAAAAATGGCCTCTCAGATGGGGGGAGGGAGGATAAGTCTGTCGATGTAGTTGCTAATGTGGTGGATTCAGTTGATAGGTTGACAATTGGTTCAGTGATGATTACTGTGCGTCACTTCTGTGTGTTACTATTGGTACTACTGTCACTACTTGGATCTGATTCTGAACAGGCCTGAATATATTTGTTTTGTCTACTGTTTGATCTTTGGGCATACAATTCTTGCCAGGTATAAATAATATCATTCATATAATCAACCGTGTCTCTTCTCCATTTTCTCAGTTTCCTAGGTTTGATGTCTCTTTTATATGAGGCAAATTTCTGTTTAATGTCCTCCAAGACTGATGTTAATTCAGAATCAGATTTCAGTTGCCGCAGTTGAGTTTTAAGTTCAGAGATTTCACTTTCTATGGAGGAGAGTGATTTCGAGAGCTCTTCAATCTTTAATATGTTCAGATCTAAAGAGTATTTATTGAGGATCTGGTCCCATTATTTTTTCCAAAATCCACTCTCTTTTTACTTAGGGCGTCGTTCCGGGTTTGGAGCTAACCATGGAGTAATTAGCTCCATGGTTGCCTCCGAAACCGTCCCAAATCCGGCATGGTGAATGGAGTAATTACCGGTCCATTCCAGGGTTGGAGAGACCGGTAATTCCCCATTCACCTTTTGCCCTTCCCCATTCCCATTTCTGCCCCATAGGGCTCAATGGGAATGGGGAAGGAGGTAATTACGACACCGTAAATTACGGTACCGTAATTACCTCCGAAGTACCTTTGCGGGTCCCGTACTTAACTCCTGCTAAAAGCAGGAGGTAAGGAAGGACCTGCAAAGGGACCTCGGAATACGGAGGTAAGGGATTACTGGCACTGGCACCCTTACCGGTGTCGGTAATTCCTTACCTCCAACCTCGGAATGACCCCCTGAGTGTACATAGTGTAGGTCCTATTTAGGGTACACTCATGGCCTTTCCATTAAGGGTACAAAGGGGAGCATCCTATTAAGCACACAATTGTTAACTACACTAAGTGTGCATGTAAGAATTTAGCATTTAAACTACAATTGAGAACTTTACGTGTGCTTATGAATTGTGCATTAAAGACACATCTGTAAAATTTGCACTCAAGATACACTTGTGAACATTACATTAAAAGTACTCTTTAGAAATGAACATGTAGGGCCCGATTCAATTAATTATTGGCGTGGAAAAAGGGTACTTGGCTCCAAACTGCGCGCAAAACCGCATTAGTCGATTCATGGAATCGAATGCGCTGTATTTTTACTTGACTTGCGTGGAGATTGCGCAGGCTCCATACGTCTTTACGAGCCGCTGAGGGCCTTGTGCGAGACTCCACACAGAGCATTGCTATGGCTGCACAGAGGGCTTGGAAGGAGGCGGACCACCAGAAATGAGGAAGGACTTGCAAAAAAGTGGGCGTTCTGAAGGATGGCCTGCAGGAAGTCCCTCGCACACCCACAATTGCACAGCACGAGATGTATTCATGCTTTCGATCGCGCAACCTCTCGGCTGGGAAATAGCCACACAAGACCTTCATACTATTTGCCACCCGAATGCAGGCGTAAGTACACTTGCACGTTGGATTTGCAGCACGGAGGTGGGGGTTCCATGTCGGATTCTGGGGTGCCTGTATTGAACCAGGGTTCCGATCTAACTTAGGGATGTGCTTACGCAGTTTAGCGGGGTGCAGGATACAGTTTTTCCTGAGTAATTACTGAGTTACGATTTATTTTGCACATATTGTTGGGGTGCCGGATACAGTTACGGGGGACATCGCACAGGGTCCCCAAGATGCATGCCTGCTTGCGGGGGAACCCATGCACTGTTTGGAGGGTGTGTGTATCCGCTCATGGGGAAGCACGCAAAGGTGGCAGTTCTGGTTGTTTTTGCTTTGCCTGTGGGAGTGTCGGGGGCGTACCAGCCGCGACTTGCGATTACGATTACTTTGCGCTGTACATTTCATGAAGAAAGTGCGCACATTTTTCAGTCTGCACGCAGGCTTGGCAGTGTCCTTCCGGGTACGCAGCCCTTGCAGGATTTGCGCATGTCCCTGAATCGGGCCCTTAATGAACATGTGTGACCTTTGCATGAAAGGTAGGGTTGAGAAATTCACTGTAATGGTAGACTTGTGAGTGCAAAGTTGTATACTTCACATTAAGTATACAATTGTCAACATTGTATAGTGGTACACTTGAAAATATTTCAATTATACTTCAGACATTTGCATTATGGGTGCAGTTGTGAACTTCGTATTTTGATACCTTGGTATTACGCATGCACTTCTGAACTTAACACGAAAGGTACATTTGAGAAACGTGTATGAAGGGTACACTGCAAAAGTGAATATTAGGGGTGCATTTGATAAAAGTGCTTTAGGGGAACAGGTGAGAACGTTTCATTATGGGTGAAACACTTGTGAAGTCCGCAATAAGAATGTAACTGAATAATGTGTATTAAGAGTACACTTGAAAACCTCACATTAAGGATCTACTTATGACATTCATGCTAAGGCTACTCTTGAGAACTTTACACTAGGGGTACGGTTGGTCATTTCTGTTTAAGAGTACACTTGAGAGTCTCAAATGAAGGGTTCACCTTTTAAATTCGGATTACGGATACCCTTGAGATCTTTGCAATAAGGCTGCACGTGTAAACCTCACAATGAGGGAACAACTGCGCACTTCGAGGGTGCACTTGTAAAATGTGCACAAAGGATATACTTGTGAGTTTCACTTTAAGGGCACATACATTTGGGAATGTCTTGTTAGGGGGTTACATGAGAAATGTGCATTAAGGTAAGGCTCATGACCTTTGCATAATGTGTACGCGTGTGCACTTCTCAATCTTTAATATATACTTGTGAAATTCAGCATATGTTCAGTTCTAGTCTTGTCCTTATACAATGTTTAGGTGACCCAGTGGAGGACACTCAGTGGCACCTTTCAGGAAAGGCACAATGGCTGCGGGTGGGGCGCCATGGAAGTCTTGCAAATTCAAACACCCCTATCCTGACTGTAATGTAATATAACGTGGTCTGGTATAGTGTACTGTCTGACATTGTAGTGGCCCCTTGGTGCTACTTTATACATGTAACGTGAAGGCTCTGTTCGTTGTATTTGTATTTTATATGTTTTCATTAAAAATGGCAAAACAATCACTCTGTCATATGTGGGCTTTGGTTCTTGCTTTTCTGCCTATCCTTTAAAAGCCCTTTGAGGTCCTTAAAATTCCTGCACCTATCGGCCAGTATCTCTCCTCTGACACTATTTTAAAGTCCTTCAGCTCCTAATTTTCAAGAGAAACACCTCGCTGGACTCCAACAACAGCCTTTTATTTATTTATTGTAAATTTATATAGCTCTCATACACAGTGCTTCAAAGCGCTTCAAGGTGGGAAGGTAACATGGGACTATAGTAATCATTCTTAGGGCTTGAAGATTCCGAATGATCAAACAGAAAAACTATCATTCTAGGCCTGATGACATTTCTCCTAGTGCCAGTGCATGAATTGGTACAGTTGAGACCAAGCTCGGGAGGGGCGGGGGTCGGTGCCGGGGGGCAGACAGGACATTTAGGTATGCATACGTGCAGACGGAAGTACAGAGATGGTGGGTGGTGGGGGGGTTACCACCAGACCCGTAAATATTTACTGGTGCCTGACTTCCGGGTGCCATCGGGAGATTGCAACCCTGGCACCCCGGAAAGTCAGGCGCTGTTAAAATGTTGTTCCCCATTCCCATAGTACACTATGGCGAACACGGTAGCACTGGCACCGTTGTGAACGTTGCCGGTGCTTCTGTGACAGGTCTGCCTACCATGGCCGCTGTGCCCGGCGGGGTCAGACCTCTCAAGCATGGTGGCTTTGGCAGGCGTAACTGTAATATGCCGGTCCGGAAACAACGGTGCCGGTAAGCTTACCGGTACCCTGGTTTCCGCATCGGCAGGGTCAGAATGAGGCCCAAAGAATCCGGTCCAGCAGGGCCCTAGATTAACTGCAGAGAGGTTTCCCTGCAAAAGAAGCATAAACTGAAGTGCTGTAATGTAGAACAAAGTGCAGCAGCCCGAAGGCAAGTGCAAAAACTGGCGGGGGAGCCTGTGATCTGTAAGCTCTGGAGGTGACCCAGGCAACCAGTCTGCAAAAACTGAACAGAGTTAGGGAGGAGAAGGAAGGTGGAGAGAAAAGAAAGGAGGTTAGCAGGGAAGAGGGAGAGAGAAGGAGGAAGAGAAAAGGAAGGTATTGAGGAGTTTCTGGAACTGAAGGTGCTCCGGCTCAAGATGGCGAGAGGAAGGGAGGCTGTTCCAGATTGAAGTACCTTCAGAAAATAAAGATCTACCCGAAATCTCTGTTTGTGAAAGCAGCTCACACGCAGAGTTGGAAGAGGAGACAAGATTTGGCAAAGCTGTGTTGCACTGTGTTCATTCTTAAAGGGAAATATTCCAATTTTACTCCCACCTCCGTTTACACACCACTGCTATGGGAGTCTATCAAGATAAGGAATACGTCGGAGGACACAATCCCTTCGAAGAACAAGTTACTTCTTACCTTGTATCGTTCTTTCAATGGGATGTTCCTCCGACATATTCCTTATCGCCCCTCCCATCCATCCCCTCAGTAAAACTTCCCTTGTAGTTGCAGCTTACGCTCCTTCAAGGTCAATAACCAATTCATGCACAGCTACTCTTAAGCTTCAAAACGGAACTGAGCAACGGACGCTGCACGAGTCTATTTATACACACAATGACGTTGGCGCCGATACGGAGGCTGTCAAGGGACACCAACTCGAGGGAAGTCGACGCGCAGCGCCCTCTACTGACAAAATGTTCCCAGGCCAGCAAGCTGGAAGTGATCTATCAAGATAAGGAATACGTCGGCGGAACATCCCATCGAAAGAACGTTACAAGGTAAGAAGTAACTTGTTCTTTTGTCCTATAATAGTGAGACAGATCTTGTATGATAGAGGAGGAATCCATTACTACAATGGCTCCACCTTTTTCACAGGCTTGATAGTCAAGCTCTCGTCTTTTGCTAATGCTTCAATTAATAGAAGTAGTTTGTTCTTGATGTTGCAAGATGTTTGCTTTTGAAAGTACATTTTTTTGAGATCTTGTAGAACTCTATTTTCAAACAAGTTCAATGCAATACTATTGCTGGTGGGTCAATAGGTGCTCTTAGAGTGTAATTCCAAGACATCGAATGGAATGGATTCCTCCTCCATGGGTGGTTGTATGTCAAAAAACATTTGTAGTCTCATCTTCTGTATAATTTGAACAGATTGATTTTTTCAGCACAAATGTTGGTATTAGACGTCAGAACAAATGAGACCCTTCTTGAGTAAAGTTATCTGTTGCAATGTTAATACCATAGTCGAGATATTGACTACCAAATTTTGTTCTGGGCTTATTTCGGCCGTTGCCTTAGATTTCTTTGGCCTCTTCTGATTTTATTTCGTAGATCTAATAAAAATGGCCTCTCAGATGGGGGGAGGGAGGATAAGTCTGTCGATGTAGTTGCTAATGTGGTGGATTCAGTTGATAGGTTGACAATTGGTTCAGTGATGATTACTGTGCGTCACTTCTGTGTGTTACTATTGGTACTACTGTCACTACTTGGATCTGATTCTGAACAGGCCTGAATATATTTGTTTTGTCTACTGTTTGATCTTTGGGCATACAATTCTTGCCAGGTATAAATAATATCATTCATATAATCAACCGTGTCTCTTCTCCATTTTCTCAGTTTCCTAGGTTTGATGTCTCTTTTATATGAGGCAAATTTCTGTTTAATGTCCTCCAAGACTGATGTTAATTCAGAATCAGATTTCAGTTGCCGCAGTTGAGTTTTAAGTTCAGAGATTTCACTTTCTATGGAGGAGAGTGATTTCGAGAGCTCTTCAATCTTTAATATGTTCAGATCTAAAGAGTATTTATTGAGGATCTGGTCCCATTATTTTTTCCAAAATCCACTCTCTTTTTACTTAGGGCGTCGTTCCGGGTTTGGAGCTAACCATGGAGTAATTAGCTCCATGGTTGCCTCCGAAACCGTCCCAAATCCGGCATGGTGAATGGAGTAATTACCGGTCCATTCCAGGGTTGGAGAGACCGGTAATTCCCCATTCACCTTTTGCCCTTCCCCATTCCCATTTCTGCCCCATAGGGCTCAATGGGAATGGGGAAGGAGGTAATTACGACACCGTAAATTACGGTACCGTAATTACCTCCGAAGTACCTTTGCGGGTCCCGTACTTAACTCCTGCTAAAAGCAGGAGGTAAGGAAGGACCTGCAAAGGGACCTCGGAATACGGAGGTAAGGGATTACTGGCACTGGCACCCTTACCGGTGTCGGTAATTCCTTACCTCCAACCTCGGAATGACCCCCTGAGTGTACATAGTGTAGGTCCTATTTAGGGTACACTCATGGCCTTTCCATTAAGGGTACAAAGGGGAGCATCCTATTAAGCACACAATTGTTAACTACACTAAGTGTGCATGTAAGAATTTAGCATTTAAACTACAATTGAGAACTTTACGTGTGCTTATGAATTGTGCATTAAAGACACATCTGTAAAATTTGCACTCAAGATACACTTGTGAACATTACATTAAAAGTACTCTTTAGAAATGAACATGTAGGGCCCGATTCAATTAATTATTGGCGTGGAAAAAGGGTACTTGGCTCCAAACTGCGCGCAAAACCGCATTAGTCGATTCATGGAATCGAATGCGCTGTATTTTTACTTGACTTGCGTGGAGATTGCGCAGGCTCCATACGTCTTTACGAGCCGCTGAGGGCCTTGTGCGAGACTCCACACAGAGCATTGCTATGGCTGCACAGAGGGCTTGGAAGGAGGCGGACCACCAGAAATGAGGAAGGACTTGCAAAAAAGTGGGCGTTCTGAAGGATGGCCTGCAGGAAGTCCCTCGCACACCCACAATTGCACAGCACGAGATGTATTCATGCTTTCGATCGCGCAACCTCTCGGCTGGGAAATAGCCACACAAGACCTTCATACTATTTGCCACCCGAATGCAGGCGTAAGTACACTTGCACGTTGGATTTGCAGCACGGAGGTGGGGGTTCCATGTCGGATTCTGGGGTGCCTGTATTGAACCAGGGTTCCGATCTAACTTAGGGATGTGCTTACGCAGTTTAGCGGGGTGCAGGATACAGTTTTTCCTGAGTAATTACTGAGTTACGATTTATTTTGCACATATTGTTGGGGTGCCGGATACAGTTACGGGGGACATCGCACAGGGTCCCCAAGATGCATGCCTGCTTGCGGGGGAACCCATGCACTGTTTGGAGGGTGTGTGTATCCGCTCATGGGGAAGCACGCAAAGGTGGCAGTTCTGGTTGTTTTTGCTTTGCCTGTGGGAGTGTCGGGGGCGTACCAGCCGCGACTTGCGATTACGATTACTTTGCGCTGTACATTTCATGAAGAAAGTGCGCACATTTTTCAGTCTGCACGCAGGCTTGGCAGTGTCCTTCCGGGTACGCAGCCCTTGCAGGATTTGCGCATGTCCCTGAATCGGGCCCTTAATGAACATGTGTGACCTTTGCATGAAAGGTAGGGTTGAGAAATTCACTGTAATGGTAGACTTGTGAGTGCAAAGTTGTATACTTCACATTAAGTATACAATTGTCAACATTGTATAGTGGTACACTTGAAAATATTTCAATTATACTTCAGACATTTGCATTATGGGTGCAGTTGTGAACTTCGTATTTTGATACCTTGGTATTACGCATGCACTTCTGAACTTAACACGAAAGGTACATTTGAGAAACGTGTATGAAGGGTACACTGCAAAAGTGAATATTAGGGGTGCATTTGATAAAAGTGCTTTAGGGGAACAGGTGAGAACGTTTCATTATGGGTGAAACACTTGTGAAGTCCGCAATAAGAATGTAACTGAATAATGTGTATTAAGAGTACACTTGAAAACCTCACATTAAGGATCTACTTATGACATTCATGCTAAGGCTACTCTTGAGAACTTTACACTAGGGGTACGGTTGGTCATTTCTGTTTAAGAGTACACTTGAGAGTCTCAAATGAAGGGTTCACCTTTTAAATTCGGATTACGGATACCCTTGAGATCTTTGCAATAAGGCTGCACGTGTAAACCTCACAATGAGGGAACAACTGCGCACTTCGAGGGTGCACTTGTAAAATGTGCACAAAGGATATACTTGTGAGTTTCACTTTAAGGGCACATACATTTGGGAATGTCTTGTTAGGGGGTTACATGAGAAATGTGCATTAAGGTAAGGCTCATGACCTTTGCATAATGTGTACGCGTGTGCACTTCTCAATCTTTAATATATACTTGTGAAATTCAGCATATGTTCAGTTCTAGTCTTGTCCTTATACAATGTTTAGGTGACCCAGTGGAGGACACTCAGTGGCACCTTTCAGGAAAGGCACAATGGCTGCGGGTGGGGCGCCATGGAAGTCTTGCAAATTCAAACACCCCTATCCTGACTGTAATGTAATATAACGTGGTCTGGTATAGTGTACTGTCTGACATTGTAGTGGCCCCTTGGTGCTACTTTATACATGTAACGTGAAGGCTCTGTTCGTTGTATTTGTATTTTATATGTTTTCATTAAAAATGGCAAAACAATCACTCTGTCATATGTGGGCTTTGGTTCTTGCTTTTCTGCCTATCCTTTAAAAGCCCTTTGAGGTCCTTAAAATTCCTGCACCTATCGGCCAGTATCTCTCCTCTGACACTATTTTAAAGTCCTTCAGCTCCTAATTTTCAAGAGAAACACCTCGCTGGACTCCAACAACAGCCTTTTATTTATTTATTGTAAATTTATATAGCTCTCATACACAGTGCTTCAAAGCGCTTCAAGGTGGGAAGGTAACATGGGACTATAGTAATCATTCTTAGGGCTTGAAGATTCCGAATGATCAAACAGAAAAACTATCATTCTAGGCCTGATGACATTTCTCCTAGTGCCAGTGCATGAATTGGTACAGTTGAGACCAAGCTCGGGAGGGGCGGGGGTCGGTGCCGGGGGGCAGACAGGACATTTAGGTATGCATACGTGCAGACGGAAGTACAGAGATGGTGGGTGGTGGGGGGGTTACCACCAGACCCGTAAATATTTACTGGTGCCTGACTTCCGGGTGCCATCGGGAGATTGCAACCCTGGCACCCCGGAAAGTCAGGCGCTGTTAAAATGTTGTTCCCCATTCCCATAGTACACTATGGCGAACACGGTAGCACTGGCACCGTTGTGAACGTTGCCGGTGCTTCTGTGACAGGTCTGCCTACCATGGCCGCTGTGCCCGGCGGGGTCAGACCTCTCAAGCATGGTGGCTTTGGCAGGCGTAACTGTAATATGCCGGTCCGGAAACAACGGTGCCGGTAAGCTTACCGGTACCCTGGTTTCCGCATCGGCAGGGTCAGAATGAGGCCCAAAGAATCCGGTCCAGCAGGGCCCTAGATTAACTGCAGAGAGGTTTCCCTGCAAAAGAAGCATAAACTGAAGTGCTGTAATGTAGAACAAAGTGCAGCAGCCCGAAGGCAAGTGCAAAAACTGGCGGGGGAGCCTGTGATCTGTAAGCTCTGGAGGTGACCCAGGCAACCAGTCTGCAAAAACTGAACAGAGTTAGGGAGGAGAAGGAAGGTGGAGAGAAAAGAAAGGAGGTTAGCAGGGAAGAGGGAGAGAGAAGGAGGAAGAGAAAAGGAAGGTATTGAGGAGTTTCTGGAACTGAAGGTGCTCCGGCTCAAGATGGCGAGAGGAAGGGAGGCTGTTCCAGATTGAAGTACCTTCAGAAAATAAAGATCTACCCGAAATCTCTGTTTGTGAAAGCAGCTCACACGCAGAGTTGGAAGAGGACGAGTGGAGGAATCCAGAGGGAGAATATTTAGGAAGAGAGCGTTGTAGATAGTGCGGGCCCCGGCCCCAGAAAGTCTTGTGGATTATGCAGCGGGGCTTGAACTTGATTCTTGCAGCCACGGGGAGCTAGGAGGGATTTCAGCACCAGAGAGATGCGGTCCCAACGCTTGAGGCCAAGGATAAGTCTCACAGTTCTGTTCTGGATGAGTTGTAGCGGATGGAGAGTAAAAGTAGGAAGATTGAGAGAGTCTTTTGCAATAGTCCAGCTTGGAGAGAACCAGGGCTTGTGAGGTGATGATCCTCTGGGGGAAAGTAAGAAAAGGTAGAATGCCTCCGAGGAGGTGCAGTTGGTAGTTGGAGATGTCCGAGATGTGAGAAGAGAAGGAGAGTGTGGTGTTGAAGATGAAACCAAGATTTGTAGCCTAATTGGTAGGTGAGGGCACAGGGCCAAGCGGGGCAGGCCAGTGAGAAAGTGGGAAAGCGGCTTTCAGGCACAGATTGTTAGCAGCACACCACAGACAGTCAGGGATGCACGAGGAGTAGGAGGAGGCCGAGGGTAACCTGAAAGAGAGCTGCGTGTCATCCGCATAACACTGAAAGTTAGAGGCAAAGGTAGAGATCCTGTGGGCCAAGGGGGCCATGTAGATATTGATGAACCAGGGGGAAAGGTTCAATCCCTGGGGGACACCACAAATAGAGAGAGTGGTAGAGGAGAGAAAAGGCATGAGTTCCACCTGGGAGGACTGGTCAGAGAGAAAGGAGGTGAGCCACGCCAGGGCCTGATCTGTGATGCCCAGGGTATCATGGAGACGGGTGATCAGGATGTTGTGGATTACCATATCGAAAGCAAAAGAGAGGTTGAGAAGAATGAGGACAGAGGGAGAGTTGGAGTCAAGATTTGAGAGAAGGTCTTCATGGGTGTTCAGAAGAGAAGCTTCCATGCCTCTGGATGCTCTAAAGCCAGACTGATGGTCATGGAGGCAACCAGCAATTTCAGTATGGAGGGTAATTTGAATGATAGCCAACTATTCTAAGGGTTTTCCCAGGAAAGGGGTGATAGAGATTGGGTGATAGTTTGCCGGAATGGACAGGTCGGCGCAGGGTTTTTTGAGCAGAGGGTGCACAAAAGAGTGCTTGAGAGGAGAGGGGATAACTCCAATGGCAAAAGAGAGGTTTCAGAGGTTGGCCAAGGCTGGACCGAGAGTGTCAATACTGTCCTTGATGGTTTTGGAGGGGCAGGGGTCCACCTGTTTGGAGGAGGCTTTCATAGACCAGACTTGCCTAGAGACCTCATTAGGTGTGACATGGAAGAGGGAGGAAAGAAGAGGGGGAGGGGCGGGGGCGGCCTACGTGGGCCCAAGAGATGTTGGTGTTTGTGGGGGAGCAGAAGAGAGAGAGAGGCAGGATGTCCTGTGTTTTGGTGGTGAAGTGTGCGGCCAGGGCTGAGCAAAGGGCCTAGGTAGGTGTAGTAGAGGATGCGGCTGTGGTAGGGTTAGCCAGTTCCTTGCAGATTTGTAGACTCTTTACTTGGAGAGCATGCAGAGTCTATATTGCCTTTGAAGAAGGTGGCAGATTTGTCAGAGGGTGAGTCTGATGATCCCCATTTCCATTCCGCTGCTCTGCACTTGCGTGTAAGGGCAACCAGATTGGAGTCGTACCAAGAGTTGCACTTTTTGGCAACCTTCAGTCGGACTATCATGGTCTTGGGAGGATAGCTCAGGGGCAACATGCTTGCCTTGGAAACAAGACGACACGCAGCACCACAGGTTCGATCCCGGGTCTGCTCTTAGAAACCACTAGGTAGTAAGTGCGTTATAATTAACCCATAATATCATTTCATATCATATCATGGCAGGGACAAGAATGTCAAGAGTGTTGGAGATGGAACGATGAAAGTTAGAGAGGGCTGTATCAGGGTGGGAGTCAGCCACAAGGGTAGAGGAGGAGAGTAGGTGGAGGCAATGGCAGTTGCTGACAGTCTTTTCATGGGACAAAAGACCTTGAAGGCAGGAGGTGGTGTAGGTTGTGCTATTGCCAAAGGAGAAGAGAGCTTCAAGTGAGAAGAGAGAAGGGAATGATAAGTTCATGAGAGTGAAGTAGTGAGAGGAATATAGAGTGGGATGTCGGTGGTGATGAGAGCATCCTAGGTGTGGCCAGCAGTATGCGTTGGACCAGAGGGTAGAATGGAAAGAGAACAGGAGTCACAAAGGTTACGGAAAGGTCCTGAAGAGTCAGGAGAGTCGAGATGGATGTCAATATCCCCCAGAAGGAAGAGTTGGGAAGAGGAGAAGAGGAGAGAAGAGACTAGGACAGCCCATTCCGAGAGGAAGAGTGTGGACTGGCCCTGCGGCAGATAGAAGGTAGCCAGAGTACGAGAGGCGACAGGTGAGAGAGACAAGCTGCAGACCAGGCATTTAAAAGAGGAGTAGACCTGAGTGGGAATAATGGAAACAGGGATGCACTCAGGAACCATCGCCCATTTTTCTAATGTTCAAACCTTTGCTCACCACTCCAACCTATCTTCCATCGTAAGTCTATGTACGCAACCGGTCCGTCAATATTGATACTGTGGAACAATCTCTCTTCTCCTGACCCTTGATGATCTTAGCATACAGGTAACGGCTCTTAAATGATTGCCTTTTCCTATTTGAATTAGTCCTTCTCTATCTTGTGAAAAACGGGGAACCTCTTACCCCTTGCCTCTCCCTGTTAGCATCCCACAAGGCTTTTTCCTTGGCCCCTTTACTATTCACCCTTTAGAAGTCCTCCCTAGATTACTCATCTCCTCCTTTGAGTTCTACCACCTCTTCACGATCATACCCAAATCATCTTCTCCTTCCCTCCTTTGACATCTCTACCTGAGTATGTGCTTGTCTATCTGCCATCCATGGCACTTCCTGTTCTTTGCCGGACTCCTGCAACACCAAAGTAACTTACCTTCCTGTCCGTAATGATGCTCTTCACCTTCTCTCGCCCATCTCGTTTCCGCCTGATTTACTCTCCCTCTCCCTCAAGATCCACAACCTTGGGCTCCTTTTTAACAGCAACCTTAACCATCCCTATATTACCCTCACTAAGACTGTTGTAAGGATCAACCTATTTAACATCAGAAAAAGCTACCTCTACCTTTTCTAAAATGTCACTAAATCCTCATTCTAACCTCGTTCTGCAGCTGCCTGGACTACTGTGCCAACCTTCTCCTTGGCCGTCCACTCTACTCCTTCTCCCTGCCAGGCCTGGACTGGCCCACCGGGACACCAGGAGTTTCCCCGGTGGGCCTGGGCACACAGGGCCTCTTTTCTTGGGGGAAGGCAGGGCTGGATTGGCCCATTGGCCTTTCATCCCGTGGCCGATGAAGCTAAATCATCCCAACCCACGCCTGGACTGATTTTACGAGGCCCTGGGGGCCAGTTATTTCCTTTGCGGAATTTGCCGTGTATTTGAGGAATGCATTTGCATTGTCTCCAACTGCAGAGAGGCCCAGGGTCCGGGCCCGGCCAACCGTGCTCAGCTCAGAGTGCCTGCTTCTGCTGCATCAAGCAACACCATGGCGCCAGCCAGCCGAGCAGTGTTAGTTTTTGTTACAAAACACTGGAAGCGGCCGGGCTGGGACGGTCAAGGGGCTGCTTCAGCCCGGCCCTCCCAGTGAAATTTATTTTGCTTTGCCTGACTTATTTCTGTCCTGACTCCTGCGTTTCCGTGCAGGGTGACGGTGCATCCTGTGGGTGATCGTGGGGGTCCTGGGCTGTATGTTATGTGGCGCTGTTCTAAGTGCTGTCGAACCAAAAAATACCGAAACAAACGAAGGTGGGCTGAGCTGCCCAGGAACACTCAATGTGGCTAAACTGTGCACGCCGGCATTAGAAAGGTGTAGACGCTCCCGAGTGGGAAGCTACGCATTAGAACAGGTTCCCAGGCTGTGTTCGGTCTCGGTACAGAGCCTCCAGACCGGTCTGTATAAAAGCATTGGAATGCAGGTGCCTTGATTCCACCACACCGCATCTGCTTGCGCACTCCAGGAAAGTCCCTGCGTTCTCTGGGGGTGTTCCTGCCTGCTCTGAAAACAGTGTCCCGCTCTCTCCCGCTGCGTGCCTGTGTTCCTGAGCGCCCCAGGAAGGTCCCGGCGTAAGTCCATGCTCTGCTGACAAGCCGTGTGAGCTGCTGCACACAGGTGAGCACACCATAACCTGAGCGGCCCGACTCAGCATTTGTATTCACATTGTCAGTTTCTTTTAAGTGAACAAAATGATCAAATGTGTCGCGCGTTTAATGATAGTGATGTGTTATTATATAGCGCCTTAATCTAAAGCACTTTAGATAAATTTAGTTTAGATAAGTGCTGTTTTGTGTTGTGATATGATCTCTTGTGTTGTGTCTTGTTTTGTTGTCTTGTGTTATGGTATGAAGTGTGTGGCGTTTTTCTGCGGTATGCTGTTATTGTATGTTGTCTTGTGCTGTTTTGTTATGGTATGGTATGGTATGGTATGTTGTGCAGTGTTAAGTGTTGCTGCGGCTGCGCACTTACAATTCCCAAAACTCGCGTGTGCCTGTGAAGGACAGGATTTGGGTCCAGCGGGGAGATTTGGGAATGTAAACTGAGCACCTGTTTGGCAAAATAGTAACTGCGACGTCCGCTGCCCAGGTTGGCTATATCAATTGGCACAGGTGCATGTGTAGTTTAAAGAAAAATGCCCACACGCGTTACGTTGGCGAATGGGGCACTAATATTTAGCTGCTGAGACTGACGACTAAGTTAATGCACCTGCTGCGCAAATCTACTCTCTTCTTTCCTGGTGTCACTGACTCAGAATTGTCTCCATCTCAATAAAAATGAACGGCTAATAATGGCCTGTGTTATATAGCTCCAGGAGAGCATTCGGAGTGCTATGTGTGCCGTATAACTGCAATATTCATGTTTCTGTCACTGTCCTGTCTGGGGTTCAGCGCCCCTGCCCTCGTCTCTGCAGGCAAGTGTGCACATGTGGCGGCAGCTGGCTCCGACGGCCACTCGTGTCATGCAGTGCTGTGGTGTGCTGTGTTGCATTGCACTATAGGTGGTGTTATTCCGCGTTCCTTAGTATTCTATGCTATGCTAAGTACTGGAGTTATGTTTACCGAGTTGTGCTAAGCAGTGGGCTATGTTCTGTTATGTCGCCATGTTATCTAGTGTTGTGATGTTCAGGTGCCCCCAGTTTTAAAGACAGGGGGCTCAAGACGTTGCTTTTGCCTCAGACAAACACAGACCACAACCCCTTCCCCTGAGGGACTGCCCCCCGGCCCCCATATTTAAACATATTCCACCAGCCGCACCCCTCTCTACTTTAGGTGAATTAGCCGATCAGGCGGGCAGGGGGATTTATCAAAGAGGGGGTGTGGTGCACATTTCTCCGTGATGCCCATCCACAAGGCGGGCAAGAGCCTTGAAGCCTGCACAGGGCGGCACGAGGCGCTCTACAAACATCCACTTCAAGACAATGGCATTTAGATAGCACCCAATCCAGCAAAGGAACCTGGAATCCCTAAACTCTACCTGCCTGGGAATGCCGTCTCGACAGGCCAGAGCACCCCACAGCACCCGTCCCTCCCCCCACCTACCCACCTGGCCTGGGCACTTAGCTGTGGCACTGGGTACGGGAGCACGCCACAGCTGGAGTGTCCCATTGCACTGGAGCCAGTAACGTCTTCCCATTACCTGGGTGTACAGGCGCCGTTCCGTGCCTCGGGGTTCCTGTTAGACAGCAGCAGGGGCTAATGCACTTTCCACAGTGAGTCTTTTTCGGGGTCGGCTCTGCAAATTTGCTCTGCTAGTCTAACCGGCAATTTGCACTAGTTCAGTGCCCTTGCTATGCTCCCTGTGCCACAGCCTGTTAGTGCTCTTAATGGTGGCTTAAAGTTGCACCTGATGGTGTCAGTTTATTGCTCATCCGTCTTTTGCAGCGGCAGAGTTCAATGCCATTTGCTGAACTCCTCGATCCTTTTTTGGGAACTGGTTTGTCAGCGACTCGGAAAGCAACAGATTTGTGTCCTTTGGCCCTTTGGGAGCTGCACGTTTCCTAAGTTTACCCCCAGGCGTAAAGTCCACATCAAAAAACGAATGGGATGTGACGTAGCCAGAAATTATCATATCAAGGTAAAATAATATACATTTCATTAAATTGGTTTTGCATAACCACCCAAATTGCACAGGACGAATGGCATTTGCCATTAATAAAAGCAACACACACACAAAACCAAGAGAGGATATTTTCTTCTAATAGTGTTTTTGAAATCGTTAACATGTCCATGTTTTAAACTCCAAAAACCAATACAAATGTTTTCCCTGGTACTTGCAGGACCAAAATGGGACATTTCACCTTTAGTTGTTTCCTATTCTTCATCAGGTTACATAGTGCAGTGGTAAAGTGTCCGGACTACTCCGGTTTGATCCCCGAGTTTGGCTTAAATTCAAAGAGCACATTCAATGTTTCTCATTTTAGCTGGGGGAACTGAGTCCACCCTCTGAATAAAGTGAGGGGACTGCGTCCCCCGCGTGTACCCTCGACTTGAGCCCTGCTTACCCCGCCCTATTGAGTCTTCTGTGCTGATCCCTAGTGAACATTTGGGAGGCAGGCTTGTGGCACAGTGTATTTTTTTCAAGCCGCTCTGGGACTTTCAGAGGTCAGTATTCTACGCGCATTCCCTGTGGACTTATTCAGAACGCAGGGATCTGAGCTCCTACACCATTGTGTGAAATGGCCTGGTTGTCTGTGCATAGGGACTCCAGTAACATTACATCAATGGATGTGAATCCTGGCCAATGAGAGGGAATCACCCCCATTCCCCGTGGAGACCCTGACCAATATCCTGGATGGTGGGCATGCCAACATTCTTGTCAGGAGAGAAGTAGGTGAGCGCAACAAGCTATACGCTTCCACTCAGTCATGATACAGGCTGTCTCCACCCACGGCCAACGTGCGGGAACATGTGCTGGACGCCTTGGGCCCAGCCCCTGGCCTGGACCCTGGTTGGGCGAGCACCCTACTCCGAGGCATGCAGAGGGATGTGCCGGCCCCGGAGACCAGCATGAGAGGGTGAGTAGAGTCCATTAAGGAGGATGCCTCCCAAGTCATCATTTTCCCTTTCACAGGTGAGTGGGTGTGCTGCAGGGTTGTTGGTCCCTGTCAATCCTCCTGCCTGATTGGTTTAGGCCGGTGTTGCTGGTCAGTGGTCCTCAGTGTTTGGTCTTGGTTGGTCTCCCATACTCGTTAGGTTTGGTTCACCACTTTCTTTGTGAGGCCAGAGAGCAGCTTGATGTGCATTTTTAAAACACGGTTAATTATAAGTCATGCCTAAAAAGGCTGCTTTAAAAGTATTAGAGCTACCATTTTCTTCCAACATCCTTACTATTGAGCTTTGTTTTAGGAGATTGACTTTATGCAAGTTACATACATTGAATGTTTTTGTCAATAATCAGAGGCATGGAGCTTAGCTTTGAATCGTGTGTTTGTTTGGCAATGGGTGGTTTTGAGAGCGGAGGACAGCCTGGTTGTTCGGTGTGCCTGTCACGACTTCCAAGTTCTTGGGGGAAAATGGTCTCCGGTTTATTCTTTCTTCAGATATTTTGTTTCCGCTTTCCTATTTTATGGTTACGTTGCTTGCTTGAATGCAAAGTCATGTCAGCGGGTGGTTTTCATCATTGTGCCGGGGTGTTGAGTGTCTGATAGGCCATACGTGGAAAGTTTGACATATGGGTTTTCGTTTTTAGGTGCATTGATAACAAACAAGGCTCAAAACAAACTGTGACGTTTTGAGACCAAGTAATTGGGCCTCAGCATGAGACCCTGCTTGAGATCCTCATCTCCATATACCCTCACACTTAAATTGGACACTGGCTCTTGGGCACTGCAGCCACGCACGCGTGTGCACCATCCACATGTTTGTACACTGCCAAACCTTTTATCAACTGGGAAATACTTCACATAGTTTGACAAGAGCAAAATGGCCATTCTTTCCCTCAGCCAGAGGTCACGTGGCAAGGCCTCGGAAATGCTGTGAGTACCTGGTCCTATGATGGCAGTGAGCTGGCAGCCTAAAGGACTGGCTCTGCCGGGGATGTTTAATTCCGTGTAGGAATGCAGGGTGCGTTCTTTCCAGCTGGGAAATGTGAGAAGGCACCGTTATATTCATCAACTTAGCCAACTTCCCCCGCCCACACCCTCCCTCCCTCCAAACCTTTTAACATCTCTCCTTGGGAAAATCCAGAGACTAAAATCATATATGGAAAAAGGGCTATAGAAAACCCTGTACTTGACGTGCATTGTGTGAGGGAGATGCAGGATGGGTGTGCGGGGGGCTTTTTCTCACACACATGACCACATGGAACCAGCAGCCAAGAGGCAAGGAGGGGGCAAGAAACAAGAGCACCATTTGGCAGCATCCGTGTATGTGCGGGTGGGACAACAAAGCTTTAAGCATTGGCAAAGCCAACCGTATTGGTCTGTGTATAGGTATTAGATAGGCATTTGCCTAACACTGCTATTGTATGTTCAGGTACTTGCACTATTTTACAGCTGCTACCATTAATCGCCAGTTAATACCATCACAGCAGTGACTCGTAAATGATTATTCCATGCCTCCACTAAAGCCCAAACAATTGGCATTGCCAATGCTTGTTTTTCATGAGTGGTTGCTCCAAATGTAAGACTCCGAATGGATTCTAATTTAAAAATGACCACCTCATCACTTTCTGTTCCGCATTCATACATACGATATTTCTTCATGCGTTAATGGTCTTTTCCCAGCCATAATCAAGCAGACGCACTCTGAGTTCTGCAGTCATAGTAAATAGCTACAACGTGGAAGTTTACGAATTGCTGGGCTGGCAAAACCGCCCAAACAGGTTCATGGGACATTTGTTATTTATGTAACCAAACTTCATGAAAGTCCCTGCTGTGCTTAACATGTGATGGCAGCAGCAAAATAGTGCGACACAGCATGGGCATATAAAGCAGTGTGCCTGGCAAATGCCTAACACTTATACATAAGCCAAAACTGTTGGCTTTCCCAGTGCCTGTTTTTAACAGGACTTTAGTGAAGGACACACATAGGGGCTGAAGGCAGACCTGTCCAAGACATTTTTATTACACCATTAGCGGGTTTACAGCTTCAATTAAGTCCTTAACTCTTGAAGGCTGAGAAAACACTGCAAAGTGTGATGGTAAGGCTTGAATAAAGGAAGCTGAAAGAATTCCCAGTACAGTGTTTTGCACGGGGAGGAGCCCCGGAGCCGTAGACCCTGTCACAGAACTGTATGCAAAGTTATGTTATTTTATGAGTTGTGTTGTAATGTAACAGACACATGAACCCTCCATAAGTAGCATTTTCTGTAAAATCGTGAATTGACGCGATTCACGGATGATGTAATAGGGTTACTTCTTTTTGGGTGTATGGGCCTATTTCTTGTCCCAGTCCGACCCTACCTACAGGGAACTCTGGAGATTTTCTGGTTGGCCTCTTTTGAGTGGGATGAATACAGAATTTCTTACAAATCGTTCAGTTCATGTTAATATGGGGCCACTTTGAAAAACATTTCCAGGGCCACTTTTGGTTCCCAGTCCAGCCCTGCTCCCTGCTCTACAGGATACTCAGCTTTGCCACTTCTACAATCTATAAACGTAACCGCTCCGTCCCCACCTCCAAACACTGCCTTAATGCTGCATGGCTGTCAATGATAAACCAATCACTCTTTAAACTTTTTCTGTTTTTCCTCAAATCTTTGCATGGACTTGCTCCTACCTGCCCAAACAACAGTATTCATCTCACTGCACCCCCTCACACACCCACCATCTGATCCTCTTCACTCCCCAATCAGATTACCCCCCCCCCCCTCCCCCTCCTCAGCCTCCCTGTGCTCCTTTTCGCTTCGATTCCTAATCTCTCGCTAATATCCACTTATTAAAACTACTTTAGTTCCCCTGGGATTTCTCACCTGCACCTGAACAACCATAGTATGACACAAAAATGAGATGGGAGGTAGATTATAAAACAAAAGGAACCATAGACATGTTTTGACCTACCATATGATCTGAGAGACAACTGCAAACAATTTCAATGCAATAACCAAAGCCTATGATGTCTGCTCTTCTACCCCTCCCTTCATAAAAGAAGCACTGTTAGGCATAAAACATGTTTAAGTTCTCTTGACGTTTTGACAAAATAAATGTTATCTGTTGTTATCTTGCATTTGTATAGCGCCTACTGAAATAGTTCATGGCGTTGAAGTACTTTTGCCTGTGTTAGAGGCATGGGATGTGTATGATAGAAAATTCAGTAGTGGTAGGGAGGGGAAAAGTCAGCTAGATAGTTGGGATGATGGCGAGGGATGTACACGGTGCTCAGGAAGGAAGGAGAAGGAAAAGGTGGCAGAGCTATGTGTACAATTGGACCGAATTTATGGTGGGACTTAACTGAATTCTATGGGGCGCAGCGCTGAGGGGAGAGATAGCTGCAGAAGAGATGCTCACTGCGTCAGGGGTATGTCTGCTATTTAGTCACTGCATGGTGTGCTGGGGCATGTTGAAGCCATGCCCAAGAAAACACAGGCGGCAAAGCCCTTCTACCTACTTCCCTAGGCCCCCCAACATAATTTGGCAGGGGTTGTATGTTAGAAAGCCAAATTAGTCATTTTTGCAACAGCTCGTTGAAAAGCGAGCAAAAAAGCCTCACGTTTTATGGTTTCCTTATTTATTTATGTCATGGTAACCAAAACCCTAGGATTGTGCGCAAAGTGCCTGAGAACAACAGCCCTGTCTATGGCTTTGCAGTAGTCAGGCGTCTGAGCCTTCCACAGTGTCATGATGATCCAAGGCATGTAGAAGCCATGCCCAAGAAAACATAGCATGCAAAGCCCCTCTATTCACTCCCCTGAGGCCCAAACAGCCAGATTCCATAGATGCGAAAGCTGTAAGGAAATACGAGCACATCTAACTGAGGGTGGGATTTCAACCACGGCTCCCTTGAGAGCAGAAGCCCCAGTCTGGTCTTCGAGGAGGTTCCTGAGTCCAGCTCGGGCCTTTAAGGTAATGACTCTGTCACGATTTATTACACGGGCACACACAAGTGCAGGATTTCCTTCCCCCTACAATGAATGTGGCGCAAAATAAAACGCTTTGGATTTTCTATTTCAGGTCCTTTTTGATAAGGCCTCCAATCCATCTCGCACACAACCCCCACGAATACCCAGTGCCCCAATGGACTAGGAACCAGGCCGCTGTGTATTAAGAAGATATTTATTAATTTATTATTTATGTCAAATTAGAATAAACAGCTTACATCAGCCAGCAAATTAGAATAAACAGCTTACATCAGCCAGCAAATTAGAATAAACAGCTTACATCAGCCAGCAATATTGTGGCAACATCAAAATGAAATATCCTTTTATAAACAGCAAGAACTCAAGAATAGACAGTGACAAGAATTTCCTTTTACATCACCCCCTAAACAGGCACATAACAGTTCAAAGCACACAATGAGAATGAATGCAAACAGAGTTACACTTTTCCCCCAGCAACCATCACCCTCCAAACATAGATTTGACTCGATTGCTTTGAATGGAAGGCAGTGGCAGGGAGTGGGGAACACAAGGGAAAAATGGGTGTTTGGGTAGTGCTCACGGAAACAATATGGGAGACAGCAAGGAAAGGGGAAACTTCGTTTTGCAACACAATGGTACAATGGGTTTTTAAATGTATTCATCACAACTGCTATGGGAAAGAATAGAAAGAAAGCGAATTCGTTTTTCTTGCACTAAATGGACAGGCATCGCTTTGGGGAATCTTAGCACACAATGGGAAAATCAGATTTTGTTTGACTTGATCACAAAAGGAAGAAAGAGGAGACAGAGATGCAATGGGAAAATGTGTTTTGCCACACCTGACAATAACACACAGGGATTTGAATGTATTATCAGAGCAGGATGCGAAAATCAGTTTAGGGATGTTTAACACAAGGGCAATGGGAGCAAGAAAATGCAAATGGGAATTCGTTTTTACCATACAATAGGGAAATAGGGACAGAATGGGAAAATGGATTTTGGGATGTTTAGCACAAGGGCAAGGTGAGAAAGAAATGCAAATGGAAATTCGTTTTTAACTTACAATGGGAACACAGGGACAATTTTGTTTTAACAACCTGCGCGCACACGTGGAAGCAGGGCTTGGGCTTTAATCCTTTTGGCAAATATTTATGACTATACCGGCTCACAAAACACTGGGAAAAGATTGTTGGTTTCGAATTCCACCAATACAGATCCCGTGGATTCAATGGGGGAATTACTTGATTTACTTTGATAAATATGCTAAGGATCTACACAGGCGAATGGTGAATTCTTCAAGGGGACAATAACTAAAATACACAGGCATACACGGATTGGGATTTTTCAAGGGGTAAATGACTGAAATATACAGACAAACAGGGGATTTTGCAATGGGAATTTATCTGAGGCAATCCTACACTATAAGAATACAAGGCCTACACACTCTCTGGCTTTTGGGGTTTAGTTCAACTTACAGGAGAGGTCTGGACTGAACATCAGGGAGTGTCAGGGCACTGCTGGGACAGCAAAAAGGGGCCAGCCAAGGTCTCTGCTGAGGCCTGCAAGGGGTCTCAAGTCAGCTTATAAATCTCCTGGCTCCAATCTTCACTCCAAGATTAGGTCTCCCTCTGCTGGGATGTTTCTCCAGATTTTGACAGCAGATCACCTCATGGGATTAGTGAGAAAAGTCCAGCTCTGAGGCGGGATGATTTAGTTAAAGTGCAAATGACATCACTAACTTGTCGTAATTCCTGCAGAAGGGATTGGTTGAGTGTCACTCCTCCACTCCCATCTGTATGCTAATAGGACCAGGAAATGTGGGAGTGATTTGGCACTCTAACGGAGTGTAGACCTTCATCATCTCCCTTTGACAGGTGTGCTCAGTCCTGTTTTTGCACTTAAAATCTCACTACTTTGCAAGTACCCTTAACTTCCAAAGTACATGTATGTATACATTTTTGACACCTATATTTTACTGCGAGTCAAATGACACTACTCAGGAGTGTGTATGCCATTCCTGTGCAGAGCTACAGTTTTTCTTCATTTACTCTGGAGCCATAACATGGAAAAACATGGCCCTTTATGGACGTCATACTGATCATATTTTACATGATTTATCAATGTTTTGCATCACTGGTAAACACAAGAAATCCCCAATCACATTTTCATGAATAACTTTAGTTGTGTTTATCTCACAAAAATCGTTTAGGATGACCAGAAGGGGTTCATTGGAACCTTTCCAGAAATCATACAATGACTATGGTGCGATGTACATTGTCCATTATATGCGATAAAATGTGATTCTCTCATTTAAAAACAATGGAGCACTTCCCATTCTGTGCCACTCTGGCCCCCACCTTTGCTAAAGTTTCAATTTCCCTGTTCATGTCTGTGACGTCAAGAGAGGGTTCTGTGTTTAGATTAGCCTGTCCCACCAAGAGATAATGACCATTAATGCACTTTTTATGGGTTTGTGTGACCCAGAGGTAATAAAGGCTGGAGAACAGACCTGTCTTTATCTGGTCCACCCCGTGAATTTGATCTCAAAGGATCTTATTTCTTGTATTTATAAGGGAAGAAACTGATGTTTGAAGTTACAGGCCAGGGCTAGGTCTCCAGGACAAACAATGGAAAGAATGCAGTTTCACATCTTGAAATAAATGGCAAGCAGCACCAGGCCTTTCAAACGCAGCTGCAAATTGCCTTTTGACTCACATTTTACTTTTAAATAAGCTCTTTAGAATGCACACAGTTTCAGTATATATAGGTGTCCTACAAAATTGTCCTTTGCATACAGCTGTTAACAAAGAACATCATAAACACCCTTTTAGTGGCTTTGGTGAACATTTTGCTTTGCACATTGACACTTTGGAGGAAAAACAAGCTGTCATTTTATTTAGTTCACTCATGAAAGAAACACAATTTTACTGGACTGCTTGAACCCAGTTCAGCATCCCATTATAGATTCTGTGCACTGTTGTTTCATATGTGATGGGCTCATGATAGATAGAAACCAAGTTCACATTTTGAAAGTCTTGCGAACATTTTACTGAACAGATTATTATTAGTTTGAAAGGATAAACAAAATTACATGCATTGGTTTATTTCACAGTAAAAAAAAACACTTTGTTTCACTGCGATGGCTTGAAACACAATATTGGCATTTTCATTTAAGATACTGGGCACTGCTGTTTCTGGTTATGTTATTTCAGCTCTCCAGGAATTTGTCGAACATTGCCACGTGTCTTTCCTTTATCCAAGGCAGTTGGCCTCTTTAAGTATCTTGCCATTTTGAGGCCCAATTTCACTCCTTTTTGCATTGATTTCATAGGCCTTATGTTGGACATCATCTCTGTACCGGCCTAGCAATTTGGTGAGTCCTCATAGCTGACTCTGGCCTCTTTATTTCTCGCATCCAGGGGCTATTTCCCTCCACAGTTATATTGGTATGAGGAGCAGGAATCCTTTTTAGGCTGAGGCTGGGTGCTTATGGGAGTTCATTTACATAATCGCTTCTTAGACTCTCCTCAGTCTGGACTGTAGTTACACTGTCCTGTTAATAGAGGGCATCATGTGAAAATTAGGTCAAAACATGGGTGTATGCTCTATTTCAGAGATTAGATTTCCTAGTATATCTTCTGGTTTTTCTTGTTTCCTTTGCATGTTTAGGGGATTCCTCCCTTCTGTATTATGGCAGCTTCAAAGTTGCGAAATAATCAGACATTTAAAGCAAAACATTATAACGAAACCTCAACATAATATAACATAACCTATCCAGCTAGATTAAAAAAGACCAACTTCAATCACACCCCACCATCTCCCAAAGGAGTGAATGAGTGCATACAGTAGCACTCAGGTGCATTCTAGTCAACATGCATTTAGATTTGGGAAAATAACACATTGATCCCAGCAGAACAAAACGTTACACAACATATTTCTACAGCTTCAAACATGACATGGCATAAAATAACACAGTGCAGCACACCAAACCTAACTATGTGTGGCACTTCAAAACCGGGCATGGAATGAACAATGTAGCTCAGTGCAGGCACGTAGCAAACATGACATTGCTTGCCATCCAAAACTAAAAATGATGCAACCAAGCAGAAACAGCACCGCAAATGTAGCGTGTCACACACACAGAAACACACACACTCACTGCACCAGAGTCACCTTTTCTGGATTTGATGTCTACTGCTGTTCTTGGGATTAACTGATTTGAAGATGTAAATGGCTGTTCTTTTGTAGCCACGGCCCTGAGTCTTCAAAGGCAATGGACTAAACCCTCACACCTTCCTTTACTCTTCCCTGGGGCAAATTGACATTTCATTTAATTGAGCGGTGCTGTTCCTCCATTCATTAAAATGCATTATCTCTGTAGGCCAGAGGAAGGGACATTTGGGTTATTTTTGGTTGGAGAGTGATGGCTCATCCCTTGAAACAACTTTCATCTTTTTGAAATGTTTGTATTTATGTTACTTGACCAAACACAAGGATTGTGCTTTGGTGCAAAGTGCATGAGGACATTTCCCAACGTTTGGGAAGGGTTGTATGTCCTTCAGCTCCCTGAAAATTAAGCAAAATAACTCTGATTTATTTATGAGGTTTCTTCAGTATGGTCATGTTTACCAAAAGGATTTTCTTTTTTTACCCAAACCCTAGGTGGACGTGTGCTTCTGGGCATATTGTGTAAGGACACAAAGCATTTCATTGGATGCACACTAGTCAGACCTGTAAGTCTGCCACAGTGCACAGATACCACCTTTTAGAGTGGGCTCAAGGGTCACTTGTGAGGAGGCCACACTGCTATGCCCAGCCCTGCAAACATTTGCATATTTGCCTAACCACACCCACCACCTTAAAAAAGATAGAATATGCTATGAACCTGTAGAGGAGGTCCCAAATAAAGCCTGCACTCCAGTCGCCCATTTTGAAGCACCAGGAACGTTCACACCAAATTTTGTGACATATGATGAGCAGATAAATCAGCAAAGAGCCGCAATAGCACTCTGCCCGGTACCTGTCAGAAGAGCAACACCTATTGAAGCACTGATACCAAGAAAACCATGGACAGTAAGGTATCCATTAAGGAAACCTTACCAGCAAATGAGACAAAACGAAGATTGCCTAGGTACAGTCCTGGTTGAAACCAAAAAAGGTCTTAATGAAAGACGAATGGTGACATCAAGAGGACCCGGACATACCCACAGATAGAAGAAATTACGACCCAAGAATGACACACAGAGACGAAACACCATGAGTAAGGATATCGTGAACCTAAGATAAAAGATGATATCCAAATGTAAGAAAATGAAGCTGTAAAAAGGATGAAGATATTCAACCAGCTAACACTCGTACATATGCTTGGAACCGCAAGAAAGCTAAGAAAACAATGCGGCTTGCAATGCTAAGTAGAAGAATAGTGCGGCAAGCGCCATTATACATAATCTACCTCAAAACGAAGAACAGTATTATAAGTCTAATTCCACTTTGCAAACAAAGCAGAATCAACCCAGGTCACTAAAGGCCGAATGAGCAGAGATTCATATTCTAGCAAAACGAGAAGAGACGGCTGAATCGAAACTCGGCAGAGGCAACTCGTGCCAGGAGAGCCAAGGTCATACCAATAGAAGGAATGAACAGTAGCTACAGATAATTGAAACTTAAGAACAGAATATCCAGTCTCTGAAAGGTCAAGATAAGGAGGCGTAGGCAGGTGGCAAGCTGACTAAGAATCAAATACACAAATTGAGAGAAACTAGACGAATTCACGGTGTAGGAAGCACGTGACCATCCTAGCGAGGAGAAGCACAATTACACACCTACGCTTGGCATCTGTCCAGGCAGAGATATCGGAACTTTCCCAGACAGAAGATGCAGTTTCGAGGCCAACTACAGTAAAATAAATGACACATAGTTACTGAAACGATGATTGATTGTAACCTTAATTGGAGAAAGGCCGGGTAACTAGGGGGCACCCTGCACCTGGCTGACCATTCTGCCTGCTGCTAAGCAAAGTGGAAATGTATGCATGGGGTGGTGCCAACCCAATCACAATGGACCAAATAATCTAGGGTCCTATAGTTAGTAGAACCAATGGGACGTCATACTTTTAGTGACGTCTACAGTAGTCATTTTTGAAGGAAGGGTGTCAAGTTCGCTACTGCATATCAGGACTATGAGCCAGTAGTATATTCTTAGATATTTATTTATTAAGATGTTGGTATTAAATTTATTTAAGTATGAGAGGTAAAGCATCCACCAGCCCCGGTGGCGAGCTGGCCCCAACTGTCACACCTCAGTACATAGAATGCAGATTGATAGTAAACATTCCAAGTGACATTCCAAGTGGTGACATCACACCCTAGCCACACACACTCTCTGCTAAGCCAAGCTAAACCAAGCCAGATCTCTACATATCTCCCCCCCTCCAAAATAAATGTGAAACATAAAGATCCTACACTCCAAGGAACACTAAACATCGAGGAAAGAGAAACCACCAATCACTACAACCTTGAGTAAAAGCACACCCACTTCCAAACTACCTAACAGTGCCTAAACAGAGCACTCACATACCCATGTCTACAATTAAATGCTGTTGGCCAAACAGCTGCCATACTAAAGGGAACCAGCCCCTTCCTACTGACCATCTAACAATCACCACTTTATGATTGTACACCTAATCCACAAAAGCCGCCTAGAACCAGACAACTCACTAAATTTTAAAACCATGACACCACATGGACCCTTAACCCAATCTTACCTTTTCCATAAACCAGACTGAGTTGACCCACTACTTAAACTAGAATGCATTGGACCTCCACTTATTACTCCCAGCCCAATACGCCAGCCAACACACATATGGAAAAGTACACTGCCACTAGCCATAAAACTAACCTGACCATGACACTATGTCCCAACGAACCACATAACTAGAGCGTACTCTATACCCTGCAAAACACTGCAGAAAAACCAACTGAACACCCAAGGCTAAACGAGATCCTAAAAGAAAACAAGAAATGATACCAGACTGTAAAAAAGAACGTCTGAAATACTCACTATGTGTCCTAGGAAACTCACCCCAAGCTCTCAGAAATGTATCCAAATAACATCCTGAGCTCCATCTAACACTATCCTGTACACAATAGGATAACCCAAAACTCAAAATGAGCAACCCACACTTCCTTAACTCTATGGGTCCAATCAGCGCCTTGCTGATCTCCAGGGTTAATTCCCCTAATAAACTAAACAGAACACCCAGGAGAAACTATGACTCACGAAGGTTACCACCAGGCAACCCCCCCATCGCTTGACTATTCCGGTGTGGGCCCCTATCCCTAAGCTTAACTCTAAGTAATTATAACCCTTTGATGAATAAACACCATCACACGGTCTGCTCCCTGACACACACATGTCCACTGCCAGATGACAAAACCGGTCACCCCTCCTCCAAGACAACATAGAGCTCACCTTGTGGCCTGCGGCTGCGGGGCCCCGGGGCTGGTGGATGTTCCTGGGTCTGAGAGGCACCGTTCCTCGTGCTGCTGGGCCACTCTCCTTTATACTGCAGTTGCTTTCTATCCGTACGTACTGATACTTATAACAGCTTATTTCACTCTAAATGGAATGTGCTGCGATGGTTCATCAAGAATCCTTGTCGCCAATGTAAAGTTTGCTACTGCATATCAGGACTATGAGCCAGTAGTATATTCTTAGATATTTATTTATTAAGATGTTGGTATTACATCTATTTAAGTATGAGAGGTAAAGCATCCACCAGCCCCGGTGGCGAGCTGGCCCCAACTGTCACACCTCAGTACATAGAATGCAGATTGATAGTAAACATTCCACTGACATTCCAAGTGGTGACATCACACCCTAGCCACACACACTCTCTGCTAAGCCAAGCTAAACCAAGCCAGATCACAACATAGGGCTTAGATGCCCACCTGACAGTGTTTATCCAATCCCCTCACTCCGTTACAATATACAGATATAATACCTATATTAAAGTTACCTTTTCCTAACCAATAGAATTGCATGTTAACTTTTGAGTATTACACGTTAAAGTTTTCAGTATAAATGCTATGATTTTTATGAAGTTCATTGGAGTTGAAGCGAGAAGGACGATCTCATCACTGCTGATTTCCATGACTCCCCGTTTTCTGTACTTGTCATTAAACAGACTCCCTTTGCCAAACCATTGAGTTGTCCTTATTGATGGGTGTTGGAGTAATAAATCTGCACCCGATCCATCTCAAGGTTGCAGCTATCTCGTCTTAAAGTACTTTCGGAGCAAACCTCGGCTCTATGGGCCGGCCGGGGGTCTCCGGAGTACAAACCCACCACATAGAGGGATTTTTGCAATAGAATCAGGAGTAAGCTGTGTTCACTTTGATGTACTTTTTGTAATAGTGTTTAATAGTGCAGATAAGTGTATCTTTATAAAAGGAGGTGACCTGTCCTTAAGCGACTGACTTTAGTTTGATAGGAGAGCATTTAATCTTTTTTGCATTTCTCAGTGGAAACGTGCACTGCATTGCACTTTTAACTTACCCTTCCAGCCATTTTACAATGATGTGTCTTGTGATTTTGTGGAATCACTAATCTGAGCCCATGTGTATGTGTTTTGCAAGCCTCTCATGCCAGATCTGGGAGAGTGGCATTAGAGACACAGCAGCCTCCTAGTCACCATTTCGGAAGTGGGAGGTGTGGGAGGCTGGCTGCAGGGCCTGGCAAGTCTGCAAAGCTGTGTTCATTACAGGAGGTCAAAGGCCTGAGACTGTTTGCAAAGCCACTGCCAGCAGTGCAAAGGCTTGCTTTGCATCTGAAAGGGCCATCAATTTAGTAAGTGATGACCTTGAGTCGCATCCTGCTCTCCTCATGGGTTTTCTGACACCTTTGCGGCCCGAGGGTTATGTGTTCAATTCGCGAACGAAACCCACGAGTCACGGGTCATTTGGTAGCTATGCCACAGGTTCATTGTGTACCTGAGAATGTTGTAGCCCTACCAGGAGAACACAAGTGGCACACCCCTTCTGTTTACTTTCCTAGAATGACCAACAACATTTGAGAGGGGTTGTGTGTCAGAAATCCGAATTTGCCAATTTTGCAACAGCTCCCTGAAAGCGAGCAAAAGACCTCTGGGGTATTTGGGGGGTTCTTCAGTAAGGTCATGGTTACCGAAAGGATTTTTTTACCAAAACCCTAGACAGGCTTGTGCTTCTGGGCAGAGTGCTTAAGGACACAAATCATGTCATTGGTTCTATGTGAATTTACAGACAGGAATTCCTTCCAAGTAATTTACTTTGGAGAAATTATGCAGAAAAAACGAATTGTGTTTTTTGTTTTTTAATTTGGGGGGTGTTCTCTCCCTATACCAGTCCCCCTACCCCAAGTTCCTCTCTACCCTTTTACCTTTTATCCTCAAACCCCTTATATAATTTATTGAGTTTTATGGGCATAATTCCTTCAAAGTAAATTACTTTGAAGGAATTTCTGTCGGCAAAATGACAGGATACGATGTCATTGGCTCTGCATTGGTCATACCTTTGAGTCCTCCACAGTGTCATGTTATGTTGGGTTATCTTGCATTCACGCCTACTGCCAAGGTTCACAGCGTCAAAGTGCTTTTGCCTGTTAGAGAGGCAAAGGATGAGTATAATGCAGTGTTCAGAGAGGGGAGGCAGTACCTGACGGGCCCATAGGTCAGTGCTCACCCTCCTGAGCTTGTAAGACAAGATAGCTGCACCATATGAGGACAGGGGGTGCAGGATTCACATACTCCAGCGCAACTCAATAATGAGGACTCGGTAAGTTGGCAAAGGGAAGTCCGTTTAATGGCAAGTACATCAAACAGGGAAAAGAAATGGAAATCAGCAGCGTTGCGATCACCTCTCTCGCCCCGACTTCCTCGAACTTCAGTTGAACAGCCACTTTTATGCATAAAACTCGTCATCATTGACGTCTAACTTTACAAAAATCATCATGCAATATAATTGGTTTGGAAAGGTAACTTAAGTATAGGTGCTATATCTATATACGGTAACAGAGCATGCGGATTGGGTAACTCTTATCGGGTGGACGTCTATGTCCAAACCTCTACACCACCCATGATTGACGTCAGTACAAGTACGATGTCTCATTGGTTCTACTGGCTACAGGGCCCTAGATTATCTGGTCTATTGTGATTGGGTGGGTTACACCCCTAGACATAAATCCCCATTTTAATTAGCAGCATGCAGAATGGAAACCCAGGTGCCTGGAGTCGCAAGTTTCACCCTGCCTCCCTTCCATCAATCAGTATCTTAGGGCTATGTGTCAATTAGTTGGCTGGGTATGGCCTTGGAACTGTAGTCTCTTATCAGACGTTATGGCATCCTCGGGTTCTGGATGACATCAGGCGGTGGTACTTCTTCGCGCCTGGCTGGTCACGTGTCTGTTCACCATGAATCTGCTTCAGTTTCCAGCTTTTATTGCATTTAATTCTGCTTCGGCTCTGCCACCTGCCTGGGCCTCTCTTATCTTGACCTTCACGGGTGAGCTGGTATGCTCCGGATGCCTGATTCTTGCGAGTTGATGTTCTCCTCCCCTTCTTTGGTTGACCTCGATTTCCTAGGCATGAGCAGCTCTCTGTTGAGTTTCGATTCCGCTCCTTCTCTTGCCTTTGGCTGGGTTTTGAAAACTTGTCCTGCCAGGCCTCTGGCAGCCTGGGTACATTTCTGCTTTTACAAAATGGAGTCGCACTTGTATAATGTGCTTCTTGAGGTAAATATGTAGTTGGTGCATGCCGCTTCTATTATTCTACTAAGCATTGCAAGCAGTATCGGGTTCTTAGCATCTTGCGTTTCAAGCCTATTTACACATGTTTAACAGGACGGTTGCTTCCATTTTGTCTCGCAGCACCATTTCCTTACCTTTTAACATTGTATCTTCTCTGTGTCCATTACATTTATTTTCGTGGCTACTCGCACTGGCGTGCTTGTCTTCGATAGCCACTTTTGTTCATTTGCGAGTCTGTTCAGGCACTTATATCATTTCTACTGGCCTTCCATTAAGGCTTTTGGGGTCTCTTCGTGGACCGCATGAAGGTATTCCTCATTTCGTATCAGCGGCTGGTATGGCTGTCTGATAGGGTACCGCGCTGCCCAGGGCTCTCTTGTTATGGGCACTTCAACAGGCACGGATCTCCTAATGTATACTGGGCAGAGTCCCAGTGCGGCTATCTGTTGGTTCATTTGCTCTTCATACGTCACGCCCCTTGGCTGATACCTTCCTGGCAGATGGAACTGAGGGGCAGGGGTGCAGGTCATGTCTGGAACCTCCTCTACAAGAACATTCAGTCATGGTAGGGAGGAGCAAAGTCGGGTAGATAGTTGGAATGAGTGCAAGGGATAGATAAGATGCTCAGGAAGGCATGAGAAACGAAAGGTGGAAGAGCCCTGTGTACAATTGGACCGAATGTATCCCGCGACCCAACTGAAGTCTATGGGGCACAGCGCTGAAAGGAGAGAAAGCTGTAGAAGAGGAGTTCACTGTGCCAGGAGTATGTCTGGTATTTGCTCACTGTAGGGTGAACTAGGACATGTGGAAGCCAGGCCCAAGAAAACCCAGGCGGCAAAACCCTTCTACTTACTTCCCTAGACCCCCCAACAACATGTGGCAGGGATGGTATGTGAAAATACATGAACAGAAACCAGAGACTCTGCCTTGCTCATTTATTCATTTTACACCATACTAGGAGAATTTAAACAGAACTTTAACTATCCATAGAGCAACCCTTTGCCCAAGTGTCGGAGTGGAACATAAAATAGTCGAAGGCACCCAAGTGGCCCACAATTGGTAATTGTACTCTACACACTATTTGGGAAACTTGTAGTGCACCCCTACTCATTAAATTCTGGGAACATTGACAGCTGGCAAATATTTTGACTGGAGGGACACATTTTATACCAGCATTGTGACTATAGAAAGACATTTCACAATGTCAGTGCCGTCACTATCCGCCAGTACTCTACCAGTGTAAGAAGACATTTTCATGCTGGCAATGCCAACACTGCGATTGCAGTATTGTATTGTAGAGGTCATTTATATAGTGCCTTTTCCCATTTGTATGGCCTCAAAGAAGAGGCATAGCCAAGCTTGTCTAACAAGTGGGCTCTGAAGCTAATGTAGTTGGTCCCACCACAGTCACATTAGCATCTGTAAATGCCCACACAGCGCTGCTGAGTGGGCATTTATAGAGTTTGGGTGGACCTTGCCCGCTCAGGCCCTACCTTGTTACGCCTCTGCCTCAAAGCACTTTGTGGTAGCCTTACAATGACCGTATTATCACTGTAAGAACCCACTCCTCAATTTGCTATGTCTAATAATAGCAATAATGTCATCGAAAGAAACTATCCTTTATTAGAGTGACAGAAATTTGGATAAAATACAGGAAAATTGAAGATGTTGTAAAAATCTATTATTTGATTGAATTCAACAATAAAAAATAATAATAATTGCAATGTTTCCACTGTAGGAACAAACGCATGTTGGCTGTTGCCACTGATCCTAGTAATCCAATGTTGAACAGATTCCTGTGTATTATTTTCAATCATCCCAGGATTGGCCCTTTAAAAAGGAATGCTGACGTTAGCGTTGAAAATATATGCCTGTTTTGCTGCATGCAAGACCACTTTCTGTGCCTTTTCTGCAGGAACGGCAGGGATTCTCTCAAGGTTTGGGCATGCAGTACCACAGCTAGCATGCCCAAATGTTCATGCAAGTCTCGGATAGCATAATTCCACCATCCTTGCTTGGACCATTTGGCATTCATTAACTAGCATTCAAAAGGGAAGCCATGTTTCCCTTGACAGGAATGGTCTGGCTCAGGTGTGCATCTCAGCTGCTCTATGTAACTGAGCGGGCGCCCAGGTTTTATTTCATTTATTGGAAATTTGTAAGGCACCTATACACAAGTGTTTCCAGGCACCACAAGACAGAAAATGGGGGCAGGGGCATAGGAAAAAGAGAACAATGAATGGTTATAGTGGCCTTGTAGCGATCCAACTGTACACGTGCAAAGACAAAGGTGGTAAGTGCAGGGAGGTGTTGTGGGAGAGGGAGAAGTGCAGGAGGAAACCCAAGGGGATGAGCAAGTGCTGAGGGGGGGGCAATGCAAGTGCCAGGGGATAAAGGGGGACGGGCCAATTAGTGCAACAGGCAGGGTGGACCAGATTAGGGCTAGTCCGGGGAAGTCTGACCAATGACAAGTGCTGGATATAGATGCTCGAGAAGACTGGTTGGGTGGTCTGGCCCCTGTATGACTCAGAAGGGACCAGACCGCCTTGTGGATGATGCAACGGGTCTTCAATTTGATCCTTGTAGTCACTGGGAGTCAGTGGAGAGATTTTAGTGCTGGAGAAATGCAGCCCCTGGGCTTGAGGCCAAGCATAAGTCTTGCAGTCCCGGATTAGTTGAAGGGGGCGAAGGGAGGAAAGGGGCAGATTGAGGAAGAGGATGTTGCAGTAGTCCAGCCTGGAGACAACCAATGCTCTGGGGACATTGAACTTCTGGAGGAAGGTGAGGAAACGGAGAATTCCTTTGAGGAGGTGGAGGAAAAATTGGGCTTCTTGGCAAGGTCCGTGATGTGTGGAGAGAAGGAGAGAGAGGAGTTGAAGATGACTGCAAGGTTTTTTGCCACAGAGGAGGGTGAGGAGAAGGGCTCAAGAAGTGGGGTCAGAGAGTTGGGGGAAACAACGAGCAGGTGTCCCAATGAGAAGGATCTCTCACTTACTGGCATTAAGGCAGAGATCTTTGGCAGAACACCATGCCTGAAGAGCAGTCAGGCAATCAAATATGAGAGAGGAACGAGAGGAGGTAGAGGATAGCAGCTTAAAGGAGAGCTGTGTGTCATCAGCATAACACTGGAAATGAGGGGAAAAGGTGGAGATTAAGTGGACAAGAGGGGCTAGGTAGATGTTGAAGAGTCATGGCGATAGGATAGAGCCCTGAGGGACGCCACAGGCGAAGATAGAGGTGGAGGAGAGGAAAGGACCCATTTGCACTTGGGAGGGTCGATCTTAAAGGAAGGAGGTCAACCACATCAGTGCCCGGTCCGGAATGCCAGGGAGACGATTTATGAGGAAGGAGTGGTCGACTGTGTAGAGGCAGAAGAAAGATGGGGGAGGATCAGAACAGAGGGGGGAGTTAGAGTCAAGGTTCTAGAGCAGATCTGCACTGGTGTTCAGGAGATCAGTTTCCATGGCTCTGGGTGCTCTGAAACCAGGCTGGTGATCATTGAGACAGCCAGCCAGTTCAGTGTAGATGGTCAATTGAGGGGTGACAAGCTTCTCCATGGGTTTGAACTAAAAATGGGTGATATACATAGGGCAATAGCTGGGCAAGAAGGGTCAGCAGACAGCTTTTTTAGTAGAGAGTGCACAAGAGAGTGCTTGAGGGCTTATCGGATGGAGCCAGTGGCTAAGGAATGATTGCAGAGGTCAGCCAAGGCAGGGGCGAGAGAGGCAAGGTTGTCCTTGATGGTTCTGAAAGAACAGGGGAGAACCTGTTTTGAGGAGACCTTCATAGAGCTGACTACTCTAGAGACCTAATACCTGAGACACCAGACCTCTGGTATAATGAGGAAAAGGAGGAGAGTATGGGAGTAGGGGGCCAATGTAGGCAAGAGAAGAGGGTGATGGGGAGGGGAGTAGATGAAAGTGAGGACAGGATGTCCTGAGTTTTAGTGCAGTGCAGAGGGCCTGTGAGGGAGGAGGAGAGGAGGAGTATGCAGTCGGATTGGCAAGTTCCTTGCAGATTTTAAAAAGTTCAGCTGTGTTATTTGTGACCCCTGAGATACAGGCTTGGAGATGAGGTCTCTTCTTGAATCAGATGGTGAGACGACATTGCCTTCGGAGAAGGAGGCAGGCCAGTTTGTCAGAATGTGTTTCACTGCACATGCCCTATAACTCAATCATAATGGCAAGAAGGGCTCCACCCTGTCACCATTTATGGATGAGTCAGCCCTGCCTGAGAATTAATAGTTTTAGAGATTTGGTCTTTGGGGCTCAGGGTTCTCTCTGTCCAATTCCCCGACCTCCGGCTACCCTGTAAGGCGGTCTTATGAAACAGGCAGCCAGCTCCACTGCATACACTGCGTCTAATTCTCAGTCATATAGGTGAATGCCTGAAAATGCAGTTGCTGCCAGAGGACAGATCTGGGCCAGAGGCATGACTACGCACAACTGTACGATGTTAAATGGCAATGTTAAAGGTGATGTCCCAACTCAACCTACATGGCATCATGATGGGAGTCATAGTATTCTTGACTATATCTGGGTTTCGCGAAATGGTGAATCTAAGGTCGTGGATCTTCAAATTCAAACGATGAAGTACAGCGACCATAATCGCCTGAAACTCTGTTGCCTAGTAGAATGGGCCCCTTTTGCCTCAACATATCAGTTGCCCGTCGAAATTAACACTGGTGGCAATCGGCTCAGAATAAATGCAAACCAGATTCAAAAGCTTGGCGCCAGATTTGCAAATTCCATTTCCACACATGGAATCAACTATACACCTCTGTTGACTGACTACATTACTCATCCAGATCTGTCTCGGCACGGTGGGTTCTCCCACAAACCCACATGCAGCATTGTTATCCATGAGGCAAAAAAAGCTCTGAGAAAGGATCTGAGAATCTTTAAAAAAAATCTGCTGAGGAAAGACGTGTATGAAGCAGTAAAAACCAGAAGGACACGTTATCGCCATTGGGCAAAATCACATGCCATCATTATTGATCAAGATCGGGCCGAAGTAATGATGAAATTACTTGTGACAAAAACACACGTGAAATTTGGCAGATCTTGAACATGGCACACAAAACATGTGCCTCTGCTCCTGCAAATACAATCTCTGGTGCTGATTGGGAAATTCATTTCTCTATGGTATTTATGAAGCCCCTTATAAAGCCGTTGGTTGAGACAAATTCGGCCGATATTCTTTGGGCAGTGGAAATGTCACACGAGGACATTGAACAAGCAATTATGGCATCGAAGAATTCACATGCCACTGGGCATGCCTTGATCACGAATGTGATGCTTAAAAAACATTCGAGAGACTGGGTTCCTTTCATCGGAAAGCTATTTTCGAACATTGCAGCCTTAAAACAGCTTCCTGAGTCATGGTCTACTGCAATTGTTGTTACTATTCACAAGAAGGGCAGTTGGGACAATCCTACAAACTATCGCCCAATTGCCCTCCTTGACACCATTGGTAAGATCTTCGGCTGAAACCTGTGACTGAAGCTCGCACATTGGGCCCAAGTGTTGCAGATTCCAGATGTACGTCAAAATGGTTTTACGAAAGGTGTCGGTGTTGAGGTAAATTTGCTGATTCTTACTATCCTGAAACTCGAAGCATTGAAAGCAAACAGCAGGCCTTTGACAGTCTAAACCGGTGAATGCTTTGGGCAAAACTGTCAAACTGGAAATGTCCGGCTGTCATTCTCGAACCCATCATGTCCATTCATGCAAATACTTCGATTCGTGTAAGACTCAACAAAAGTGGTGAATTAAATGACCCTATTCCAACGGCCAAAGGAGTCAAACAAGGGTGCCCACTTGCTGCTGAGTTATTTAAATTGTTCTTGGCCGACCTGCCTTTACATCTGGATCAGGTCCAGTGTTTTTCACCTAAGATAAATCATGTCCCGGTAAAATGCATCATCTACGCAGACGACCTGGTTCTGATGGATAGAACACAAATCAGACTCCAGCATTTGCTTAAGAACCTACACAAGTATTTGGCGGCCAACGAATGGATGATAAACACATCGAAAACTAAAATTCTAACAATTGGCAATTCAAGCAAGAAAAAGGATAAATCTTTCAGGTGGATAGTTGCGGGTGAAACCCTTAGCTCAGTGCCCTCGATAAGGTATCTAGGGATACAATTTAATAACTCAATCTGTGAACATCACTGGGTTACTGAATTATTATTTATTATTATTAAAATCTAAGATGACGAAGCTTGCTCTTCAAGGACGCAAGATCAATAAAAACTGCGGCAAATATTCGATGGCACTCGTTTTGACTTTCTACCTCCAGAAAGTGCTTCCTGTCATTGTCCATGGTGCAGAGGCAGGCTGGAATATCAAACAACAAATTTGGCATATGTTGGAGGGCCGGTTTTGGCGGTATGTCTTAAAAATGCCTCAATCGACATCCATGACGATCTTAAGACACGAATTGTCACTGAATTTTCTCCATGGTAAAGTTGTGTGGAAATCCATCATCGTAATGAGAAAGATGTCTCTGGATTCACCAACTCCTGCTTATCAAATCTACATCAATGAGCTTGACTCAATGTGTCCAACTTTACTAAATCTATGGAGCCAGCAGTTACGTGCATTTTTGACTGCTGCCAACATCAGCATACATGAACTCTTAAAACGGCCACAATGCGCTAAGAAAAAAATTGAGTCTTGGGCATGGATAGTTAATCAAGAAAAACAAGCCATGATGTACTCTGTAATTTCCTTGGGCTTCGATCGAAAAAATTAAATATGCAGTCTCGTTATTTGCTCCATTGCCCTTCTCGTCATCATCGAGAACAATTTCTCAGACTACGAACACTCATTAAAAACAAAAGAAGTTCTTTGGCAAAGACACGATAAAATAATAAAAGACAATCTGTCGCTTTTGTCGTACGACTGTTGAATCTTCAAAACATCTAATAATTGATTGTGAACAAACTCGCAATCAACGTTCTCTCCATCTTGGGAAATGTGCACCTCTTGATGACGACATGGCTGTATGGTGGTCGGTCATCATCGCTGGGAATAACATCAAACCTACTTGTGCAATAGTAGATTATATGGACATGCTTTTGAAAACTGATCCCTAAAGGAATTTATGGTATTAATGTTATGCCGATTTGAGTTGAATTGAGACTGTAATTGATTGATCTATTTAGTGGAGTAGTAAAATGAGAGACTCTACTTTTGTGATAAGGGAGACATGAATGAATCGTTTGAGTATGTGAAAGAAAATTGAACCAAAATTTGAACCTCGTGTTTTAAACTGCAGTGCATTTTCAATAAAAAAAATGTTTTAAATGAAACAGACAGCCAGCTCCACTGCATGCAATCAGTGACAGATTAATGATTAAGCGACCTAGAATGGGAGTTGGGGTCCTATGTGTGGCAATTGGGTGAATGGTTCCAGCCAAATAAAGGATTGAATCTTGGTTTCCACTGGTGTTGACTTGCCCAATTGATCCAAATTCAAGCGGTGTTGGAGTGATGTTCCTTGATGGGACAGTGGCGGTAGTTACTCTTTCTCATAAGGAGTACAAATATCACTTCCGTTGTTGCTGCCGTCCCTGCGAGATCTGTTTCCTAGCTCTCTGCAGCCCCAGAAAAAGGGAAGGCGAATAGAGCAGTCCTGAATGAAAGGGCGAACTATGATGGAGCAGGCAGGCAAAAGAACTTGATATTGGGTACAGACATCTTGGATTTCTCTGAGGCATCTGACTTTGCACGGGAAAGGTGGGCACTGTCTGTATCTAAGTGTGGGCATCAGAAGCAAAACTCAAGAAACGGAGGCATGGATGTCTGACAGTAACTATTCAGTCCTTAGCTGCTGATTTTCTCCGCATTAATTCCTCTAAAACGAGCCACACCATCGTTTTCTCCTCTTAATCGGCTCTTATTGCTTCTTCCCTTTCCCATCTTCTGTTTCTCCTTCTTGGTGTCACTTTTGATCCTGCCCTTTCACTCTCTCTTCATATTTCAAGCACAGCTCATTCTTCCAGTTGTTATCTTTACAGCATTTGTAAAGCTCTCCTTTGTCTTTCTTTTCATGCCGCTAGGTTTCTGATTCCCTCATTACATTTTTTCCCGGCTTGACTATTGTTCTGCAGCCCTAACCGGTATCCCGGCTCTCAGGTGGCTGCTACCCTCTTAGTCTAGCATTCTTCTGTCCACCTTCTTTTGTCTCTCTGTGGAAGTTTCCATCAATGGTTTTCTTCTTTCCCTTTCTTGCCTTCACTTTGATACTTGTTTGCATTAATCGCTTCGCCCCTCTTTATCTGTCTTTATCTTTCTTCCTGGTTTTACATAAGATGCACTTTCTGACATCTTGTGTTAAACTGAAGGAAAATACTATACAGAGATGAAGCAATGCATCAGCTTTTGAAGTACCATGGACTTCCTCGTCAGATGGTGCAGCGTGGAATGATTGGTAAAGAAAATCCTATTGGACAGTTCATTCTCAAAGTGAAGAAACAAATTAGAGCATTTCAAACTTCATTGACTGAAGGAAGAGTATACATCGACTAGAATAGCTAAATTATCTAAAAGGCCATAAAAACTCCTGGAAGCAGGGAACATACATATACAAGGCTTAAAAACAGCCCTCATTTCTAGCGGTGATTTGCATTTTATGAAAACAAATGTTTTTCACATGGGTGTAATATCTTTTCAAAGTTCAGATGAGGGAGTCTAAAAAGGGAACCCCATAATTTCCTAAAATTATAAATGTTATTGTAAACAACAGTTGTTCATATGTAACTGAGGCACGTAATGTCACTGATTGTCTCAGAAATCCACAGAAGATAGTACATTTAAGGTATTTTATTCAAGTTTTAAAGAATTGTTCTGAGTAGACTGGGACAGCTGAAGCTCAGGGTGTCCTTATGGCCGTCTCCGTCCATGCCAACCCAGGTGCCCTAACCCCCGAATCTCACTGATGTAGCAAGATAACTCCAATTATCTGGCTCTTTCTAACCTTGATGGGGAAACCTGAAGGTCGTGGCCTTTTCTATCGCCCTCCCTCCGGAACTTTGTAAGGGATACCTCTGGTCAGTTGCATTGCCCAATGTCACCAGGGGTTTCTCTCCCCTTCCCACTCTCTCTTTCTCATTGTCTCAGTCCCTATCTCTACCCTCACTCTCCTCCTTACATGATCCTCCTCGTCTTCCTCTCTCTCTGCAATTACCTCTTCTCTCCTCTCACTTCTCTCCTTTCCTCCTCTATCAGCTGCTGCCCTCTCTTTCTCTTCTCCCTTCACCTCCCCCACCCTTATAGTACCTGTGCCTCTTGCCTCTTCCGTCTCTTTCGTCTCAATACATATACCCCTCTTCTTCAATAACACCTGTCTACTCCTCAGTCTCCTGATTTTACACACTCTCTCTGACTGTCTTTCCCAACTACCTTCCTTCTTCTTCTCCCTTCTCTCCCCACTACTAGTTTTGCTACTACCTTTCACTCTCTTTCCCGCTCTCCTGTCACTTACTCTAACTCTCACACCCGATCTGCACCCCCTTACACTTATCCCCCTCACTCTAGCGCTCACGTTTCTTTCACTCACCTTTCACACTCCCCCTTTACACACTACACTCACCTGGTACCACTCTCTGCACTCTCAGAACACTGCCCTAGTCGCCGTAACACTCTACTGTCCGCCCTCGGCCTAGCTTTTATAGCCCAACATTCCCCCTTCCAACACTCCTCCTGGCTCCCATTGATGCCCCCGGTCACATGCTCCCCTTGGCTAAACTATGCCTGCAAGGCTTCAAAAATACCTGAGCTATTTTCAATCTATCTACATTTGCAGGGTAGCAGCCATGTGCTCATGTTGCTCATTTGCCGTGTGTCTTTCTTCATGAGCTGGTGAATTTTGCTTCTTATTTTATTTTGAGAGGATTTCTGTGTCTCTCTGGCTCCCCTGCCTTATGACTCTCAGTTTGTTTTCTGTTACCCCACCTTTGCCTGGGGCGCATCAGGGGTTGGTAGGTCGGTTGTTGGGTGTCTCATCTCTGTTTGACAGGAAAAATCCCAGCACGTTCAATTTCTGTTATCGATTCCATTCCCCTGGTTCAGTTTTTCTTGGTTGCGGCTAGGTGCATTCTGGGAGTTGTGGTGCTAAAAAAGACAAGAGTACTCTGGCCAGAAAAGAGACTGAAAGGCATTGTGGGAGGGTCAGCAAAACAAGCAGAAGTATACAATGCACACTCTGAGGGGGAGTGAACGTGGCCCTCACAACTCCTTCACCACACCTCTGGGGTAGAATAATTTAATATAAATATTAATAAGGAGTTGAGCAATGCATATAATCCCTAGGCATTGCTCTAAACATTTTGGTGAATGTAAGGAGTCCTTCATTAATCAGGAGCTGAGCAATGCATATAATCCCTAGGCATTGCTCTAAACTTTACGGTGAATGTAAAGAGTCCTTCATCAATCAGGAGCTGATAAATGCATATAATCCCTAGGTATTGCTCTAAACTTTAGGGTGAATGTAAGGAGTCGTTCATCAAGAGCTGAGAAATGCATATACTGCCTAGGCACTGCTCTAAACTTTATGGTGAATGTAAGGAATCCTTCATCAGGAGCCGGGAAATGCATATTATCCCTAGGCATTGCTCTGAACGTTATGGTGAATGTAAGGAGTCCTTAATCAATCAGGATCTGAGCAATGCATATAATCCCTAGGCATTGCTCTAAACTTTATGGTGAATGTAAAGAGTCCTTCACCAATCAGGAGCTGACAAATGCATATAATCCCTAGGTATTGCTCTAACCTTTATGGTGAATGTAAGGGGTACTTCATCAGGAGCCGAGAAATGCATATTATCCCTAGACATTGCTCTGAACTTTATGGTGAATGTAAGGAGTACTTCATCAGGAGCCGAGAAATGTATATAATCCCTAGGCATTGCTCTAAACATTATGGTGAATGTAAGGAGTCCTTCATCAGGAGCTGAGAAATGCATATAATCCCTAGGCATTGCTCTAAACTTTATGGTGAATGTAAGGAGTCCTTCATTAATCAGGAGCTGAGCAATGCATATAATCCCTAGGCATTGCTCTAAACTTTACGGTGAATGTAAAGAGTCCTTCATCAATCAGGAGCTGATAAATTCATATAATCCCTAGGCATTGCTCTAAACTTTATGGTGAATGTAAGGAGTCCTTCATCAATCAGGATCCGAGCAGTGCATATAATCCCTAGGCATTACTCTAAACTTTATGGTGAATGTAAAGAGTCCTTCATCAACCAGAAGCTGATGAATGCATATAATCCCTAGGGATTGCTCTAAGCCTTATGGTGAATGTAAGGAGTCGTTCATCGGGAGCTGAGAAATGCATATACTCCCTAGGCACTGCTCTAAACTTTATGGTGAATGTAAGGAGTCCTTCATCAGGAGCAGAGAAATGCATATTATCCCTAGGCATTGCTATGAACTTTATGGTGAATGTGAGGAGTCCTTCATCAGGAGCTGAGAAATGCATGTAATCTCTAGGCATTGCTCTAAACTTTATGGTGAATGTAAGGAGTCCCTCATCAGGAGCTGAGAAATGCATATAATCCCTAGGCATTGCTCTAAACTTTATGGTGAATGTAAGGAGTCATTCATTAATCAGGAGCTGATAAATGCATATAATCCTTAAATATTGCTCTAAACTTTATGGTGAATGTAAGGAGTCCTTCATCAGGAGCTGAGAAATGCATATACTCCCTAGGCACTGCTCTAAACTTTATGGTGAATGTAAGGTGTCTTTCATAAGGAGCTGAGAAATACATATAATCCCTAGGCATTGCTCTAAACCTTATGGTGAATGTAAGGAGTCCTTCATCAATCAGGAGCTGAGCAGTGCATGTAATCCCTAGGCATTGTTCTAAACGTTATGGTGAATGTAAAGAGTCCTTCAGCAGGAGCTGAGAAATGCATGTAATCACTAGGCATTTCTCTAAACTTTATGGTGAATGTAAGGAGCCCTTCATCAATCAGGAGCTGATCAGTGCATGTAAGCCCTAGGCATTGTTCTAAACTTTATGGTGAATGTAAGAGTCTTCATCAGACAGGAGCTGAGAAGTGCATATAATCCCTAGGCATTGCTCTAAAGTTTATGGTGAATGTAAGGAGTCCTTCATCGCAAGCTGAGAAATGCATACAATCCCTAGGCATTGCTCTAAACGTTATGGTGAAATGAAGGAGTCCTTCATCGGGAGCTGATAAATGCATACAATCCCTAGGCATTGCTCTAAACCTTATGGTGAATGTAAGGAGTCCTTCGGCGAGAGCTGGGACATGCATGTAACCCCTAGGCATTGCTCTAAACTTTATGGTGAATGTAAGGAGTCCTTCAGCTGGAGCTGAGAAATGCATGTAATCCCTAGGCATTGCTCTATACTTTATGGTGAATGTAAGGAGTCCTACAGCGGGAGCTGAGAAATGCATGTAATCCCGAGGCATTGCTCTAAACTTTAAGGTGAACGTAAGGAGTCCTTCAGCAGGAGCTGAGAAATACATATTATCCCTAGGCATTGCTCTAAACTTTATGGTGAACGTAAGGAGTCCTTCAGCGGGAGCTGAGAAATGCATATTATCCCTAGGCATTGCTCTAAACTTTATGGTGAACGTAAGGAGTTCTTCAGCGGGAGCTGAGAAATGCATACAATCCCTAGGCATTGCTCTAAACATTATTGTGAACATAAGGAGTCCTTCAGCGGGAGCTGAGAAATGCATACAATCCCTAGGCATTGCTCTAAACATTATGTTGAACGTAAGGAGTTCTTCATCGGGAGCTCAGAAATGCATATAATCCCCAGGCATTGCTGTAATATTTATGGTGAATGTAAGGAGTCCTTGACTGAGAGCTGAGAAATGCATATAATCTCCAGGCATTGCTCTAAACTTTATGGTGAATGTAAGGAGTCCTTCATTGAGAGCTCAGAAATGCATATAATCTCTAGGCATTGCTCTAAACTTTATGGTAAATGTAAGGAGTACTTCATAGGAATCTGAGAAATGCATGTAATCCCTAGGCATCAATCTATACTTTGTGGTGAATGCAAGGAGTCCTTTATCGAGAGCTGAGAAGCGTGTATGATCCCTAGGCATTTCTCTAAATGTTATGGTGAATGTAAGGAGTCCTTCATCAATCAGGAGCTGAGCAGTGCATGTAATCCCTAGGCATGGTTCTAAACGTTATGGTGAATGTAAGAGTCTTCATCAGTCAGGAGCTGAGAAATGAATATAATCCCTATGCATTGCTCTAAAGTTTATGGTGAATGTAAGGAGTCCTTCATCGGGAGCTGAGAAATGCATACAATCCCTAGGCATTGCTCTAAACGTTATGGTGAATTTAAGGAGTCCTTCATCGGGATCTGACAAATGCATACAATCCCTAGGCATTGCTCTAAACTTTATGGTGAATGTAAGGAGAACTTCGGCGAGAGCTGAGACATGCATGTAACCCCTAGGCATTGCTCTAAACTTTATGGTGAATGTAAGGAGTCCTTCAGCTGGAGCTGAGAAATGCATGTAATCCCTAGGCATTGCTCTATATTGTATGGTGAATGTAAGCAGTCCTTCAGCGGGAGCTGAGAAATGCATGTAATCCCGAGGCATTGCTCTAAACTTTAAGGTGAACGTAAGGAGTCCTTCAACGGGAGCTGAGAAATACATACTATCCCTAGGCATTGCTCTAAACTTTATGGTGAACGTAAGGAGTCCTTCAGCGGGAGCTGAGAAATGCATACAATCCCTAGGCATTGCTCTAAACATTATGGTGAACGTAAATAGTCCTTCAGCGGGAGCTGAGAAATGCATACAATCTGTAGGCATTGCTCTAAACTTTATGGTGAATGTAAGCGGTCCTTCATCAGGAGCTGAGAAATGCATATAATCCCTAGGCATTGCTCTAAACTCTATGGTGAATGTAAGGAGTCCTTCATCGGGAGCTGGGAAATGCATACAATCCCTAGGCATCGCTCTAAACCTTATGGTGAATACAAGGAATCCTTCATCGGGAGCTGATAAATGCATATAATCCCTAAGCATTGCTCTAAACTTTATGGTGAACGTAAGGAGTCCTTCATCAGGAGCTGAGAAATGCATATAATTGCTAGGCATTGTTCTAAACATTATGGTGAATGTAAGGCGTCCTTCATCAGTAGCTGAGAAATGCATATTATCCCTAGGCATTGCTCTGAACTTTATGGTGAATGTAAAGAGTCCTTCATCAGGAGGTGAACAATGCATACAATCCCTAGGCATTACTCTAAACTTTACGGTGAATGTAAAGAGTCCTTCATCAATCAGGAGCTGATAAATGCATATAATCCCTAGGTATTGCTCTAAACTTTATGGTGAATGTAAGGAATAGTTCATCAGGAGCTGAGAAATGCATATACTCCCTAGGCACTGCTCTAAACTTTATGGTGAATGTAAGGAGTCCTTCATCAGGAGCTGAGAAATGGATATAATCCCTAGGCATTGCTCTAAACTTTATGGTGAATGCAAGGTGTCTTTCATCAGGAGCTGAGAAATGCATATAATCCCTAGGCATTGCTCTAAACTTTATGGTGAATGTAAGGAGTCCTTCATCAGGAGCTGAGAAATGCATATCATCTCTAGGCATTGCTCTAAACTTTATGGTGAATGTAAGGAGTCCTTCATTAATCAGGAGCTGAGCAATGCATATAATCCCTAGGCATTGCTCTAAATGTTATGGTGAATGTAAGGCGTACTTCATCAGGAGCTGAGCAATGCATATAATCCCTAGACATTGCTCTAAACTTGATGGTGCATATAAAGAGTCCTTCACCAATCAGGAGCTGATAAATGCATATAATCCCTAAGTATTGCTCTAAACCTTATGGTGAATGTAAGGAGTCGTTCATCAGGAGCTGAGAAATGCATATACTCCCTAGGCACTGCTCTATACTTTATGGTGAATGTAAGGAGTCCTTCATCAGGAGCAGAGAAATGCATGTTATCCCTAGGCATTGCTATGAACTTAATGGTGAATGTAAGGAGGCCTTCATCAGGAGCTGAGAAATGAATATAATTCCTAGGCATTGCTCTAAACTTCATGGTGAATGTAAGGAGTCCTTCAGCTGGAGCTGAGAAATGCATGTAATCCCTAGGCATTGCTCTATATTTTATGGTGAATGTAAGGAGTCTTTCAGTGGGAGCTGAGAAATGCATGTAATCCTGAGGCATTGCTCTAAACATTAAGGTGAACGTAAGGAGTCCTTCAGCGGGAGCTGAGAAATACATATTATCCCCAGGCATTGCTCTAAACTTTATGGTGAACGTAAGGAGTCCTTCAGCGGGAGCTGAGAAATGCATATTATCCCTAGGCATTGCTCTAAACTTTATGGTGAACGTAAGGAGTCCTTCAGCGGGAGCTGAGAAATGCATACAATCCCTAGGCATTGCTCTAAACATTATGGTGAACGTAAGGAGTCCTTCAGCGGAAGCTGAGAAATGCATACAATCCCTAGGCATTGCTCTAAACTTCATGGTGAACGTAAGGAGCCCTTCAGCGGGAGCTGAGAAATGCATACAAACCCCAGGCATTGCTCTAAACATTATGTTGAACGTAAGGAGTCCTTCATCGGGAGCTGACAAAAGCGTACAATCCCTAGGCATTGCTCTAAACCTTATGGTGAATGCAAGGAATCCTTCTTCGGGAGCTGATAAATGCAAATAATCCCTAAGTATTGCTCTAAACTTTATGGTGAATGTAAGGAGTCCTTCATCAGGAGCTGAGAAATGCATATAATTGCTAGGCATTGTTCTAAACATTATGGTGAATGTAAGGCGTTCTTCATCAGTAGCTGAGAAATGCATATTATCCCTAGGCATTGCTCTGAACTTTATGGTGAATGTAAAGAGTCCTTCATCAGGAGGTAAACAATGCATATAATCCCTAGGCATTACTCTAGACTTTATGGTGAATGTAAAGAGTCCTTTATCAATCAGGAGCTGAGAAATGCATATAATCCCTAGGCATTGCTCTAAACTTTATGGTGAATGTAAGGTGTCTTTCATCAGGAGCTGAGAAATGCATATAATCCCTTGGCATTGCTCTAAACTTCATGGTGAATGTAAGGAGTCCTTCATTAGGAGCTGAGAAATGCATATAATCCCTAGGCATTGATCTAAACTTTATGGTGAATGTAAGGAGTCCTTCATCAATCAGGAGCTGATAAAAGCATACAATCCCTAGGCATTACTCTAAACTTTACGGTGAATGTAAAGAGTCCTTCATCAATCAGGAGCTGATAAATGCATATAATCCCTAGGTATTGCTCTAAACTTTATGGTGAATGTAAGGAATAGTTCATCAGGAGCTGAGAAATGCATATACTCCCTAGGCACTGCTCTAAACTTTATGGTGAATGTAAGGTGTCTTTCATCAGGAGCTGAGAAATGCATATAATCCCTAGGCATTGCTCTAAACTTTATGGTGAATGTAAGGAGTCCTTCATCAGGAGCTGAGAAATGCATATAATCTCTAGGCATTGCTCTAAACTTTATGGTGAATGTAAGGAGTCCTTCATTAATCAGGAGCTGAGCAATGCATATAATCCCTAGGCATTGCTCTAAATGTTATGGTGAATGTAAGGCGTACTTCATCAGGAGCTGAGCAATGCATATAATCCCTAGACATTGCTCTAAACTTGATGGTGCATATAACGAGTCCTTCATCAATCAGGAGCTGATAAATGCATATAATCCCTAAATATTGCTCTAAACCTTATGGTGAATGTAAGGAGTCATTCATCAGGAGCTGAGAAATGCATATACTCCCTAGGCACTGCTCTATACTTTATGGTGAATGTAAGGAGTCCTTCATCAGGAGCAGAGAAATGCATATTATCCCTAGGCATTGCTATGAACTTTATGGTGAATGTAAGGAGGCCTTCATCAGGAGCTGAGAAATGCATGTAATCCCTAGGCATTGCTCTATATTTTATGGTGAATGTAAGGAGTCCTTCAGCGGGAGCTGAGAAATGCATGTAATCCCGAGGCATTGCTCTAAACTTTAAGGTGAACGTAAGGAGTCCTTCAGCGGGAGCTGAGAAATACATATTATCCCTAGGCATTGCTCTAAACTTTATGGTGAACGTAAGGAGTCCTTCAGTGGGAGCTGAGAAATGCATATTATCCCTAGGCATTGCTCTAAAGTTTATCGTGAACGTAAGGAGTCCTTCAGCAGGAGCTGAGAAATGCATACAATCCCTAGGCATTTCTCTAAACATTATGGTGAACGTAAGGAGTCCTTCAGCGGGAGCTGAGAAATGCATACAATCTCTAGGCATTGCTCTAAACTTTATGGTGAACGTAAGGAGTCCTTCATCGGGAGCTGAGAAATGCATACAATCCCCAGGCATTGCTCTAAACCTTATGTTGAACGTAAGGAGTTCTTCATCGGGAGCTCAGAAATGCATACAATCTCTAGGCATTGTTCTAAACTTTATGGTGAACGTAAGGAGTCCTTCATCGGGAGCTGAGAAATGCATACAATCCCCAGGCATTGCTCTAAACCTTATGTTGAACGTAAGGAGTTCTTCATCGGGAGCTCAGAAATGCATATAATCCCCAGGCATTGCTCTAAACTTTATGGTGAATGTAATGAGTCCTTCATCAGGAGCTGAGAAATGCATATAATCCCTAGGCATTGCTCTAAACTTTATGGTGAATGCAAGGAGTCCTTCATCAGGAGCAGAGAAATGCATTTAGCCCTAGGCATTGCTATGAACATTATGGTGAATGTAAGGAGGCCTTCATCAGGAGCTGAGAAATGCATATAATCCCTAGGCATTGCTCTCAACTTTATGGTGAATGTAAGGAGTCCTGATAGGTCTAGTATTGGACCTAAATTGAACACGGTGACAGGATTGTGGGGCGCTAAGCCCATCCAAGGTCACTTTCCATGTGGTTTCTGTAACCAATGTGCTTCTTCTATCACCGGAACTTCTGTAGTGATTAGTGGAAAGAATTGGAATCTTAATCATCACACTACGTGTAACACTAAAAATGTCATTTACGTAATACTTTGCCCCTGTGCTCAAACGTATATTGGCAGAACATCTAGGCCTATTAAAACCAGAATTGGCGAACACAAATCTAAAATTCGAAATAAAATCATGTCTGCCCCATTAGTTTCTCATTTTCTTGAAAATAATCATGACCCGAACAGTTTGAAATGGTGCGTGTTGGAAAAAGTCTATGGTACTGACGCCAATAATACAGCAGTCTGCTTGGCGCAAAGGGAACAATGGTGGATGTATAACACCACTAGCTATGAAACAGGACTTAATCGCCAAGAAGAATGGCTCCATTGTACACCCTAATAATAAAATTATAGGATTTTCTTCGAGCATTCTATTTTATTAAGTTTCTCATTTTCTTGAAAACAATCATGACCCGAATAGTTGGAAATGGTGTGTGTCGGAAAAATTCTATGGTACTGACGCCAATAAATACAGCAGCCCGCTTGGCGCAAAGGGAACAATGGTGAATGTACAACATTGCTAGCTATGAAACAGGACTTAATCGCCAAGAAGAATGGCTTCATTGTACACCCTAAAAATAAAATTATAGGATTCTCTTCGAGCATTCTATTTTATCAAGGGTAACTTTTACGGATGTACATCCGTGGGCTCGAATCCTTTTGTATGCTCGTTTTATGGTCGGCAATTAGACTATTACAATCTTGACATATATATTCTTTTTGCTGATCTAATTCGTGTGATTTATCACATAAACCAATTCGTGTTCTTTGATTCTTTATATTGAGTGGCAGTAAAAAGTTTTTTCTTTAAACATTAATTTGTTTGGCTCGCTGCTGCACTGTACGGTTTTTATGCTTTTTAGGGTTTTTTTACATCCCGTTTCATGAGTAGTCATTTTTCCACTGTTTAGCATTTATGGGACAAGGGCCTTCCACAGGTAGCCCCTTTGGTGCTTTCTTGCCCTTTTTCGTGCATGCGATACTTGCGGGTATGCATTTGTTCGCTTTACCTTTGCAAGGTGCAATTTGTCCTTCTTCAGTATCGACGGAATATAGGGCCCATATATGTAGTCCCATTTCTATTTTTACTTTTGGTTGTATTTACAAACTTATATACTTAGTCCTACTTCTATTTTCATTCCCGCGTGTATTTATAAACACAGCCGCGGTTTCAACGTCTGATGGCGTGCCTTTACTTCGGCTATCGCTGAGACGATCCGGGAGGCTGTGCGAGGTGAGGCCTTCGTCATTAATATATGGGTTGGAAGTGCGTCCACGTGAGGTCGGGAGTTGCGTTGACAGTATCTTTAAGCCTCCCTCTCCGATGGGCTTATGTAGGCTTCCGCAGTTAAAAATGGTGTGAATGTCCAGGACAACTACAGTTTGCTAATCGGTAGGAACTTTTATATCTGCTGGATATTATAGGCACACGTTGACAGCATTTTCGTGTGAATTTGTTTTGACTGCTTGGTGACTTACTATTTCATTGGCTAATATGGATTTGGCTTTCGTTTTATTAAAGCAGCTATCCTTCTTTTCCATTAACATCCTAAACCTTAGAGGTTCGGGGCTGCCTACTGGATAGAATTTCTTTACTTTTGATGTTTTCGGTTCTAAATTAAAATGCCCTTATGTTATGTGCATGTAATTATTTGTAAGTCTAGTTCCGTACGCTACCAAAATGTAAAATATTTTTTATGTTTTTCATTTAGGGTTTCCAACCCAAGGTTTGTACCTTTTGGACTTTTTCTTGGGGCACGACCTAACATCGTCTAAGATCCTCATGTTTGGAATGTCTGATCATTTTAGTCCGCTGGCGACATGACCAGATTCTGAAACATTCAATACTTTAAGGTTAGTGACAGAAGGAAATTTAGTGTTCTACTTTCTGTGGAGACAGGGGACACTGTGTGATAGCATTGGAAGTTTGAGATAATCTTGTGATATCTCATAAGCTTCTCATCTTTGTTTCTTCAGATGTAAATTCAATTTCATCTCCAGTCCTGCTTGGGCGGCGGATTCTTTTTAATGGCTAGAGGTGGCAAGTATTAGGAGGCTCTTTCATTCCATGTTTTATTCTAACATATGTTTTTGTGTGTTTTTTTCTTTTTCTTTTTCTCTTGTTTGTTTTAACGTGTTTCACCAAGGGTTAAGGCTTCCAACAGACTTCAAGATCTACAACCAAGTCTTTTGAATTGTCTAAAGCTTCACCTGTGAGAACTACTGTGTTATTGTCAAAAGTTTAGCATCAACATTTACAGCATATAGTGCGCCCTGAAGAAGGCGACTACTGGCTCACTTAATTGAGCCAGATAGGTTGGTTTCGCCGAAACTGTAATGACATTTGAAGATCATTTATGTACAGTAGGCACTTAGCACTTTTTTGTACTTAGCACTTTATTCCATTGGCAGCAGTTTCCTTTTCAATCAGCATCTTTATCATTCAAACGAAATTCAAAAATATGAGACAACGATGCTTTATCTTGATTAGGGTTTCCAACCCAAGGTTTGTACCTTTTGGACTTTTTCTTGGGGCACGACCTAACATCGTCTAAGATCCTCATGTTTGGAATGTCTTCAGATCTATCTACATTTTAGTCCGCTGGCGACATGACCAGATTCTGAAACATTCAATACTTTAAGATGTAAATTCAATTTCATCTCCAGTCCTGCTTGGGCGGCGGATTCGAAACAATTATACAATTTTCGGCACCATACGAGGACTAATTTAGGGTTAAGGCTTCCAACAGACTTCAAGATCTACAACCAAGTCTTTTGAATTGTCTAAAGCTTCACCTGTGATAACTACTGTGTTATTGTCAAAAGTTTAGCATCAACATTTACAGCATATAGGCACTTAGCACTTTTTTGTACTTAGCACATTATTCCATTGGCAGCAATTTCCTTTTCAATCAGCATCTTTATCATTCAAACGAAATTCAAAAATATGAGAGAACGATGCTTTATCTTGATTAGGTACTTATTACTCTTTTGCACCTAGCACTTTATTCCATTGGCAGTAATTTCATGAATTGTGGTAATTAAATTGCGACTGAATGGTTTAATGTATTAGATTGGTACAAGTATTTTATACCAACATTAATTCATCTATTTTATTGTTGTTATACTGTTTACATATTATGCAATTTTATAATGTTTTGCGATGATTATTAAAACATGAAAATATGAATCTGTTATGATTGAGCCACTATTCTTTTCCACCTCTATTCCTATAATTGGGTTCTTAAATTAATATAGTGCTCCTCCATGTGAACTCCTACCCTTCGGGGTTTTTTTTTGTCCGAATGTAAGGAGTCCTTCAGCTGGAGCTGAGAAATGCATATTATCCCCAGGCATTGCTCTAACCCTTATGGTGAATATAAGGAGTCGTTCATCAGGAGCTGAGAAATGCATATACTCCCTAGGCACTGCTCTAAACTTTATGGTGAATGTAGGGAGTCCTTCATCAGGAGCAGAGAAATGCATTTATCCCTAGGCATTGCTATGAACGTTATGGTGCATATAAAGAGTCCTTCATCAATCAGGAGCTGAGAAATGCATATAATCCCTAAGTATTGCTCTAACCCTTATGGTGAATGTAAGGAGTCGTTCATCAGGAGCTGAGAAATGCATATAATCCCTAGGCATTGCTCTCAACTTTATGGTGAATGTAACAGTCCTTCAGCTGGAGCTGAGAAATGCATGTAATCCCTAGACATTGCTCTATATTTTATGGTGAATGTAAGGAGTCCTTCAGCGGGAGCTGAGAAATGCATGTCATCCCGAGGCATTGCTCTAAACTTTAAGGTGAACGTAAGGAGTCCTTCAGCGGGAGCTGAGAAATACATATTATCCCTAGGCATTGCTATAAACTTTATGGTGAACGTAAGGAGTCCTTCAGCGGGAGCTGAGAAATGCATACAATCCCTAGGCATTGCTCTAAACTTTATGGTGAACGTAAGGAGTCATTCATCGGGAGCTGAGAAATGCATACAATCCCCAGGCATTGCTCTAAACATTATGGTGAACGTAAGGAGTTCTTCATCGGGAGCTCAGAAATGCATATAGTCCCCAGGCATTGCTCTAATATTTATGGTGAATGTAAGGAGTCCTTCATTGAGAGCTGAGAAATGCATATAATCTCTAGGCATTGCTCTAAACTTTATGGTGAATGTAAGGAGTCCTTCATAGGAAGCTGAGAAATGTATACAATCCCAAGGCATTGCTCTAAACTTTATGGTGAATGTAAGGAGTCCTTCATTGAGAGCTGAAAAATGCAAATAATCTCTAGGCATTGCTCTAAACTTTATGGTGAATGTAAGGAGTACTTCATAGGAAGATGAGAAATGCATGTAATCCCTAGGCATCAATCTATACTTTTGTGGTGAATGCAAGGAGTCCTTTATCGGGAGCTGAGAAGTGTATATGATCCCTAGGCATTGTTCTAAACGTTATGGTGAATGTAAGAGTTGTCATCAGTCAGGAGCTGAGAAATGCATATAATCCCTAGGCATTGCTCTCAACTTTATGGTGAATGTAACAGTCCTTCAGCTGGAGCTGAGAAATGCATGTAATCCCTAGACATTGCTCTATATTTTATGGTGAATGTAAGGAGTCCTTCAGCGGGAGCTGAGAAATGCATGTAATCCCGAGGCATTGCTCTAAACTTTAAGGTGAACGTAAGGAGTCCTTCAGCGGGAGCTGAGAAATACATATTATCCCTAGGCATTGCTATAAACTTTATGGTGAACGTAAGGAGTCCTTCAGCGGGAGCTGAGAAATGCATACAATCCCTAGGCATTGCTCTAAACTCTATGGTGAACGTAAGGAGTCATTCATCGGGAGCTCGGAAATGCATACAATCCCCAGGCATTGCTCTAAACATTATGGTGAACGTAAGGAGTTCTTCATCGGGAGCTCAGAAATCCATATAGTCCCCAGGCATTGCTCTAATATTTATGGTGAATGTAAGGAGTCCTTCATTGAGAGCTGAGAAATGCATATAATCTCTAGGCATTGCTCTAAACTTTATGGTGAATGTAAGGAGTCCTTCATAGGAAGCTGAGAAATGTATACAATCCCAAGGCATTGCTCTAAACTTTATGGTGAATGTAAGGAGTCCTTCATTGAGAGCTGAGAAATGCAAATAATCTCTAGGCATTGCTCTAAACTTTATGGTGAATGTAAGGAGTACTTCATAGGAAGATGAGAAATGCATGTAATCCCTAGGCATCAATTTATACTTTTGTGGTGAATGCAAGGAGTCCTTTATCGGGAGCTGAGAAGTGTATATGATCCCTAGGCATTGTTCTAAATGTTATGGTGAATGTAAGAGTTGTCATCAGTCAGGAGCTGAGAAATGCATATAATCCCTAGGCATTGCTCTCAACTTTATGGTGAATGTAACAGTCCTTCAGCTGGAGCTGAGAAATGCATGTAATCCCTAGACATTGCTCTATATTTTATGGTGAATGTAAGGAGTCCTTCAGTGGGAGCTGAGAAATGCATGTAATCCCGAGGCATTGCTCTAAACTTTAAGGTGAACGTAAGGAGTCCTTCAGCGGGAGCTGAGAAATACATATTATCCCTAGGCATTGCTATAAACTTTATGGTGAACGTAAGGAGTCCTTCAGCGGGAGCTGAGAAATGCATACAATCCCTAGGCATTGCTCTAAACTTTATGGTGAACGTAAGGAGTCATTCATCGGGAGCTCAGAAATGCATATAGTCCCCAGGCATTGCTCTAATATTTATGGTGAATGTAAGGAGTCCTTCATCAATCAGGAGCTGAGCAGTGCATGTAATCACTAGGCATTGTTCTAAACGTTATGGTGAATGTAAGAGTTGTCATCAGTTAGGAGCTGAGAAATGCATATAATCCCTATGCATTGCTCTAAAGTTTATGGTGAATGTAAGGAGTCCTTCATCGGGAGCTGAGAAATGCATACAATCCCTAGGCATTGCTCTAAACATTATGGTGAATTTAAAGAGTCCTTCATCGAGACCTGAGACATGCATGTAACCCCTAGGTATTGCTCTAAACTTTATGGTGAATGTAAGGAGTCCTTCAACTGGAGCTGAGAAATGCATGTAATCCCTAGGCATTGCTCTATATTTTATGGTGAATGTAAGGAGTCCTTCAGCGGGAGCTGAGAAATGCATGTAATCCCGAGGCATTGCTCTAAACTTTAAGCTGAACGTAAGGAGTCCTTCAGCGGGAGCTGAGAAATACATATAATCCCTAAGTATTGCTCTAAACTTTAAGCTGAACGTAAGGAGTCCTTCAGCGGGAGCTGAGAAATACATATAATCCCTAAGTATTGCTCTAAACTTTATGGTGAATGTAAGGAGTCCTTCATCAGGAGCTGAGAAATGCATATAATCTCTAGGCATTGCTCTAAACTTTATGGTGAATGTAAGGAGTCCTTCATAGGAAGCTGAGAAATGTATACAATCCCAAGGCATTGCTCTAAACTTTATGGTGAATGTAAGGAGTCCTTCATTGAGAGCTGAGAAATGCAAATAATCTCTAGGCATTGCTCTAAACTTTATGGTGAATGTAAGGAGTACTTCATAGGAAGATGAGAAATGCATGTAATCCCTAGGCATCAATCTATACTTTTGTGGTGAATGCAAGGAGTCCTTTATCGGGAGCTGAGAAGTGTATATGATCCCTAGGCATTGTTCTAAACGTTATGGTGAATGTAAGAGTTGTCATCAGTCAGGAGCTGAGAAATGCATATAATCCCTAGGCATTGCTCTCAACTTTATGGTGAATGTAACAGTCCTTCAGCTGGAGCTGAGAAATGCATGTAATCCCTAGACATTGCTCTATATTTTATGGTGAATGTAAGGAGTCCTTCAGCGGGAGCTGAGAAATGCATGTAATCCCGAGGCATTGCTCTAAACTTTAAGGTGAACGTAAGGAGTCCTTCAGCGGGAGCTGAGAAATACATATTATCCCTAGGCATTGCTATAAACTTTATGGTGAACGTAAGGAGTCCTTCAGCGGGAGCTGAGAAATGCATACAATCCCTAGGCATTGCTCTAAACTTTATGGTGAACGTAAGGAGTACTTCATCAGGAGCTGAGAAATGCATATAATCCCTAGGCATTGCTCTAAACATTATGGTGAATGTAAGGAGTCCTTCATTAATCAGGAGCTGAGCAATGCATATAATTCCTAAATATTGCTCTAAACTTTATGGTGAATGTAAGGAGTCCTTCATCAGGAACTGAGAAATGCATATACTCCCTAGGCAACGCTCTAACCTTTATGGTGAATGTAAAGAGTCCTTCATCAGGAGGTGAACAATGCAAATAATCCCTAGGCATTACTCTAAACTTTATGGTGAATGTAAAGAGTCCTTCATCAATCAGGATTTGATAAATGCATATAATCCCTAGGTATTGCTCTAAACTTTATGGTGAATGTAAGGAATCATTCATCAGGAGTTGAGAAATGCATATACTCCCTAGGCACTGCTCTAAACTTTATGGTGAATATAAGGAGTCCTTCATCAGGAGCTGAGAAATGCATATAATCCCTAGGCATTGCTCTAAACTTTATGGTGAATGTAAGGTGTCTTTCATCAGGAGCTGAGAAATGCATATAATCCCTAGGCATTGCTCTAAACTTTATGGTGAAAGTAAGGAGTCCTTCATCAGGAGCTGAGAAATGCATATAATCCCTAGGCATTGCTTTAAACTTTATGGTGAATGTAAGGAGTCCTTCATTAATCAGTAGTTGAGAAATGCATATTATCCCTAGGCATTGCTCTAAATTTTATGGTGAATCTAAGGAGTACTTCATCAGGAGCTGAGCAATGCATATAATCCCTAGACATTGCTCTAAACTTGATGGTGCATATAAAGAGTCCTTCATCAATCAGGAGCTGAGAAATGCATATACTCCCTAGGCACTGCTCTAAACTTTATGGTGAATGTAAGGAGTCCTTCATCAGGAGCAGAGAAGTGCATATTATCCCTGGGCATTGCTTTGAACTTTATGGTGAATGTAAGGAGTCCTTCATTAATCAGGAGCTGAGCAATGCATATAATTCCTAAATATTGCTCTAAACTTTATGGTGAATGTAAGGAGTCCTTCATCAGGAACTGAGAAATGCATATACTTCCTAGGCAACGCTCTAACCTTTATGGTGAATGTAAGGTGTCTTTCATCAGGAGCTGAGCAGTGCATGTAATCCCTAGGCATTGCTCTAAACCTTATGGTGAATGTAAGTAGCCCTTCATCAATCAGGAGCTGAGAAATGCATATAATCCCTAGGCATTGCTCTAAATTTTATAGTGAATGTAGGGAGAACTTCATCAGGAGCTGAGCAATGCGTATAATCCCCAGACATTGCTCTAAATTTGAGGGTGCATGTAAAGAGTCCTTCATCAATCAGGAGCTGATAAATGCATATAATCCTTAAATATTGCTCTAAACTTTATGGTGAATGTAAGGAGCCCTTCATCAATCAGGAGCTGATCAGTGCATGTAATTCCTAGGCATTGTTCTAAACTTTATGGTGAATGTAAGAGTCTTCATCAGTCAGGAGCTGAGAAATGCATATAATCCCTAGGCATTGCTCTAAAGTTTATGGTGAATGTAAGGAGTCCTTCATCGGGAGCTGAGAAATGCATACAATCCCTAGGCATTGCTCTAAACTTTATGGTGAATGTAAGGAGTCCTTCGGCGAGAGCTGAGACATGCATGTAACCCCTAGGCATTGCTCTAAACTTTATGGTGAATGTAAGGAGTCCTTCAGCGGGAGCTGAGAAATGCATGTAATCCCGAGGCATTGCTCTAAACTTTAAGGTGAACGTAAGGAGTCCTTCAGCGGGAGCTGAGAAATACATATTATCCCTAGGCATTGCTCTAAACTTTATGGTGAACGTAAGGAGTCCTTCAGCGGGAGCTGAGAAATGCATACAATCCCTAGGCATTGCTCTAAACTTTATGGTGAACATAAGGAGTCATTCATCGGGAGCTGAGAAATGCATACAATCCCCAGGCTTTGCTCTAATCATTATGTTGAACGTAAGGAGTTCTTCATCGGGAGCTCAGAAATGCATATAGTCCCCAGTCATTGCTCTAATATTTGTGGCGAATGTAAGGAGTCCTTCATTGAGAGCTGAGAAATGCATATAATCTCTAGGCATTGCTCTAAACTTTATGGTGAATGTAAGGAGTCCTTCATAGGAAGCTGAGAAATGTATACAATCCCAAGGCATTGCTCTAAACTTTATGGTGAATGTAAGGAGTCCTTCATTGAGAGCTGAGAAATGCAAATAATCTCTAGGCATTGCTCTAAACTTTATGGTGAATGTAAGGAGTACTTCATAGGAAGATGAGAAATGCATGTAATCCCTAGGCATCAATCTATACTTTGTGGTGAATGCAAGGAGTCCTTTATCGGGAGCTGAGAAGTGTATATGATCCCTAGGCATTGCTCTAAACTTTATGATGAATGTAAGGAGTCCTTCATCAATCAGGAGCTGAGCAGTGCATGTAATCACTAGGCATTGTTCTAAACGTTATGGTGAATGTAAGAGTCGTCATCAGTCAGGAGCTGAGAAATGCATATAATCCCTATGCATTGCTCTAAAGTTTATGGTGAATGTAAGGAGTCCTTCATCGGGAGCTGAGAAATGCATACAATCCCTAGGCATTGCTTTAAACGTTATGGTGAATTTAAGGAGTCCTTCATCGAGACCTGAGACATGCATGTAACCCCTAGGCATTGCTCTAAACTTTATGGTGAATGTAAGGAGTCCTTCAACTGGAGCTGAGAAATGCATGTAATCCCTAGGCATTGCTCTATATTTTATGGTGAATGTAAGGAGTCCTTCAGCGGGAGCTGAGAAATGCATGTAATCCCGAGGCATTGCTCTAAACTTTAAGCTGAACGTAAGGAGTCCTTCAGCGGGAGCTGAGAAATACATATAATCCCTAAGTATTGCTCTAAACTTTATGGTGAATGTAAGGAGTCCTTCATCAGGAGCTGAGAAATGCATATAATTGCTAGGCATTGTTCTAAACATTATGGTGAATGTAAGGCGTTCTTCATCAGTAGCTGAGAAATGCATATTATCCCTAGGCATTGCTCTGAACTTTATGGTGAATGTAAAGAGTCCTTCATCAGGAGGTGAACAATGCAAAAAATCCGTAGGCATTACTCTAAACTTTATGGTGAATGTAAAGAGTCCTTCATCAATCAGGATCTGATAAATGCATATAATCCCTAGGTATTGCTCTAAACTTTATGGTGAATGTAAGGAATCATTCATCAGGAGTTGAGAAATGCATATACTCCCTAGGCACTGCTCTAAACTTTATGGTGAATATAAGGAGTCCTTCATCAGGAGCTGAGAAATGCATATAATCCCTAGGCATTGCTCTAAACTTTATGGTGAATGTAAGGTGTCTTTCATCAGGAGCTGAGAAATGCATATAATCCCTAGGCATTGCTCTAAACTTTATGGTGAAAGTAAGGAGTCCTTCATCAGGAGCTGAGAAATGCATATAATCCCTAGGCATTGCTTTAAACTTTATGGTGAATGTAAGGAGTCCTTCATTAATCAGTAGCTGAGCAATGCATATAATCCCTAGGCATTGCTCTAAATTTTATGGTGAATCTAAGGAGTACTTCATCAGGAGCTGAGCAATGCATATAATCCCTAGACATTGCTCTGAACCTTATGGTGAATGTAAGGAGTCGTTCATCAGGAGCTGAGAAATGCATATACTCCCTAGGCACTGCTCTAAACTTTATGGTGAATGTAAGGAGTCCTTCATCAGGAGCAGAGAAGTGCATATTATCCCTAGGCATTGCTATGAACTGTATGGTGAATGTAAGGAGGCCTTCATCAGGAGCTGGGAAATGCATATAATACCTAGGCATTGCTCTAAACATTTTGGTGAATGTAAGGAGTACTTCATCAGGAGCTGAGAAATGCATATAATCCCTAGGCATTGCTCTAAACATTATGGTGAATGTAAGGAGTCCTTCATTAATCAGGAGCTGAGCAATGCATATAATTCCTAAAAATTGCTCTAAACCTTATGGTGAATGTAAGGAGTCCTTCATTAATCAGGACCTGAGCAATGCATATAATCCCTAGGCATTGCTCTAAATTTTATAGTGAATGTAGGGAGAACTTCATCAGGAGCTGAGCAATGCGTATAATCCCCAGACATTGCTCTAAATTTGAGGGTGCATGTAAAGAGTCCTTCATCAATCAGGAGCTGATCAATGCATATAATCCTTAAATATTGCTCTAAACTTTATGGTGAATGTAAGGAGTCCTTCATCAATCAGGAGCTGAGCAGTGCATGTAATCCCTAGGCATTGTTCTAAACGTTATGGTGAATGTAAAGAGTCCTTCAGCAGGAGCTGAGAAATGCATGTAATCACTAGGCATTGCTCTAAACTTTATGGTGAATGTAAGGAGCCCTTCATCAATCAGGAGCTGATCAGTGCATGTAATTCCTAGGCATTGTTCTAAACTTTATGGTGAATGTAACAGTCCTTCAGCTGGAGCTGAGAAATGCATGTAATCCCGAGGCATTGCTCTAAACTTTAAGGTGAACGTAAAGAGTCCTTCAGCGGGAGCTGAGAAATACATATTATCCCTAGGCATTGCTATAAACTTTATGGTGAACGTAAGGAGTCCTTCAGCGGGAGCTGAGAAATGCATACAATCCCTAGGCATTGCTCTAAACTCTATGGTGAACGTAAGGAGTCATTCATCGGGAGCTCGGAAATGCATACAATCCCCAGGCATTGCTCTAAACATTATGGTGAACGTAAGGAGTTCTTCATCGGGAGCTCAGAAATGCATATAGTCCCCAGGCATTGCTCTAATATTTATGGTGAATGTAAGGAGTCCTTCATTGAGAGCTGAGAAATGCATATAATCTCTAGGCATTGCTCTAAACTTAATGGTGAATGTAAGGAGTCCTTCATAGGAAGCTGAGAAATGTATACAATCCCAAGGCATTGCTCTAAACTTTATGGTGAATGTAAGGAGTCCTTCATTGAGAGCTGAGAAATGCAAATAATCTCTAGGCATTGCTCTAAACTTTATGGTGAATGTAAGGAGTACTTCATAGGAAGATGAGAAATGCATGTAATCCCTAGGCATCAATCTATACTTTTGTGGTGAATGCAAGGAGTCCTTTATCGGGAGCTGAGAAGTGTATATGATCCCTAGGCATTGTTCTAAACGTTATGGTGAATGTAAGAGTTGTCATCAGTCAGGAGCTGAGAAATGCATATAATCCCTAGGCATTGCTCTCAACTTTATGGTGAATGTAACAGTCCTTCAGCTGGAGCTGAGAAATGCATGTAATCCCTAGACATTGCTCTATATTTTATGGTGAATGTAAGGAGTCCTTCAGCGGGAGCTGAGAAATGCATGTAATCCCGAGGCATTGCTCTAAACTTTAAGGTGAACGTAAGGAGTCCTTCAGCGGGAGCTGAGAAATACATATTATCCCTAGGCATTGCTATAAACTTTATGGTGAACGTAAGGAGTCCTTCAGCGGGAGCTGAGAAATGCATACAATCCCTAGGCATTGCTCTAAACTTTATGGTGAACGTAAGGAGTCATTCATCGGGAGCTGAGAAATGCATACAATCCCCAGGCATTGCTCTAAACATTATGGTGAACGTAAGGAGTTCTTCATCGGGAGCTCAGAAATGCATATAGTCCCCAGGCATTGCTCTAATATTTATGGTGAATGTAAGGAGTCCTTCATTGAGAGCTGAGAAATGCATATAATCTCTAGGCATTGCTCTAAACTTTATGGTGAATGTAAGGAGTCCTTCATAGGAAGCTGAGAAATGTATACAATCCCAAGGCATTGCTCTAAACTTTATGGTGAATGTAAGGAGTCCTTCATTGAGAGCTGAGAAATGCAAATAATCTCTAGGCATTGCTCTAAACTTTATGGTGAATGTAAGGAGTACTTCATAGGAAGATGAGAAATGCATGTAATCCCTAGGCATCAATCTATACTTTTGTGGTGAATGCAAGGAGTCCTTTATCGGGAGCTGAGAAGTGTATATGATCCCTAGGCATTGCTCTAAACTTTATGATGAATGTAAGGAGTCCTTCATCAATCAGGAGCTGAGCAGTGCATATAATCCCTAGGCATTGCTCTAAACGTTATGGTGAATGTAAGAGTTGTCATCAGTTAGGAGCTGAGAAATGCATATAACCCCGAGGCATTGCTCTAAACTTTATGGTGAATGTAAGGAGTCCTTCAACTGGAGCTGAGAAATGCATGTAATCCCTAGGCATTGCTCTATATTTTATGGTGAATGTAAGGAGTCCTTCAGCGGGAGCTGAGAAATGCATGTAATCCCGAGGCATTGCTCTAAACTTTAAGCTGAACGTAAGGAGTCCTTCAGCGGGAGCTGAGAAATACATATAATCCCTAAGTATTGCTCTAAACTTTAAGCTGAACGTAAGGAGTCCTTCAGCGGGAGCTGAGAAATACATATAATCCCTAAGTATTGCTCTAAACTTTATGGTGAATGTAAGGAGTCCTTCATCAGGAGCTGAGAAATGCATATAATCTCTAGGCATTGCTCTAAACTTTATGGTGAATGTAAGGAGTCCTTCATAGGAAGCTGAGAAATGTATACAATCCCAAGGCATTGCTCTAAACTTTATGGTGAATGTAAGGAGTCCTTCATTGAGAGCTGAGAAATGCAAATAATCTCTAGGCATTGCTCTAAACTTTATGGTGAATGTAAGGAGTACTTCATAGGAAGATGAGAAATGCATGTAATCCCTAGGCATCAATCTATACTTTTGTGGTGAATGCAAGGAGTCCTTTATCGGGAGCTGAGAAGTGTATATGATCCCTAGGCATTGTTCTAAACGTTATGGTGAATGTAAGAGTTGTCATCAGTCAGGAGCTGAGAAATGCATATAATCCCTAGGCATTGCTCTCAACTTTATGGTGAATGTAACAGTCCTTCAGCTGGAGCTGAGAAATGCATGTAATCCCTAGACATTGCTCTAAACTTTATGGTGAACGTAAGGAGTCCTTCAGCGGGAGCTGAGAAATACATATAATCCCTAAGTATTGCTCTAAACTTTATGGTGAATGTAAGGAGTCCTTCATCAGGAGCTGAGAAATGCATATAATTGCTAGGCATTGTTCTAAACATTATGGTGAATGTAAGGCGTTCTTCATCAGTAGCTGAGAAATGCATATTATCCCTAGGCATTGCTCTGAACTTTATGGTGAATGTAAAGAGTCCTTCATCAGGAGGTGAACAATGCAAATAATCCCTAGGCATTACTCTAAACTTTATGGTGATGTAAAGAGTCCTTCATCAATAAGGATTTGATAAATGCATATAATCCCTAGGTATTGCTCTAAACTTTATGGTGAATGTAAGGAATCATTCATCAGGAGTTGAGAAATGCATATACTCCCTAGGCACTGCTCTAAACTTTATGGTGAATATAAGGAGTCCTTCATCAGGAGCTGAGAAATGCATATAATCCCTAGGCATTGCTCTAAACTTTATGGTGAATGTAAGGTGTCTTTCATCAGGAGCTGAGAAATGCATATAATCCCTAGGCATTGCTCTAAACTTTATGGTGAAAGTAAGGAGTCGTTCATCAGGAGCTGAGAAATGCATATACTCCCTAGGCACTGCTCTAAACTTTATGGTGAATGTAAGGAGTCCTTCATCAGGAGCAGAGAAGTGCATATTATCCCTGGGCATTGCTTTGAACTTTATGGTGAATGTAAGGAGTCGTTCATCAGGAGCTGAGAAATGCATATACTCCCTAGGCACTGCTCTAAACTTTATGGTGAATGTAAGGAGGCCTTCATCAGGAGCTGAGAAATGCATATAATACCTAGGCATTGCTCTAAACATTTTGGTGAATGTAAGGAGTACTTCATCAGGAGCTGAGAAATGCATATAATCCCTAGGCATTGCTCTAAACATTATGGTGAATGTAAGGAGTCCTTCATTAATCAGGAGCTGAGCAATGCATATAATTCCTAAATATTGCTCTAAACTTTATGGTGAATGTAAGGAGTCCTTCATCAGGAACTGAGAAATGCATATACTCCCTAGGCAACGCTCTAACCTTTATGGTGAATGTAAGGTGTCTTTCATCAGGAGCTGAGAAATGCATATAATCCCTAGGCATTGCTCTAAACTTTATGGTGAATGTAAGGAGTCCTTCATCAATTAGGAGCTGAGCAGTGCATGTAATCCCTTGGCATTGTTCTATACTTTATGGTGAATGTATGGTGAATGTAAAGAGTCCTTCAGCCGGAGCTGAGAAATGCATGTAATCACTAGGCATTGCTCTAAACTTTATGGTGAATGTAAGTAGCCCTTCATCAATCAGGAGCTGAGAAATGCATATAATCCCTAGGCATTGCTCCAAACTTTATGGTGAATGTAAGGAGTCCTTCATTAATCAGGACCTGAGCAATGCATATAATCCCTAGGCATTGCTCTAAATTTTGAGGGTGCATGTAAAGAGTCCTTCATCAATCAGGAGCTGATCAATGCATATAATCCTTAAATATTGCTCTAAACTTTATGGTGAATGTAAGGAGTCCTTCATCAATCAGGAGCTGATAAATGCATATAATCCTTAAATATTGCTCTAAACTTTATGGTGAATGTAAGGAGTCCTTCATCAATCAGGAGCTGAGCAGTGCATGTAATCCCTAGGCATTGTTCTAAATGTTATGGTGAATGTAAAGAGTCCTTCAGCAGGAGCTGAGAAATGCATGTAATCACTAGGCATTGCTCTAAACTTTATGGTGAATGTAAGGAGCCCTTCATCAATCAGGAGCTGATCAGTGCATGTAATTCCTAGGCATTGTTCTAAACTTTATGGTGAATGTAAGAGTCTTCATCAGTCAGGAGCTGAGAAATGCATATAATCCCTATGCATTGCTCTAAAGTTTATGGTGAATGTAAGGAGTCCTTCATCGGGAGCTGAGAAATGCATACAATCCCTAGGCATTGCTCTAAACTTTATGGTGAATGTAAGGAGTCCTTCGGCGAGAGCTGAGACATGCATGTAACCCCTAGGCATTGCTCTAAACTTTATGGTGAATGTAAGGAGTCCTTCAGCGGGAGCTGAGAAATACATATTATCCCTAGGCATTGCTCTAAACTTTATGGTGAACGTAAGGAGTCCTTCAGCGGGAGCTGAGAAATGCATACAATCCCTAGGCATTGCTCTAAACTTTATGGTGAACGTAAGGAGTCATTCGTCGGGAGCTGAGAAATGCATACAATCCCCAGGCATTGCTCTAATCATTATGTTGAACGTAAGGAGTTCTTCATCGGGAGCTCAGAAATGCATATAGTCCCCAGGCATTGCTCTAATATTTATGGCGAATGTAAGGAGTCCTTCATTGAGAGCTGAGAAATGCATATAATCTCTAGGCATTGCTCTAAACTTTATGGTGAATGTAAGGAGTCCTTCATAGAAAGCTGAGAAATGTATACAATCCCAAGGCATTGCTCTAAACTTTATGGTGAATGTAAGGAGTCCTTCATTGAGAGCTGAGAAATGCAAATAATCTCTAGGCATTGCTCTAAACTTTATGGTGAATGTAAGGAGTACTTCATAGGAAGATGAGAAATGCATGTAATCCCTAGGCATCAATCTATACTTTGTGGTGAATGCAAGGAGTCCTTTATCGGGAGCTGAGAAGTGTATATGATCCCAAGGCATTGCTCTAAACTTTGTGGTGAATGTAAGGAGTCCTTCATCAATCAGGAGCTGAGCAGTGCATGTAATCACTAGGCATTGTTCTAAACGTTATGGTGAATGTAAGAGTCGTCATCAGTCAGGAGCTGAGAAATGCATATAATCCCTATGCATTGCTCTAAAGTTTATGGTGAATGTAAGGAGTCCTTCATCGGGAGCTGAGAAATGCATACAATCCCTAGGCATTGCTTTAAACGTTATGGTGAATTTAAGGAGTCCTTCATCGAGACCTGAGACATGCATGTAACCCCTAGGCATTGCTCTAAACTTTATGGTGAATGTAAGGAGTCCTTCAACTGGAGCTGAGAAATGCATGTAATCCCTAGGCATTGCTCTATATTTTATGGTGAATGTAAGGAGTCCTTCAGCGGGAGCTGAGAAATGCATGTAATCCCGAGGCATTGCTCTAAACTTTAAGCTGAACGTAAGGAGTCCTTCAGCGGGAGCTGAGAAATACATATAATCCCTAAGTATTGCTCTAAACTTTATGGTGAATGTAAGGAGTCCTTCATCAGGAGCTGAGAAATGCATATAATTGCTAGGCATTGTTCTAAACATTATGGTGAATGTAAGGCGTTCTTCATCAGTAGCTGAGAAATGCATATTATCCCTAGGCATTGCTCTGAACTTTATGGTGAATGTAAAGAGTCCTTCATCAGGAGGTGAACAATGCATACAATCCCTAGGCATTACTCTAAACTTTATGGTGAATGTAAAGAGTCCTTCATCAATCAGGATCTGATAAATGCATATAATCCCTAGGTATTGCTCTAAACATTATGGTGAATGTAAGGAATCATTCATCAGGAGTTGAGAAATGCATATACTCCCTAGGCACTGCTCTAAACTTTATGGTGAATGTAAGGAGTCCTTCATCAGGAGCTGAGAAATGCATATACTCCCTAGGCACTGCTCTAAACTTTATGGTGAATATAAGGAGTCCTTCATCAGGAGCTGAGAAATGCATATAATCCCTAGGCATTGCTCTAAACTTTATGGTGAAAGTAAGGTGTCTTTCATCAGGAGCTGAGAAATGCATATAATCCCTAGGCATTGCTCTAAACTTTATGGTGAAAGTAAGGAGTCCTTCATCAGGAGCTGAGAAATGCATATAATCCCTAGGCATTGCTTTAAACTTTATGGTGAATGTAAGGAGTCCTTCATTAATCAGTAGCTGAGCAATGCATATAATCCCTAGGCATTGCTCTAAATTTTATGGTGAATCTAAGGAGAACTTCATCAGGAGCTGAGCAATGCATATAATCCCTAGACATTGCTCTAAACTTGATGGTGCAAATAAAGAGTCCTTCATCAATCAGGAGCTGATAAATGCATATAATCCCTAGGCATTGCTCTAAACTTTATGGTGAATGTAAGGAGTCCTTCATCAGGAGCAGAGAAGTGCATATTATCCCTAGGCATTGCTATGAACTGTCTGGTGAATGTAAGGAGGCCTTCATCAGGAGCTGGGAAATGCATATAATACCTAGGCATTGCTCTAAACATTTTGGTGAATGTAAGGAGTACTTCATCAGGAGCTGAGAAATGCATATAATCCCTAGGCATTGCTCTAAACATTATGGTGAATGTAAGGAGTCCTTCATTAATCAGGAGCTGAGCAATGCATATAATCCCTAGGCATTGCTCTAAATTTTATAGTGAATGTAGGGAGAACTTCATCAGGAGCTGAGCAATGCGTATAATCCCCAGACATTGGTCTAAATTTGAGGGTGCATGTAAAGAGTCCTTCATCAATCAGGAGCTGATCAATGCATATAATCCTTAAATATTGCTCTAAACTTTATGGTGAATGTAAGGAGTCCTTCATCAATCAGGAGCTGAGCAGTGCATGTAATCCCTAGGCATTGTTCTAAACGTTATGGTGAATGTAAAGAGTCCTTCAGCAGGAGCTGAGAAATGCATGTAATCACTAGGCATTGCTCTAAACTTTATGGTGAATGTAAGGAGCCCTTCATCAATCAGGAGCTGATCAGTGCATGTAATTCCTAGGCATTGTTCTAAACTTTATGGTGAATGTAAGAGTCTTCATCAGTCAGGAGCTGAGAAATGCATATAATCCCTATGCATTGCTCTAAAGTTTATGGTGAATGTAAGGAGTCCTTCATCGGGAGCAGAGAAATGCATACAATCCCTAGGCATTGCTCTAAACTTTATGGTGAATGTAAGGAGTCCTTCGGCGAGAGCTGAGACATGCATGTAACCCCTAGGCATTGCTCTAAACTTTATGGTGAATGTAAGGAGTCCTTCAGCGGGAGCTGAGAAATGCCTGTAATCCCGAGGCATTGCTCTAAACTTTAAGGTGAACGTAAGGAGTCCTTCAGCGGGAGCTGAGAAATACATATTATCCCTAGGCATTGCTCTAAACTTTATGGTGAACGTAAGGAGTCCTTCAGCGGGAGCTGAGAAATGCATACAATCCCTAGGCATTGCTCTAAACTTTATTGTGAATGTAAGGAGTCCTTTGGCGAGAGCTCAGACATGCATACAACCCCTAGGCATTGCTCTAAACTTTAAGGTGAACGTAAGGAGTCCTTCAGCGGGAGCTGAGAAATACATATTATCCCTAGGCGTTGCTCTAAACTTTATGGTGAACGTAAGGAGTCCTTCAGCGGGAGCTGAGAAATGCATATTATCCCTAGGCATTGCTCTAAACTTTATGGTGAACACAAGGAGTCCTTCAGCGGGAGCTGAGAAATGCATACAATCCCTAGGCATTGCCCTAAACATTATGGTGAACGTAAGGAGTCCTTCAGCGGGAGCTGAGAAATGCATACAATCCCCAGGCATTGCTCTAAACATTATGTTGAACGTAAGGAGTTCTTCATGGGGAGCTCAGAAATGCATATAATCCCCAGGCATTGCTCTAAACGTTATGGTGAATGTAAGGAGTCCTTCATTGAGAACTGAGAAATGCATATAATCTCTAGGCATTGCTCTAAACTTTATGGTGAATGTAAGGAGTCCTTCATAGGAAGCCTTGAAATGCATGTAATCCCTAGGCATCAATCTATACTTTGTGGAGAATGCAAGGAGTCCTTTATCGGGAGCTGAGAAGTGTATATGATCCCAAGGCATTGCTCTAAACGTTACGGTGAATGTAAGGAGTCCTTCATCAATCAGGAGCAGAGCAGTGCATGTAATCCCAAGGCATTGTTCTAAACGTTATGGTGAATGTAAGAGCCTTCATCAGTCAGGAGCTGAGAAATACATATAATCCCTATGCATTGCTCTAAAGTTTATGGTGAATGTAAGGAGTCCTTCATCGGGAGCTGAGAAATGCATACAATCCCTAGGCATTGCTCTAAACGTTATGGTGAATTTAAGGAGTCCTTCATCGGGAGCTGAGAAATGCATGCAATCCCTAGGCATTGCTCTAAACTTTATGGTGAATGTAAGGAGTCCTTCGGCGACAGCTGAGACATGCATGTAACCCCTAGGCATTGCTCTAAACTTTATGGTGAATGTAAGGAGTCCTTCAGCTGGAGCTGAGAAATGCATGTAATCCCTAGGCATTGCTCTATACTTTATGGTGAATGTAAGGAGTCCTTCAGAGGGAGCTGAGAAATGCATGTAATCCTGAGGCATTGCTCTAAACTTTATGGTGAACGTAAGGAGTCCTTCATCGGGAGCTGAGAAATGCATACAATCCCCAGGCATTGCTCTAAACATTATGTTGAACGTAAGGAGTTCTTCATCGGGAGCTCAGAAATGCATATAATCCCCAGGCATTGCTCTAAACTTTATGGTGAATGTAAGGAGTCCTTCATTGAGAGCTGAGAAATGCATATAATCTCTAGGCATTGCTCTAAACTTTATGGTGAATGTAAGGAGTCCTTCATAGGAAGCCGAGAAATGCATACAGACCCAAGGCATTGCTCTAAACTGTATGGTGAATTTAAGGAGTCCTTCATTGAGAGCTGAGAAATGCATATAATCTCTAGGCATTGCTCTAAACTTTATGGTGAATGTAAGCAGTACTTCATAGGAAGCTGAGAAATGCATGTAATCCCTAGGCATCAATCTATACTTTGTGGTGAATGCAAGGAGTCCTTTATCGGGAGCTGAGAAGTGTATATGATCCCTAGGCATTGCTCTAAACTTTATGGTAAATGTAAGGAGTCCTTCATCAATCAGGATCTGAGCAGTGCATATAATCCCTAGGCATTGCTCTAAACTTTATTGTAAATGTAAGCGGTCTTACATCAGGAGCTGAGAAATGCATATAATCCCTAGGCATTGCTCTAAACTTTATGGTGAATGTAAGGAGTCCTTCATCAGGAGCTGAGAAATGCGTACAATCCCTAGGCATCACTCTAAACCTTATGGTGAATGCAAGGAATCCTTCATCGGGAGCTGTTAAATGCATATAATCCCTAAGTATTGCTCTAAATTTTATGGTGAATGTAAGGAGTCCTTCATCAGGAGCTGAGAAATGCATATAATTGCTAGGCATTGTTCTAAACATTATGGTGAATGTAAGGCGTTCTTCATCAGTAGCTATGAAATGCATATAATCCCTAGGTATTGCTCTAAACTTTATGTGAATGTAAGGAGTGCTTTATAGGAAGCTGAGAAATGCATGTAATCCCTAGGCATCAATCTATACTTTGTGGTGAATGCAAGGAGTCCTTTATCGGGAGCTGAGAAGTGTGTATGATCCCTAGGCATTTCTCTAAACTTTATGGTGAATGCAAGGAGTCCTCCATCAGTCAGGAGCTGAGAAATACATATAATCCCTATGCATTGCTCTAAATTTTATGGTGAATCTAAGGAGTACTTCATCAGGAGCTGAGCAATGCATATAATCCCTAGACACTGCTCTAAACTTTATGGTGAATGTAAGGAGTCCTTCATCAGGAGCAGAGAAGTGCATATTATCCCTAGGCATTGCTATGAACTTTATGGTGAATGTAAGGAGGCCTTCATCAGGAGCTGGGAAATGCATATAATACCTAGGCATTGCTCTAAACATTTTGGTGAATGTAAGGAGTACTTCATCAGGAGCTGAGAAATGCATATACTCCCTAGGCAACGCTCTAAACTTTATGGTGAATGTAAGGTGTCTTTCATCAGGAGCTGAGAAATGCATATAATCCCTAGGCATTGCTCTAAACTTTATGGTGAATGTAAGGAGTCCTTCATCAATTAGGAGCTGAGCAGTGCATGTAATCCCTTGGCAATGTTCTATACTTTATGGTGAATGTAAAGAGTCCTTCAGCCGGAGCTGAGAAATGCATGTAATCACTAGGCATTGCTCTAAACTTTATGGTGAATGTAAGTAGCCCTTCATCAATCAGGAGCTGAGAAATGCATATAATCCCTAGGCATTGCTCTAAATTTTATAGTGAATGTAGGGAGAACTTCATCAGGAGCTGAGCAATGCGTATAATCCCCAGACATTGCTCTAAATTTGAGGGTGCATGTAAAGAGTCCTTCATCAATCAGGAGCTGATCAATGCATATAATCCTTAAATATTGCTCTAAACTTTATGGTGAATGTAAGGAGTCCTTCATCAATCAGGAGCTGAGCAGTGCATGTAATCCCTAGGCATTGTTCTAAACGTTATGGTGAATGTAAAGAGTCCTTCAGCAGGAGCTGAGAAATGCATGTAATCACTAGGCATTGCTCTAAACTTTATGGTGAATGTAAGGAGCCCTTCATCAATCAGGAGCTGATCAGTGCATGTAATTTCTAGGCATTGTTCTAAACTTTATGGTGAATGTAAGAGTCTTCATCAGTCAGGAGCTGAGAAATGTATATAATCCCTATGCATTGCTCTAAAGTTTATGGTGAATGTAATGAGTCCTTCATCGGGAGCAGAGAAATGCATACAATCCCTAGGCATTGCTCTAAACTTTATGGTGAATGTAAGGAGTCCTTCGGCGAGAGCTGAGACATGCATGTAACCCCTAGGCATTGCTCTAAACTTTATGGTGAATGTAAGGAGTCCTTCATCAGGAGCTGAGAAATGCATACAATCCCTAGGCATCACTCTAAACCTTATGGTGAATGCAAGGAATCCTTCATCGGGAGCTGTTAAATGCATATAATCCCTAAGTATTGCTCTAAATTTTATGGTGAATGTAAGGAGTCCTTCATCAGGAGCTGAGAAATGCATATAATTGCTAGGCATTGTTCTAAACATTATGGTGAATGTAAAGCGTTCTTCATCAGTAGCTATGAAATGCATATAATCCCTAGGTATTGCTCTAAACTTTATGTGAATGTAAGGAGTGCTTTATAGGAAGCTGAGAAATGCATGTAATCCCTAGGCATCAATCTATACTTTGTGGTGAATGCAAGGAGTCCTTTATCGGGAGCTGAGAAGTGTGTATGATCCCTAGGCATTTCTCTAAACTTTATGGTGAATGCAAGGAGTCCTCCATCAGTCAGGAGCTGAGAAATACATATAATCCCTATGCATTGCTCTAAATTTTATGGTGAATCTAAGGAGTACTTCATCAGGAGCTGAGCAATGCATATAATCCCTAGACACTGCTCTAAACTTTATGGTGAATGTAAGGAGTCCTTCATCAGGAGCAGAGAAGTGCATATTATCCCTAGGCATTGCTATGAACTTTATGGTGAATGTAAGGAGGCCTTCATCAGGAGCTGGGAAATGCATATAATACCTAGGCATTGCTCTAAACATTTTGGTGAATGTAAGGAGTACTTCATCAAGAGCTGAGAAATGCATATACTCCCTAGGCAACGCTCTAAACTTTATGGTGAATGTAAGGTGTCTTTCATCAGGAGCTGAGAAATGCATATAATCCCTAGGCATTGCTCTAAACTTTATGGTGAATGTAAGGAGTCCTTCATCAATTAGGAGCTGAGCAGTGCATGTAATCCCTTGGCAATGTTCTATACTTTATGGTGAATGTAAAGAGTCCTTCAGCCGGAGCTGAGAAATGCATGTAATCACTAGGCATTGCTCTAAACTTTATGGTGAATGTAAGTAGCCCTTCATCAATCAGGAGCTGAGAAATGCATATAATCCCTAGGCATTGCTCTAAATTTTATAGTGAATGTAGGGAGAACTTCATCAGGAGCTGAGCAATGCGTATAATCCCCAGACATTGCTCTAAATTTGAGGGTGCATGTAAAGAGTCCTTCATCAATCAGGAGCTGATCAATGCATATAATCCTTAAATATTGCTCTAAACTTTATGGTGAATGTAAGGAGTCCTTCATCAATCAGGAGCTGAGCAGTGCATGTAATCCCTAGGCATTGTTCTAAACGTTATGGTGAATGTAAAGAGTCCTTCAGCAGGAGCTGAGAAATGCATGTAATCACTAGGCATTGCTCTAAACTTTATGGTGAATGTAAGGAGCCCTTCATCAATCAGGAGCTGATCAGTGCATGTAATTTCTAGGCATTGTTCTAAACTTTATGGTGAATGTAAGAGTCTTCATCAGTCAGGAGCTGAGAAATGTAGATAATCCCTATGCATTGCTCTAAAGTTTATGGTGAATGTAATGAGTCCTTCATCGGGAGCAGAGAAATGCATACAATCCCTAGGCATTGCTCTAAACTTTATGGTGAATGTAAGGAGTCCTTCGGCGAGAGCTGAGACATGCATGTAACCCCTAGGCATTGCTCTAAACTTTATGGTGAATGTAAGGAGTCCTTCAGCGGGAGCTGAGAAATGCATGTAATCCCGAGGCATTGCTCTAAACTTTAAGGTGAACGTAAGGAGTCCTTCTGCGGGAGCTGAGAAATACATATTATCCCTAGGCATTGCTCTAAACTTTATGGTGAACGTAAGGAGTCCTTCAGCGGGAGCTGAGAAATGCATACAATCCCTAGGCATTGCTCTAAACTTTATTGTGAATGTAAGGAGTCCTTCGGCGAGAGCTCAGACATGCATACAACCCCTAGGCATTGCTCTAAACTTTAAGGTGAACATAAGGAGTCCTTCAGCGGGAGCTGAGAAATACATATTATCCCTAGGCGTTGCTCTAAACTTTATGGTGAACGTAAGGAGTCCTTCAGCGGGAGCTGAGAAATACATATAATTCCTAAGTATTGCTCTAAACTTTATGGCGAATGTAAGGAGTCCTTCATCAGGAGCTGAGAAATGCATATAATTGCTAGGCATTGTTCTAAACATTATGGTGAATGTAAGGCGTTCTTCATCAGTAGCTGAGAAATGCATATTATCCCTAGGCATTGCTCTGAACTTTATGGTGAATGTAAAGAGTCCTTCATCAGGAGGTGAACAATGCAAATAATCCCTAGGCATTACTCTAAACTTTATGGTGAATGTAAAGAGTCCTTCATCAATCAGGATTTGATAAATGCATATAATCCCTAGGTATTGCTCTAAACTTTATGGTGAATGTAAGGAATCATTCATCAGGAGTTGAGAAATGCATATACTCCCTAGGCACTGCTCTAAACTTTATGGTGAATATAAGGAGTCCTTCATCAGGAGCTGAGAAATGCATATAATCCCTAGGCATTGCTCTAAACTTTATGGTGAATGTAAGGTGTCTTTCATCAGGAGCTGAGAAATGCATATAATCCCTAGGCATTGCTCTAAACTTTATGGTGAAAGTAAGGAGTCCTTCATCAGGAGCTGAGAAATGCATATAATCCCTAGGCATTGCTTTAAACTTTATGGTGAATGTAAGGAGTCCTTCATTAATCAGTAGTTGAGCAATGCATATTATCCCTAGGCATTGCTCTAAATTTTATGGTGAATCTAAGGAGTACTTCATCAGGAGCTGAGCAATGCATATAATTCCTAAAAATTGCTCTAAACTTTATGGTGAATGTAAGGAGTCCTTCAGCGGGAGCTGAGAAATACATATTATCCCTAGGCATTGCTCTAAACTTTATGGTGAACGTAAGGAGTCCTTCAGCGGGAGCTGAGAAATGCATACAATCCCTAGGCATTGCTCTAAACTTTATGGTGAACGTAAGGAGTCATTCGTCGGGAGCTGAGAAATGCATACAATCCCCAGGCATTGCTCTAATCATTATGTTGAACGTAAGGAGTTCTTCATCGGGAGCTCAGAAATGCATATAGTCCCCAGGCATTGCTCTAATATTTATGGCGAATGTAAGGAGTCCTTCATTGAGAGCTGAGAAATGCATATAATCTCTAGGCATTGCTCTAAACTTTATGGTGAATGTAAGGAGTCCTTCATAGAAAGCTGAGAAATGTATACAATCCCAAGGCATTGCTCTAAACTTTATGGTGAATGTAAGGAGTACTTCATAGGAAGATGAGAAATGCATGTAATCCCTAGGCATCAATCTATACTTTGTGGTGAATGCAAGGAGTCCTTTATCGGGAGCTGAGAAGTGTATATGATCCCAAGGCACTGCTCTAAACTTTATGATGAATGTAAGGAGTCCTTCATCAATCAGGAGCTGAGCAGTGCATGTAATCACTAGGCATTGTTCTAAACGTTATGGTGAATGTAAGAGTCGTCATCAGTCAGGAGCTGAGAAATGCATATAATCCCTATGCATTGCTCTAAAGTTTATGGTGAATGTAAGGAGTCCTTCATCGGGAGCTGAGAAATGCATACAATCCCTAGGCATTGCTTTAAACGTTATGGTGAATTTAAGGAGTCCTTCATCGAGACCTGAGACATGCATGTAACCCCTAGGCATTGCCCTAAACTTTATGGTGAATGTAAGGAGTCCTTCAACTGGAGCTGAGAAATGCATGTAATCCCTAGGCATTGCTCTATATTTTATGGTGAATGTAAGGAGTCCTTCAGCGGGAGCTGAGAAATGCATGTAATCCCGAGGCATTGCTCTAAACTTTAAGCTGAACGTAAGGAGTCCTTCAGCGGGAGCTGAGAAATACATATAATCCCTAAGTATTGCTCTAAACTTTATGGTGAATGTAAGGAGTCCTTCATCAGGAGCTGAGAAATGCATATAATTGCTAGGCATTGTTCTAAACATTATGGTGAATGTAAGGCGTTCTTCATCAGTAGCTGAGAAATGCATATACTCCCTAGGCACTGCTCTAAACTTTATGGTGAATATAAGGAGTCCTTCATCAGGAGCTGAGAAATGCATATAATCCCTAGGCATTGCTCTAAACTTTATGGTGAATGTAAGGTGTCTTTCATCAGGAGCTGAGAAATGCATATAATCCCTAGGCATTGCTCTAAACTTTATGGTGAAAGTAAGGAGTCCTTCATCAGGAGCTGAGAAATGCATATAATCCCTAGGCATTGCTTTAAACTTTATGGTGAATGTAAGGAGTCCTTCATTAATCAGTAGCTGAGCAATGCATATAATCCCTAGGCATTGCTCTAAATTTTATGGTGAATCTAAGGAGTACTTCATCAGGAGCTGAGCAATGCATATAATCCCTAGACATTGCTCTAAACTTGATGGTGAATGTAAGGAGTCCTTCATCAGGAACTGAGAAATGCATATACTCCCTAGGCAACGCTCTAACCTTTATGGTGAATGTAAGGTGTCTTTCATCAGGAGCAGAGAAGTGCATATTATCCCTAGGCATTGCTATGAACTGTCTGGTGAATGTAAGGAGGCCTTCATCAGGAGCTGGGAAATGCATATAATACCTAGGCATTGCTCTAAACATTATGGTGAATGTAAGGAGTCCTTCATTAATCAGGAGCTGAGCAATGCATATAATTCCTAAAAATTGCTCTAAACTTTATGGTGAATGTAAGTAGCCCTTCATCAATCAGGAGCTGAGAAATGCATATAATCCCTAGGCATTGCTCTAAATTTTATAGTGAATGTAGGGAGAACTTCATCAGGAGCTGAGCAATGCGTATAATCCCCAGACATTGCTCTAAATTTGAGGGTGCATGTAAAGAGTCCTTCATCAATCAGGAGCTGATCAATGCATATAATCCTTAAATATTGCTCTAAACTGTATGGTGAATGTAAAGAGTCCTTCAGCAGGAGCTGAGAAATGCATGTAATCACTAGGCATTGCTCTAAACTTTATGGTGAATGTAAGGAGCCCTTCATCAATCAGGAGCTGATCAGTGCATGTAATTCCTAGGCATTGTTCTAAACTTTATGGTGAATGTAAGAGTCTTCATCAGTCAGGAGCTGAGAAATGCATATAATCCCTATGCATTGCTCTAAAGTTTATGGTGAATGTAAGGAGTCCTTCATCGGGAGCAGAGAAATGCATACAATCCCTAGGCATTGCTCTAAACGTTATGGTGAATGTAAGGAGTCCTTCATCGGGAGCTGAGAAATGCATACAATCCCTAGGCATTGCTCTAAACTTTATGGTGAATGTAAGGAGTCCTTCGGCGAGAGCTGAGACATGCATGTAACCCCTAGGCATTGCTCTAAACTTTATGGTGAATGTAAGGAGTCCTTCAGCGGGAGCTGAGAAATGCCTGTAATCCCGAGGCATTGCTCTAAACTTTAAGGTGAACGTAAGGAGTCCTTCAGCGGGAGCTGAGAAATACATATTATCCCTAGGCGTTGCTCTAAACTTTATGGTGAACGTAAGGAGTCCTTCAGCGGGAGCTGAGAAATGCATATTATCCCTAGGCATTGCTCTAAACTTTATGGTGAATACAAGGAGTCCTTCAGCGGGAGCTGAGAAATGCATACAATCCCTAGGCATTGCCCTAAACATTATGGTGAACGTAAGGAGTCCTTCAGCGGGAGCTGAGAAATGCATACAATCCCCAGGCATTGCTCTAAACATTATGTTGAACGTAAGGAGTTCTTCATGGGGAGCTCAGAAATGCATATAATCCCCAGGCATTGCTCTAAACGTTATGGTGAATGTAAGGAGTCCTTCATTGAGAACTGAGAAATGCATATAATCTCTAGGCATTGCTCTAAACTTTATGGTGAATGTAAGGAGTCCTTCATAGGAAGCCTTGAAATGCATGAAATCCCTAGGCATCAATCTATACTTTGTGGAGAATGCAAGGAGTCCTTTATCGGGAGCTGAGAAGTGTATATGATCCCAAGGCATTGCTCTAAACGTTACGGTGAATGTAAGGAGTCCTTCATCAATCAGGAGCAGAGCAGTGCATGTAATCCCAAGGCATTGTTCTAAACGTTATGGTGAATGTAAGAGCCTTCATCAGTCAGGAGCTGAGAAATACATATAATCCCTATGCATTGCTCTAAAGTTTATGGTGAATGTAAGGAGTCCTTCATCGGGAGCTGAGAAATGCATACAATCCCTAGGCATTGCTCTAAACGTTATGGTGAATTTAAGGAGTCCTTCATCGGGAGCTGAGAAATGCATGCAATCCCTAGGCATTGCTCTAAACTTTATGGTGAATGTAAGGAGTCCTTCGGCGACAGCTGAGACATGCATGTAACCCCTAGGCATTGCTCTAAACTTTATGGTGAATGTAAGGAGTCCTTCAGCTGGAGCTGAGAAATGCATGTAATCCCTAGGCATTGCTCTATACTTTATGGTGAATGTAAGGAGTCCTTCAGAGGGAGCTGAGAAATGCATGTAATCCTGAGGCATTGCTCTAAACTTTATGGTGAACGTAAGGAGTCCTTCATCGGGAGCTGAGAAATGCATACAATCCCCAGGCATTGCTCTAAACATTATGTTGAACGTAAGGAGTTCTTCATCGGGAGCTCAGAAATGCATATAATCCCCAGGCATTGCTCTAAACTTTATGGTGAATGTAAGGAGTCCTTCATTGAGAGCTGAGAAATGCATATAATCTCTAGGCATTGCTCTAAACTTTATGGTGAATGTAAGGAGTCCTTCATAGGAAGCCGAGAAATGCATACAGACCCAAGGCATTGCTCTAAACTGTATGGTGAATGTAAGGAGTCCTTCATTGAGAGCTGAGAAATGCATATAATCTCTAGGCATTGCTCTAAACTTTATGGTGAATGTAAGCAGTACTTCATAGGAAGCTGAGAAATGCATGTAATCCCTAGGCATCAATCTATACTTTGTGGTGAATGCAAGGAGTCCTTTATCGGGAGCTGAGAAGTGTATATGATCCCTAGGCATTGCTCTAAACTTTATGGTAAATGTAAGGAGTCCTTCATCAATCAGGATCTGAGCAGTGCATATAATCCCTAGGCATTGCTCTAAACTTTATTGTAAATGTAAGCGGTCCTACATCAGGAGCTGAGAAATGCATATAATCCCTAGGCATTGCTCTAAACTTTATGGTGAATGTAAGGAGTCCTTCATCAGGAGCTGAGAAATGCGTACAATCCCTAGGCATCACTCTAAACCTTATGGTGAATGCAAGGAATCCTTCATCGGGAGCTGTTAAATGCATATAATCCCTAAGTATTGCTCTAAATTTTATGGTGAATGTAAGGAGTCCTTCATCAGGAGCTGAGAAATGCATATAATTGCTAGGCATTGTTCTAAACATTATGGTGAATGTAAGGCGTTCTTCATCAGTAGCTATGAAATGCATATAATCCCTAGGTATTGCTCTAAACTTTATGTGAATGTAAGGAGTGCTTTATAGGAAGCTGAGAAATGCATGTAATCCCTAGGCATCAATCTATACTTTGTGGTGAATGGAGGGAGTCCTTTATCGGGAGCTGAGAAGTGTGTATGATCCCTAGGCATTTCTCTAAACTTTATGGTGAATGCAAGGAGTCCTCCATCAGTCAGGAGCTGAGAAATACATATAATCCCTATGCATTGCTCTAAATTTTATGGTGAATCTAAGGAGTACTTCATCAGGAGCTGAGCAATGCATATAATCCCTAGACATTGCTCTAAACTTTATGGTGAATGTAAGGAGTCGTTCATCAGGAGCTGAGAAATGCATATACTCCCTAGGCACTGCTCTAAACTTTATGGTGAATGTAAGGAGTCCTTCATCAGGAGCAGAGAAGTGCATATTATCCCTAGGCATTGCTATGAACTTTATGGTGAATGTAAGGAGGCCTTCATCAGGAGCTGGGAAATGCATATAATACCTAGGCATTGCTCTAAACATTTTGGTGAATGTAAGGAGTACTTCATCAGGAGCTGAGAAATGCATATAATCCCTAGGCATTGCTCTAAACATTATGGTGAATGTAAGGAGTCCTTCATTAATCAGGAGCTGAGCAATGCATATAATTCCTAAAAATTGCTCTAAACTTTATGGTGAATGTAAGGAGTCCTTCATCAGGAATTGAGAAATGCATATAATCCCTAGGCATTGCTCTAAACTTTATGGTGAATGTAAGGAGTCCTTCATCAATTAGGAGCTGAGCAGTGCATGTAATCCCTTGGCATTGTTCTATACTTTATGGTGAATGTAAAGAGTCCTTCAGCCGGAGCTGAGAAATGCATGTAATCACTAGGCATTGCTCTAAACTTTATGGTGAATGTAAGTAGCCCTTCATCAATCAGGAGCTGAGAAATGCATATAATCCCTAGGCATTGCTCTAAATTTTATAGTGAATGTAGGGAGAACTTCATCAGGAGCTGAGCAATGCGTATAATCCCCAGACATTGCTCTAAATTTGAGGGTGCATGTAAAGAGTCCTTCATCAATCAGGAGCTGATCAATGCATATAATCCTTAAATATTGCTCTAAACTTTATGGTGAATGTAAGGAGTCCTTAATCAATCAGGAGCTGAGCAGTGCATGTAATCCCTAGGCATTGTTCTAAACGTTATGGTGAATGTAAAGAGTCCTTCAGCAGGAGCTGAGAAATGCATGTAATCACTAGGCATTGCTCTAAACTTTATGGTGAATGTAAGGAGCCCTTCATCAATCAGGAGCTGATCAGTGCATGTAATTTCTAGGCATTGTTCTAAACTTTATGGTGAATGTAAGAGTCTTCATCAGTCAGGAGCTGAGAAATGTATATAATCCCTATGCATTGCTCTAAAGTTTATGGTGAATGTAATGAGTCCTTCATCGGGAGCAGAGAAATGCATACAATCCCTAGGCATTGCTCTAAACTTTATGGTGAATGTAAGGAGTCCTTCGGCGAGAGCTGAGACATGCATGTAACCCCTAGGCATTGCTCTAAACTTTATGGTGAATGTAAGGAGTCCTTCAGCGGGAGCTGAGAAATGCATGTAATCCCGAGGCATTGCTCTAAACTTTAAGGTGAACGTAAGTAGTCCTTCTGCGGGAGCTGAGAAATACATATTATCCCTAGGCATTGCTCTAAACTTTATGGTGAACGTAAGGAGTCCTTCAGCGGGAGCTGAGAAATGCATACAATCCCTAGGCATTGCTCTAAACTTTATTGTGAATGTAAGGAGTCCTTCGGCGAGAGCTCAGACATGCATACAACCCCTAGGCATTGCTCTAAACTTTAAGGTGAACATAAGGAGTCCTTCAGCGGGAGCTGAGAAATACATATTATCCCTAGGCGTTGCTCTAAACTTTATGGTGAACGTAAGGAGTCCTTCAGCGGGAGCTGAGAAATGCATATTATCCCTGGGCATTGTTCTAAACTTTATGGTGAACACAAGGAGTCCTTCAGCGGGAGCTGAGAAATGCATACAATCCCTAGGCATTGCCCTAAACATTATGGTGAACGTATGGAGTCCTTCAGCGGGAGCTGAGAAATGCATACAATCCCCAGGCATTGCTCTAAACGTTATGGTGAATGTAAGGAGTCCTTCATTGAGAGCTGAGAAATGCATATAATCTCTAGGCATTGCTCTAAACTTTATGGTGAATGTAAGGAGTCCTTCATAGGAAGCCTTGAAATGCATACAATCCCAAGGCATTGCTCTAAACTTTATGGTGAATGTAATGAGTCCTTCATTGAGAGCTGAGAAATGCATATAATCTCTAGGCATTGCTCTAAACTTTATGGTGAATGTAAGGAGTACTTCATAGGAAGATGAGAAATGCATGTAATCCCTAGGCATCAATCTATACTTTGTGGAGAATGCAAGGAGTCCTTTATCGGGAGCTGAGAAGTGTATATGATCCCAAGGCATTGCTCTAAACGTTATGGTGAATGTAAGGAGTCCTTCATCAATCAGGAGCAGAGCAGTGCATGTAATCCCAAGGCATTGTTCTAAACGTTATGGTGAATGTAAGAGTCTTCATCAGTCAGGAGCTGAGAAATACATATAATCCCTATGCATTGCTCTAAAGTTTATGGTGAATGTAACGAGTCCTTCATCGGGAGCTGAGAAATGCATACAATCCCTAGACATTGCTCTAAACGTTATGGTGAATTTAAGGAGTCCTTCATCGGGAGCTGAGAAATGCATACAATCCCTAGGCATTGCTCTAAACTTTCTGGTGAATGTAAGGAGTCCTTCGGCGACAGCTGAGACATGCATGTAACCCCTAGGCATTGCTCTAAACTTTATGGTGAATGTAAGGAGTCCTTCAGCTGGAGCTGAGAAATGCATGTAATCCCTAGGCATTGCTCTATACTTTATGGTGAATGTAAGGAGTCCTTCAGAGGGAGCTGAGAAATGCATGTAATCCTGAGGCATTGCTCTAAACTTTATGGTGAACGTAAGGAGTCCTTCATCGGGAGCTGAGAAATGCATACAATCCCCAGGCATTGCTCTAAACATTATGTTGAACGTAAGGAGTTCTTCATCGGGAGCTCAGAAATGCATATAATCCCCAGGCATTGCTCTAAACTTTATGGTGAATGTAAGGAGTCCTTCATTGAGAGCTGAGAAATGCATATAATCTCTAGGCATTGCTCTAAACTTTATGGTGAATGTAAGGAGTCCTTCATAGGAAGCTGAGAAATGCATACAGACCCAAGGCATTGCTCTAAACTGTATGGTGAATTTAAGGAGTCCTTCATTGAGAGCTGAGAAATGCATATAATCTCTAGGCATTGCTCTAAACTTTATGGTGAATGTAAGCAGTACTTCATAGGAAGCTGAGAAATGCATGTAATCCCTAGGCATCAATCTATACTTTGTGGTGAATGCAAGGAGTCCTTTATCGGGAGCTGAAAAGTGTATATGATCCCTAGGCATTGCTCTAAACTTTATTGTAAATGTAAGCGGTCCTACATCGGGAGCTGAGAAATGCATATAATCCCTAGGCATTGCTCTAAACTTTATGGTGAATGTAAGGAGTCCTTCATCAGGAGCTGAGAAATGCGTACAATCCCTAGGCATCACTCTAAACCTTATGGTGAATGCAAGGAATCCTTCATCGGGAGCTGTTAAATGCATATAATCCCTAAGTATTGCTCTAAATTTTATGGTGAATGTAAGGAGTCCTTCATCAGGAGCTGAGAAATGCATATAATTGCTAAGCATTGTTCTAAACATTATGGTGAATGTAAGGCGTTCTTCATCAGTAGCTATGAAATGCATATAATCCCTAGGTATTGCTCTAAACTTTATGTGAATGTAAGGAGTACTTTATAGGAAGCTGAGAAATGCATGTAATCCCTAGGCATCAATCTATACTTTGTGGTGAATGCAAGGAGTCCTTTATCGGGAGCTGAGAAGTGTGTATGATCCCTAGGCATTTCTCTAAACTTTATGGTGAATGTAAGGAGTCCTCCATCAGTCAGGAGCTGAGAAATACATATAATCCCTATGCATTGCTCTAAAGTTTATGGTGAATGTAAGGAGTCCTTCATCGGGAGCTGAGAAATGCATACAATCCCTAGGCATTGCTCTAAACGTTATGGTGAATTTAAGGAGTCCTTCATCGGGAGCTGACAAATGCATACAATCCCTAGGCATTGCTCTAAACTTTATGGTGAATGTAAGGAGTCCTTCGGCGACAGCTGAGACATGCATGTAACCCCTAGGCATTGCTCTAAACTTTATGGTGAATGTAAGGAGTCCTTCAGCTGGAGCTGAGAAATGCATGTAATCCCTAGGCATTGCTCTATACTTTATGGTGAATGTAAGGAGTCCTTCAGATGGAGCTGAGAAATGCATACAATCCCTAGGCATTGCTCTAAACTTTATGGTGAACGTAAGGAGTCATTCATCGGGAGCTGAGAAAGGCATACAATCCCCAGGCGTTGCTCTAATCATTATGTTGAACGTAAGGAGTTCTTCATCGGGAGCTCAGAAATGCATATAGTCCCCAGTCATTGCTCTAATATTTATGGCGAATGTAAGGAGTCCTTCATTGAGAGCTGAGAAATGCATATAATCTCTAGGCATTGCTCTAAACTTTATGGTGAATGTAAGGAGTCCTTCATAGGAAGCTGAGAAATGTATACAATCCCAAGGCATTGCTCTAAACTTTATGGTGAATGTAAGGAGTCCTTCATTGAGAGCTGAGAAATGCAAATAATCTCTAGGCATTGCTCTAAACTTTATGGTGAATGTAAGGAGTACTTCATAGGAAGATGAGAAATGCATGTAATCCCTAGGCATCAATCTATACTTTGTGGTGAATGCAAGGAGTCCTTTATCGGGAGCTGAGAAGTGTATATGATCCCTAGGCATTGCTCTAAACTTTATGATGAATGTAAGGAGTCCTTCATCACTCAGGATCTGAGCAGTGCATATAATCCCTAGGCATTGCTCTAAACTTTATTGTAAATGTAAGGAGTCCTTCATCAATCAGGAGCTGAGCAGTGCATGTAATCACTAGGCATTGTTCTAAACGTTATGGTGAATGTAAGAGTCGTCATCAGTCAGGAGCTGAGAAATGCATATAATCCCTATGCATTGCTCTAAAGTTTATGGTGAATGTAAGGAGTCCTTCATCGGGAGCTGAGAAATGCATACAATCCCTAGGCATTGCTTTAAACGTTATGGTGAATTTAAGGAGTCCTTCATCGAGACCTGAGACATGCATGTAACCCCTAGGCATTGCTCTAAACTTTATGGTGAATGTAAGGAGTCCTTCAGCGGGAGCTGAGAAATGCATGTAATCCCGAGGCATTGCTCTAAACTTTAAGCTGAACGTAAGGAGTCCTTCAGCGGGAGCTGAGAAATACATATAATCCCTAAGTATTGCTCTAAACTTTATGGTGAATGTAAGGAGTCCTTCATCAGGAGCTGAGAAATGCATATAATTGCTAGGCATTGTTCTAAACATTATGGTGAATGTAAGGCGTTCTTCATCAGTAGCTGAGAAATGCATATTATCCCTAGGCATTGCTCTGAACTTTATGGTGAATGTAAAGAGTCCTTCATCAGGAGGTGAACAATGCAAAAAATCCCTAGGCATTACTCTAAACTTTATGGTGAATGTAAAGAGTCCTTCATCAATCAGGAGCTGATAAATGCATATAATCCCTAGGTATTGCTCTAAACTTTATGGTGAATGTAAGGAATCATTCATCAGGAGTTGAGACATGCATATACTCCCTAGGCACTGCTCTAAACTTTATGGTGAATATAAGGAGTCCTTCATCAGGAGCTGAGAAATGCATATAATCCCTAGGCATTGCTCTAAACTTTATGGTGAATGTAAGGTGTCTTTCATCAGGAGCTGAGAAATGCATATAATCCCTAGGCATTGCTCTAAACTTTATGGTGAAAGTAAGGAGTCCTTCATCAGGAGCTGAGAAATGCATATAATCCCTAGGCATTGCTTTAAACTTTATGGTGAATGTAAGGAGTCCTTCATTAATCAGTAGCTGAGCAATGCATATAATCCCTAGGCATTGCTCTAAATTTTATGGTGAATCTAAGGAGTACTTCATCAGGAGCTGAGCAATGCATATAATCCCTAGACATTGCTCTAAACTTGATGGTGCATATAAAGAGTCCTTCATCAATCAGGAGCTGATAAATGCATATAATCCCTAGGCACTGCTCTAAACTTTATGGTGAATGTAAGGAGTCCTTCATCAGGAGCAGAGAAGTGCATATTATCCCTAGGCATTGCTATGAACTGTATGGTGAATGTAAGGAGGCCTTCATCAGGAGCTGGGAAATGCATATAATACCTAGGCATTGCTCTAAACATTTTGGTGAATGTAAGGAGTACTTCATCAGGAGCTGAGAAATGCATATAATCCCTAGGCATTGCTCTAAACATTATGGTGAATGTAAGGAGTCCTTCATTAATCAGGAGCTGAGCAATGCATATAATTCCTAAAAATTGCTCTAAACTTTATGGTGAATGTAAGGAGTCCTTCATCAGGAACTGAGAAATGCATATACTCCCTAGGCAACGCTCTAAACTTTATAGTGAATGTAGGGAGAACTTCATCAGGAGCTGAGCAATGCGTATAATCCCCAGACATTGCTCTAAATTTGAGGGTGCATGTAAAGAGTCCTTCATCAATCAGGAGCTGATCAATGCATATAATCCTTAAATATTGCTCTAAACTTTATGGTGAATGTAAGGAGTCCTTCATCAATCAGGAGCTGAGCAGTGCATGTAATCCCTAGGCATTGTTCTAAACGTTAAGGTGAATGTAAAGAGTCCTTCAGCAGGAGCTGAGAAATGCATGTAATCACTAGGCATTGCTCTAAACTTTATGGTGAATGTAAGGAGCCCTTCATCAATCAGGAGCTGATCAGTGCATGTAATTCCTAGGCTTTGTTCTAAACTTTATGGTGAATGTAACAGTCCTTCAGCTGGAGCTGAGAAATGCATGTAATCCCTAGACATTGCTCTATATTTTATGGTGAATGTAAGGAGTCCTTCAGCGGGAGCTGAGAAATGCATACAATCCCTAGGCATTGCTCTAAACTCTATGGTGAACGTAAGGAGTCATTCATCGGGAGCTCGGAAATGCATACAATCCCCAGGCATTGCTCTAAACATTATGGTGAAAGTAAGGAGTTCTTCATCGGGAGCTCAGAAATGCATATAGTCCCCAGGCATTGCTCTAATATTTATGGTGAATGTAAGGAGTCCTTCATTGAGAGCTGAGAAATGCATATAATCTCTAGGCATTGCTCTAAACTTTATGGTGAATGTAAGGAGTCCTTCATAGGAAGCTGAGAAATGTATACAATCCCAAGGCATTGCTCTAAACTTTATGGTGAATGTAAGGAGTCCTTCATTGAGAGCTGAGAAATGCAAATAATCTCTAGGCATTGCTCTAAACTTTATGGTGAATGTAAGGAGTACTTCATAGGAAGATGAGAAATGCATGTAATCCCTAGGCATCAATCTATACTTTTGTGGTGAATGCAAGGAGTCCTTTATCGGGAGCTGAGAAGTGTATATGATCCCTAGGCATTGTTCTAAACGTTATGGTGAATGTAAGAGTTGTCATCAGTCAGGAGCTGAGAAATGCATATAATCCCTAGGCATTGCTCTCAACTTTATGGTGAATGTAACAGTCCTTCAGCTGGAGCTGAGAAATGCATGTAATCCCTAGACATTGCTCTATATTTTATGGTGAATGTAAGGAGTCCTTCAGCGGGAGCTGAGAAATGCATGTAATCCCGAGGCATTGCTCTAAACTTTAAGGTGAACGTAAGGAGTCCTTCAGCGGGAGCTGAGAAATACATATTATCCCTAGGCATTGCTATAAACTTTATGGTGAACGTAAGGAGTCCTTCAGCGGGAGCTGAGAAATGCATACAATCCCTAGGCATTGCTCTAAACTTTATGGTGAACATAAGGAGTCATTCATCGGGAGCTGAGAAATGCATACAATCCCCAGGCATTGCTCTAAACATTATGGTGAACGTAAGGAGTTCTTCATCGGGAGCTCAGAAATGCATATAGTCCCCAGGCATTGCTCTAATATTTATGGTGAATGTAAGGAGTCCTTCATTGAGAGCTGAGAAATGCATATAATCTCTAGGCATTGCTCTAAACTTTATGGTGAATGTAAGGAGCCCTTCATAGGAAGCTGAGAAATGTATACAATCCCAAGGCATTGCTCTAAACTTTATGGTGAATGTAAGGAGTCCTTCATTGAGAGCTGAGAAATGCAAATAATCTCTAGGCATTGCTCTAAACTTTATGGTGAATGTAAGGAGTACTTCATAGGAAGATGAGAAATGCATGTAATCCCTAGGCATCAATCTATACTTTTGTGGTGAATGCAAGGAGTCCTTTATCGGGAGCTGAGAAGTGTATATGATCCCTAGGCATTGCTCTAAACTTTATGATGAATGTAAGGAGTCCTTCATCAATCAGGAGCTGAGCAGTGCATATAATCCCTAGGCATTGCTCTAAACGTTATGGTGAATGTAAGAGTTGTCATCAGTCAGGAGCTGAGAAATGCATATAACCCCTAGGCATTGCTCTAAACTTTATGGTGAATGTAAGGAGTCCTTCAGCGGGAGCTGAGAAATGCATGTAATCCCGAGGCATTGCTCTAAACTTTAAGCTGAACGTAAGGAGTCCTTCAGCGGGAGCTGAGAAATACATATAATCCCTAAGTATTGCTCTAAACTTTAAGCTGAACGTAAGGAGTCCTTCAGCGGGAGCTGAGAAATACATATAATCCCTAAGTATTGCTCTAAACTTTATGGTGAATGTAAGGAGTCCTTCATCAGGAGCTGAGAAATGCATATAATCTCTAGGCATTGCTCTAAACTTTATGGTGAATGTAAGGAGTCCTTCATAGGAAGCTGAGAAATGTATACAATCCCAAGGCATTGCTCTAAACTTTATGGTGAATGTAAGGAGTCCTTCATTGAGAGCTGAGAAATGCAAATAATCTCTAGGCATTGCTCTAAACTTTATGGTGAATGTAAGGAGTACTTCATAGGAAGATGAGAAATGCATGTAATCCCTAGGCATCAATCTATACTTTTGTGGTGAATGCAAGGAGTCCTTTATCGGGAGCTGAGAAGTGTATATGATCCCTAGGCATTGTTCTAAACGTTATGGTGAATGTAAGAGTTGTCATCAGTCAGGAGCTGAGAAATGCATATAATCCCTAGGCATTGCTCTCAACTTTATGGTGAATGTAACAGTCCTTCAGCTGGAGCTGAGAAATGCATGTAATCCCTAGACATTGCTCTATATTTTATGGTGAATATAAGGAGTCCTTCAGCGGGAGCTGAGAAATGCATGTAATCCCGAGGCATTGCTCTAAACTTTAAGGTGAACGTAAGGAGTCCTTCAGCGGGAGCTGAGAAATACATATTATCCCTAGGCATTGCTATAAACTTTATGGTGAACGTAAGGAGTCCTTCAGCGGGAGCTGAGAAATGCATACAATCCCTAGGCATTGCTCTAAACTTTATGGTGAACGTAAGGAGTCCTTCAGCGGGAGCTGAGAAATACATATAATCCCTAAGTATTGCTCTAAACTTTATGGTGAATGTAAGGAGTCCTTCATCAGGAGCTGAGAAATGCATATAATTGCTAGGCATTGTTCTAAACATTATGGTGAATGTAAGGCGTTCTTCATCAGTAGCTGAGAAATGCATATTATCCCTAGGCATTGCTCTGAACTTTATGGTGAATGTAAAGAGTCCTTCATCAGGAGGTGAACAATGCAAATAATCCCTAGGCATTACTCTAAACTTTATGGTGAATGTAAAGAGTCCTTCATCAATCAGGATTTGATAAATGCATATAATCCCTAGGTATTGCTCTAAACTTTATGGTGAATGTAAGGAATCATTCATCAGGAGTTGAGAAATGCATATACTCCCTAGGCACTGCTCTAAACTTTATGGTGAATATAAGGAGTCCTTCATCAGGAGCTGAGAAATGCATATAATCCCTAGGCATTGCTCTAAACTTTATGGTGAATGTAAGGTGTCTTTCATCAGGAGCTGAGAAATGCATATAATCCCTAGGCATTGCTCTAAACTTTATGGTGAAAGTAAGGAGTCCTTCATCAGGAGCTGAGAAATGCATATAATCCCTAGGCATTGCTTTAAACTTTATGGTGAATGTAAGGAGTCCTTCATTAATCAGTAGTTGAGCAATGCATATTATCCCTAGGCATTGCTCTAAATTTTATGGTGAATCTAAGGAGTACTTCATCAGGAGCTGAGCAATGCATATAATCCCTAGACATTGCTCTAAACTTGATGGTGAATGTAAGGAGTCGTTCATCAGGAGCTGAGAAATGCATATACTCCCTAGGCACTGCTCTAAACTTTATGGTGAATGTAAGGAGTCCTTCATCAGGAGCAGAGAAGTGCATATTATCCCTGGGCATTGCTTTGAACTTTATGGTGAATGTAAGGAGGCCTTCATCAGGAGCTGAGAAATGCATATAATCCCTAGGCATTGCTCTAAACATTATGGTGAATGTAAGGAGTCCTTCATTAATCAGGAGCTGAGCAATGCATATAATTCCTAAATATTGCTCTAAACTTTATGGTGAATGTAAGGAGTCCTTCATCAGGAACTGAGAAATGCATATACTCCCTAGGCAACGCTCTAACCTTTATGGTGAATGTAAGGTGTCTTTCATCAGGAGCTGAGAAATGCATATAATCCCTAGGCATTGCTCTAAACTTTATGGTGAATGTAAGGAGTCCTTCATCAATTAGGAGCTGAGCAGTGCATGTAATCCCTTGGCATTGTTCTATACTTTATGGTGAATGTAAAGAGTCCTTCAGCCGGAGCTGAGAAATGCATGTAATCACTAGGCATTGCTCTAAATTTTATGGTGAATGTAAGTAGCCCTTCATCAATCAGGAGCTGAGAAATGCATATAATCCCTAGGCATTGCTCCAAACTTTATGGTGAATGTAAGGAGTCCTTCATTAATCAGGACCTGAGCAATGCATATAATCCCTAGGCATTGCTCTAAATTTTATAGTGAATGTAGGGAGAACTTCATCAGGAGCTGAGCAATGCGTATAATCCCCAGACATTGCTCTAAATTTGAGGGTGCATGTAAAGAGTCCTTCATCAATCAGGAGCTGATAAATGCATATAATCCTTAAATATTGCTCTAAACTTTATGGTGAATGTAAGGAGTCCTTCATCAATCAGGAGCTGAGCAGTGCATGTAATCCCTAGGCATTGTTCTAAATGTTATGGTGAATGTAAAGAGTCCTTCAGCAGAAGCTGAGAAATGCATGTAATCACTAGGCATTGCTCTAAACTTTATGGTGAATGTAAGGAGCCCTTCATCAATCAGGAGCTGATCAGTGCATGTAATTCCTAGGCATTGTTCTAAACTTTATGGTGAATGTAAGGAGTCCTTCGGCGAGAGCTGAGACATGCATGTAACCCCTAGGCATTGCTCTAAACTTTATGGTGAATGTAAGGAGTCCTTCAGCGGGAGCTGAGAAATGCATGTAATCCCGAGGCATTGCTCTAAACTTTAAGGTGAACGTAAGGAGTCCTTCAGCGGGAGCTGAGAAATACATATTATCCCTAGGCATTGCTCTAAACTTTATGGTGAACGTAAGGAGTCCTTCAGCGGGAGCTGAGAAATGCATACAATCCCTAGGCATTGCTCTAAACTTTATGGTGAACGTAAGGAGTCATTCGTCGGGAGCTGAGAAATGCATACAATCCCCAGGCATTGCTCTAATCATTATGTTGAACGTAAGGAGTTCTTCATCGGGAGCTCAGAAATGCATATAGTCCCCAGGCATTGCTCTAATATTTATGGCGAATGTAAGGAGTCCTTCATTGAGAGCTGGGAAATGCATATAATCTCTAGGCATTGCTCTAAACTTTATGGTGAATGTAAGGAGTCCTTCATAGAAAGCTGAGAAATGTATACAATCCCAAGGCATTGCTCTAAACTTTATGGTGAATGTAAGGAGTCCTTCATTGAGAGCTGAGAAATGCAAATAATCTCTAGGCATTGCTCTAAACTTTATGGTGAATGTAAGGAGTACTTCATAGGAAGATGAGAAATGCATGTAATCCCTAGGCATCAATCTATACTTTGTGGTGAATGCAAGGAGTCCTTTATCGGGAGCTGAGAAGTGTATATGATCCCTAGGCATTGCTCTAAACTTTATGATGAATGTAAGGAGTCCTTCATCAATCAGGAGCTGAGCAGTGCATGTAATCACTAGGCATTGTTCTAAACGTTATGGTGAATGTAAGAGTCGTCATCAGTCAGGAGCTGAGAAATGCATATAATCCCTATGCATTGCTCTAAAGTTTATGGTGAATGTAAGGAGTCCTTCATCGGGAGCTGAGAAATGCATACAATCCCTAGGCATTGCTTTAAACGTTATGGTGAATTTAAGGAGTCCTTCATCGAGACCTGAGACATGCATGTAACCCCTAGGCATTGCTCTAAACTTTATGGTGAATGTAAGGAGTCCTTCAACTGGAGCTGAGAAATGCATGTAATCCCTAGTCATTGCTCTATATTTTATGGTGAATGTAAGGAGTCCTTCAGCGGGAGCTGAGAAATGCATGTAATCCCGAGGCATTGCTCTAAACTTTAAGCTGAACGTAAGGAGTCCTTCAGCGGGAGCTGAGAAATACATATAATCCCTAAGTATTGCTCTAAACTTTATGGTGAATGTAAGGAGTCCTTCATCAGGAGCTGAGAAATGCATATAATTGCTAGGCATTGTTCTAAACATTATGGTGAATGTAAGGCGTTCTTCATCAGTAGCTGAGAAATGCATATTATCCCTAGGCATTGCTCTGAACTTTATGGTGAATGTAAAGAGTCCTTCATCAGGAGGTGAACAATGCAAAAAATCCGTAGGCATTACTCTAAACTTTATGGTGAATGTAAAGAGTCCTTCATCAATCAGGAGTTGAGAAATGCATATACTCCCTAGGCACTGCTCTAAACTTTATGGTGAATATAAGGAGTCCTTCATCAGGAGCTGAGAAATGCATATAATCCCTAGGCATTGCTCTAAACTTTATGGTGAATGTAAGGTGTCTTTCATCAGGAGCTGAGAAATGCATATAATCCCTAGGCATTGCTCTAAACTTTATGGTGAAAGTAAGGAGTCCTTCATCAGGAGCTGATAAATGCATATAATCCCTAGGCATTGCTTTAAACTTTATGGTGAATGTAAGGAGTCCTTCATCAGTAGCTGAGCAATGCATATAATCCCTAGGCATTGCTCTAAATTTTATGGTGAATCTAAGGAGTACTTCATCAGGAGCTGAGCAATGCATATAATCCCTAGACATTGCTCTAAACTTGATGGTGCATATAAAGAGTCCTTCATCAATCAGGAGCTGGGAAATGCATATAATACCTAGGCATTGCTCTAAACATTTTGGTGAATGTAAGGAGTCCTTCATCAGGAGCTGAGAAATGCATATAATCCCTAGGCATTGCTCTAAACATTATGGTGAATGTAAGGAGTCCTTCATTAATCAGGACCTGAGCAATGCATATAATCCCTAGGCATTGCTCTAAATTTTATAGTGAATGTAGGGAGAACTTCATCAGGAGCTGAGCAATGCGTATAATCCCCAGACATTGCTCTAAATTTGAGGGTGCATGTAAAGAGTCCTTCATCAATCAGGAGCTGATCAATGCATATAATCCTTAAATATTGCTCTAAACTTTATGGTGAATGTAAGGAGTCCTTCATCAATCAGGAGCTGAGCAGTGCATGTAATCCCTAGGCATTGTTCTAAACGTTATGGTGAATGTAAAGAGTCCTTCAGCAGGAGCTGAGAAATGCATGTAATCACTAGGCATTGCTCTAAACTTTATGGTGAATGTAAGGAGCCCTTCATCAATCAGGAGCTGATCAGTGCATGTAATTCCTAGGCATTGTTCTAAACTTTATGGTGAATGTAAGAGTCTTCATCAGTCAGGAGCTGAGAAATGCATATAATCCCTAGGTATTGCTCTAAAGTTTATGGTGAATGTAAGGAGTCCTTCATCGGGAGCTGAGAAATGCATACAATCCCTAGGCATTGCTCTAAACGTTATGGTGAATGTAAGGAGTCCTTCGGCGAGAGCTGAGACATGCATGTAACCCCTAGGCATTGCTCTAAACTTTATGGTGAATGTAAGGAGTCCTTCAGCGGGAGCTGAGAAATGCCTGTAATCCCGAGGCATTGCTCTAAACTTTAAGGTGAACGTAAGGAGTCCTTCAGCGGGAGCTGAGAAATACATATTATCCCTAGGCATTGCTCTAAACTTTATGGTGAACGTAAGGAGTCCTTCAGCGGGAGCTGAGAAATGCATACAATCCCTAGGCATTGCTCTAAACTTTATTGTGAATGTAAGGAGTCCTTTGGCGAGAGCTCAGACATGCATACAACCCCTAGGCATTGCTCTAAACTTTAAGGTGAACGTAAGGAGTCCTTCAGCGGGAGCTGAGAAATACATATTATCCCTAGGCGTTGCTCTAAACTTTATGGTGAACGTAAGGAGTCCTTCAGCGGGAGCTGAGAAATGCATATTATCCCTAGGCATTGCTCTAAACTTTATGGTGAACACAAGGAGTCCTTCAGCGGGAGCTGAGAAATGCATACAATCCCTAGGCATTGCCCTAAACATTATGGTGAATGTAAGGAGTCCTTCATTGAGAGCTGAGAAATGCATATAATCTCTAGGCATTGCTCTAAACTTTATGGTGAATGTAAGTAGCCCTTCATCAATCAGGAGCTGAGCAATGCGTATAATCCCCAGACATTGCTCTAAATTTGAGGGTGCATGTAAAGAGTCCTTCATCAATCAGGAGCTGATCAATGCATATAATCCTTAAATATTGCTCTAAACTTTATGGTGAATGTAAGGAGTCCTTCATCAATCAGGAGCTGAGCAGTGCATGTAATCCCTAGGCATTGTTCTAAACGTTATGGTGAATGTAAAGAGTCCTTCAGCAGGAGCTGAGAAATGCATGTAATCACTAGGCATTGCTCTAAACTTTATGGTGAATGTAAGGAGCCCTTCATCAATCAGGAGCTGATCAGTGCATGTAATTTCTAGGCATTGTTCTAAACTTTATGGTGAATGTAAGAGTCTTCATCAGTCAGGAGCTGAGAAATGTATATAATCCCTATGCATTGCTCTAAAGTTTATGGTGAATGTAATGAGTCCTTCATCGGGAGCAGAGAAATGCATACAATCCCTAGGCATTGCTCTAAACTTTATGGTGAATGTAAGGAGTCCTTCGGCGAGAGCTGAGACATGCATGTAACCCCTAGGCATTGCTCTAAACTTTATGGTGAATGTAAGGAGTCCTTCAGCGGGAGCTGAGAAATGCATGTAATCCCGAGGCATTGCTCTAAACTTTAAGGTGAACGTAAGGAGTCCTTCTGCGGGAGCTGAGAAATACATATTATCCCTAGGCATTGCTCTAAACTTTATGGTGAACGTAAGGAGTCCTTCAGCGGGAGCTGAGAAATGCATACAATCCCTAGGCATTGCTCTAAACTTTATTGTGAATGTAAGGAGTCCTTCGGCGAGAGCTCAGACATGCAAACAACCCCTAGGCATTGCTCTAAACTTTAAGGTGAACATAAGGAGTCCTTCAGCGGGAGCTGAGAAATACATATTATCCCTAGGCGTTGCTCTAAACTTTATGGTGAACGTAAGGAGTCCTTCAGCGGGAGCTGAGAAATGCATATTATCCCTGGGCATTGTTCTAAACTTTATGGTGAACACAAGGAGTCCTTCAGCGGGAGCTGAGAAATGCATACAATCCCTAGGCATTGCCCTAAACATTATGGTGAACGTATGGAGTCCTTCAGCGGGAGCTGAGAAATGCATACAATCCCCAGGCATTGCTCTAAACATTATGGTGAACGTAAGGAGTTCTTCATGGGGAGCTCAGAAATGCATATAATCCCCAGGCATTGCTCTAAACGTTATGGTGAATGTAAGGAGTCCTTCATTGAGAGCTGAGAAATGCATATAATCTCTAGGCATTGCTCTAAACTTTATGGTGAATGTAAGGAGTCCTTCATAGGAAGCCTTGAAATGCATACAATCCCAAGGCATTGCTCTAAACTTTATGGTGAATGTAATGAGTTCTTCATTGAGAGCTGAGAAATGCATATAATCTCTAGGCATTGCTCTAAACTTTATGGTGAATGTAAGGAGTACTTCATAGGAAGATGAGAAATGCATGTAATCCCTAGGCATCAATCTATACTTTGTGGAGAATGCAAGGAGTCCTTTATCGGGAGCTGAGAAGTGTATATGATCCCAAGGCATTGCTCTAAACGTTATGGTGAATGTAAGGAGTCCTTCATCAATCAGGAGCAGAGCAGTGCATGTAATCCCAAGGCATTGTTCTAAACGTTATGGTGAATGTAAGAGTCTTCATCAGTCAGGAGCTGAGAAATACATATAATCCCTATGCATTGCTCTAAAGTTTATGGTGAATGTAACGAGTCCTTCATCGGGAGCTGAGAAATGCATACAATCCCTAGGCATTGCTCTAAACGTTATGGTGAATTTAAGGAGTCCTTCATCGGGAGCTGAGAAATGCATACAATCCCTAGGCATTGCTCTAAACTTTCTGGTGAATGTAAGGAGTCCTTCGGCGACAGCTGAGACATGCATGTAACCCCTAGGCATTGCTCTAAACTTTATGGTGAATGTAAGGAGTCCTTCAGCTGGAGCTGAGAAATACATGTAATCCCTAGGCATTGCTCTATACTTTATGGTGAATGTAAGGAGTCCTTCAGAGGGAGCTGAGAAATGCATGTAATCCTGAGGCATTGCTCTAAACTTTATGGTGAACGTAAGGAGTCCTTCATCGGGAGCTGAGAAATGCATACAATCCCCAGGCATTGCTCTAAACATTATGTTGAACGTAAGGAGTTCTTCATCGGGAGCTCAGAAATGCATATAATCCCCAGGCATTGCTCTAAACTTTATGGTGAATGTAAGGAGTCCTTCATTGAGAGCTGAGAAATGCATATAATCTCTAGGCATTGCTCTAAACTTTATGGTGAATGTAAGGAGTCCTTCATAGGAAGCTGAGAAATGCATACAGACCCAAGGCATTGCTCTAAACTGTATGGTGAATTTAAGGAGTCCTTCATTGAGAGCTGAGAAATGCATATAATCTCTAGGCATTGCTCTAAACTTCATGGTGAATGTAAGCAGTACTTCATAGGAAGCTGAGAAATGCATGTAATCCCTAGGCATCAATCTATACTTTGTGGTGAATGCAAGGAGTCCTTTATCGGGAGCTGAAAAGTGTATATGATCCCTAGGCATTGCTCTAAACTTTATGGTAAATGTAAGGAGTCCTTCATCACTCAGGATCTGAGCAGTGCATATAATCCCTAGGCATTGCTCTAAACTTTATTGTAAATGTAAGCGGTCCTACATCGGGAGCTGAGAAATGCATATAATCCCTAGGCATTGCTCTAAACTTTATGGTGAATGTAAGGAGTCCTTCATCAGGAGCTGAGAAATGCGTACAATCCCTAGGCATCACTCTAAACCTTATGGTGAATGCAAGGAATCCTTCATCGGGAGCTGTTAAATGCATATAATGCCTAAGTATTGCTCTAAACTTTATGTGAATGTAAGGAGTACTTTATAGGAAGCTGAGAAATGCATGTAATCCCTAGGCATCAATCTATACTTTGTGGTGAATGCAAGGAGTCCTTTATCGGGAGCTGAGAAGTGTGTATGATCCCTAGGCATTTCTCTAAACTTTATGGTGAATGTAAGGAGTCCTCCATCAGTCAGGAGCTGAGAAATACATATAATCCCTATGCATTGCTCTAAAGTTTATGGTGAATGTAAGGAGTCCTTCATCGGGAGCTGAGAAATGCATACAATCCCTAGGCATTGCTCTAAACGTTATGGTGAATTTAAGGAGTCCTTCATCGGGAGCTGACAAATGCATACAATCCCTAGGCATTGCTCTAAACTTTATGGTGAATGTAAGGAGTCCTTCGGCGACAGCTGAGACATGCATGTAACCCCTAGGCATTGCTCTAAACTTTATGGTGAATGTAAGGAGTCCTTCAGCTGGAGCTGAGAAATGCATGTAATCCCTAGGCATTGCTCTATACTTTATGGTGAATGTAAGGAGTCCTTCAGATGGAGCTGAGAAATGCATGTAATCCTGAGGCATTGCTCTAAACATTATGGTGAACGTAAGGAGTCCTTCATCGGGAGCTGAGAAATGCATACAATCCCCAGGCATTGCTCTAAACATTATGTTGAACGTAAGGAGTTCTTCATCGGGAGCTCAGAAATGCATATAATCCCCAGGCATTGCTCTAAACTTTATGGTGAATGTAAGGAGTCCTTCATTGAGAGCTGAGAAATGCATATAATCTCTAGGCATTGCTCTAAACTTTATGGTGAATGTAAGGAGTCCTTCATAGGAAGCTGAGAAATGCATACAGACCCAAGGCATTGCTCTAAAGTTTATGGTGAATGTAAGGAGTCCTTCATTGAGAGCTGAGAAATGCATATAATCTCTAGGCATTGCTCTAAACTTTATGGTGAATGTAAGCAGTACTTCATAGGAAGCTGAGAAATGCATGTAATCCCTAGGCATCAATCTATACTTTGTGGTGAATGCAAGGAGTCCTTTATCAGGAGCTGAGAAGTGTATATGATCCCTAGGCATTGCTCTAAACTTTATGGTAAATGTAAGGAGTCCTTCATCAATCAGGATCTGAGCAGTGCATATAATCCCTAGGCATTGCTCTAAACTTTATTGTAAATGTAAGCGGTCCTACATCAGGAGCTGAGAAATGCATATAATCCCTAGGCATTGCTCTAAACTTTATGGTGAATGTAAGGAGTCCTTCATCAGGAGCTGAGAAATGCGTACAATCCCTAGGCATCACTCTAAACCTTATGGTGAATGCAAGGAATCCTTCATCGGGAGCTGTTAAATGCATATAATCCCTAAGTATTGCTCTAAATTTTATGGTGAATGTAAGGAGTCCTTCATCAGGAGCTGTGAAATGCATATAATTGCTAGGCATTGTTCTAAACATTACGGTGAATGTAAGGCGTTCTTCATCAGTAGCTATGAAATGCATAAAATCCCTAGGTATTGCTCTAAACTTTATGTGAATGTAAGGAGTACTTTATAGGAAGCTGAGAAATGCATGTAATCCCTAGGCATCAATCTATACTTTGTGGTGAATGCAAGGAGTCCTTTATCGGGAGCTGAGAAGTGTGTATGATCCCTAGGCATTTCTCTAAACTTTATGGTGAATGTAAGGAGTCCTCCATCAATCAGGTGTTGAGCAGTGCATGTAATCCCTAGGCATTGTTCTAAACGTTATGGTGAATGTAAGAGTCTTCATCAGTCAGGAGCTGAGAAATGAATATAATCCCTATGCATTGCTCTAAAGTTTATGGTGAATGTAAGGAGTCCTTCATCGGGAGCTGAGAAATGCATACAATCCCTAGGCATTGCTCTAAACGTTATGGTGAATTTAAGGAGTCCTTCATCGGGATCTGACAAATGCATACAATCCCTAGGCATTGCTCTAAACTTTATGGTGAATGTAAGGAGAACTTCGGCGAGAGCTGAGACATGCATGTAACCCCTAGGCATTGCTCTAAACTTCATGGTGAATGTAAGGAGTCCTTCAGCTGGAGCTGAGAAATGCATGTAATCCCTAGGCATTGCTCTATATTTTATGGTGAATGTAAGCAGTCCTTCAGCAGGAGCTGAGAAATGCATGTAATCCCGAGGCATTGCTCTAAACTTTAAGGTGAACGTAAGGAGTCCTTCAGCGGGAGCTGAGAAATACATACTATCCCTAGGAATTGCTCTAAACTTTATGGTGAACGTAAGGAGTCCTTCAGCGGGAGCTGAGAAATGCATACAATCCCTAGGCATTGCTCTAAACATTATGGTGAACGTAAGGAGTCCTTCAGCGGGAGCTGAGAAATGCATACAATCCGTAGGCATTGCTCTAAACTTTATGGTGAATGTAAGCGGTCCTTCATCAGGAGCTGAGTAATGCATATAATCCCTAGGCATTGCTCTAAACTTTATGGTGAATGTAAGGAGTCCTTCATCGGGAGCTGGGAAATGCATACAATCCCTAGGCATCGCTCTAAACCTTATGGTGAATACAAGGAATCCTTCATCGGGAGCTGATAAATGCATATAATCCCTAAGTATTGCTCTAAACTTTATGGTGAATGTAAGGAGTCCTTCATCAGGAGCTGAGAAATGCATATAATTGCTAGGCATTGTTCTAAACATTATGGTGAATGTAAGGCGTTCTTCATCAGTAGCTGAGAAATGCATATTATCCCTGGGCATTGCTCTGAACTTTATGGTGAATGTAAAGAGTCCTTCATCAGGAGGTGAACAATGCATACAATCCCTAGGCATTACTCTAAACTTTATGGTGAATGTAAAGAGTCCTTCATCAATCAGGAGCTGATAAATGCATATAATCCCTAGGTATTGCTCTAAACTTTATGGTGAATGTAAGGAATAGTTCATCAGGAGCTGAGAAATGCATATACTCCCTAGGCACTCCTCTAAACTTTATGGTGAATGTAAGGAGTCCTTCATCAGGAGCTGAGAAATGGATATAATCCCTAGGCATTGCTCTAAACCTTATGGTGAATGCAAGGTGTCTTTCATCAGGAGCTGAGAAATGCATATAATCCCTACATTGCTCTAAACTTTATGGTGAATGTAAAGAGTCCTTCATCAGGAGCTGAGAAATGCATATACTCCCTAGGCATTGCTCTAAACTTTATGGTGAATGTAAGGAGTCCTTCATTAATCAGGAGCTGAGCAATGCATATAATCCCTAGGCATTGCTCTAAATGTTATGGTGAATGTAAGAAGTACTTCATCAGGAGCTGAGCAATGCATATAATCCCTAGACATTGCTCTAATCTTGATGGTGCATATAAAGAGTCCTTCATCAATCAGGAGCCGATAAATGCATATAATCCCTAAGTATTGCTCTAAACCTTATGGTGAATGTAAGGAGTCGTTCAGCAGGAGCTGAGAAATGCATATACTCCCTAGGCACTGCTCTAAACTTTATGGTGAATGTAAGGTGTCTTTAATCAGGAGCTGAGAAATGCATATAATCCCTAGGCATTGCTCTAAACTTTGTTGTGAATGTAAGGAGTCCTTCATCAATCAGGAGCTGAGCAGTGCATGTAATCCCTAGGCATTGTTCTAAACGTTATGGTGAATGTAAAGAGTCCTTCAGCAGGAGCTGAGAAATGCATGTAATCCCTATCCATTGCTCTAAACGTTGTGGTGAATGTAAGGAGTCCTTCATCAATCAGGAGCTGAGCAGTGCATGTAATCCCTAGGCATTGTTCTAAACGTTATGGTGAATGTAAGAGTCTTCATCAGTCAGGAGCTGAGAAATGCATATAATCCCTATGCATTGCTCTAAAGTTTATGGTAAATGTAAGGAGTCCTTCATCGGGAGCTGAGAAATGCATACAATCCCTAGGCATTGCTCTAAACGTTATGGTGAAATTAAGGAGTCGTTCATCAGGAGCTGAGAAATGCATATACTCCCTAGGCACTGCTCTAAACTTTATGGTGAATGTAAGGAGTCCTTCATCAGGAGCAGAGAAGTGCATATTATCCCTAGGCATTGCTATGAACTTTATGGTGAATGTAAGGAGGCCTTCATCAGGAGCTGAGAAATGCATATAATACCTAGGCATTGCTCTAAACATTTTGGTGAATGTAAGGAGTACTTCATCAGGAGCTGAGAAATGCATATTATCCCTAGGCATTGCTCTAAATATGATGGTGAATGTAAGGAGTCCTTCATTAATCAGGAGCTGAGCAATGCATATAATTCCTAAATATTGCTGTAAACTTTATGGTGAATGTAAGGAGTCCTTCATCAGGAACTGAGAAATGCATATACTTCCTAGGCAACGCTCTAAACTTTATGGTGAATGTAAGGTGTCTTTCATCAGGAGCAGAGAAATGCATATAATCCCTAGGCATTGCTCTACACTTTATGGTGAATGTAAGGAGTCCTTCATCAATTAGGAGCTGATCAGTGCATGTAATCCCTTGGCATTGTTCTATACTTTATGGTGAATGTAAAGAGTCCTTCAGCAGGAGCTGAGAAATGCATGTAATCACTAGGCATTGCTCTAAACTTTATGGTGAATGTAAGTATCCCTTCATCAATCAGGAGCTGAGAAATGCATATAATCCCTAGGCCTTGCTCTAACCTTTATGGTGAATGTAAGGAGTCCTTCATTAATCAGGACCTGAGCAATGCATATAATCCCTAGGCATTGCTCTAAATGTTATAGTGAATGTAAGGAGAACTTCATCAGGAGCTGAGCAATGCGTATAATCCCCAGACATTGCTCTAAATTTGAGGGTGCATGTAAAGAGTCCTTCATCAATCAGGAGCTGATAAATGCATATAATCCTTAAATATTGCTCCAAACTTTATGGTGAATGTAAGGAGTCCTTCATCAGGATCTGAGAAATGCATATACTCCCTAGGCACTGCTCTAAACTTTATGGTGAATGTAAGGTGTCTTTAATCAGGAGCTGAGAAATGCATATAATCCCTAGGCATTGCTCTAAACTTTGTGGTAAATGTAAGGAGTCTTTCATCAATCAGGAGCTGAGCAGTGCATGTAATCCCTAGGCATTGTTCTAAACGTTATGGTGAATGTAAGAGTCTTCATCAGTCAGGAGCTGAGAAATGAATATAATCCCTATGCATTGCTCTAAAGTTTATGGTGAATGTAAGGAGTCCTTCATCGGGAGCTGAGAAATGCATACAATCCCTAGGCATTGCTCTAAACGTTATGGTGAATTTAAGGAGTCCTTCATCGGGATCTGACAAATGCATACAATCCCTAGGCATTGCTCTAAACTTTATGGTGAATGTAAGGAGAACTTCGGTGAGAGCTGAGACATGCATGTAACCCCTAGGCATTGCTCTAAACTTCATGGTGAATGTAAGGAGTCCTTCAGCTGGAGCTGAGAAATGCATGTAATCCCTAGGCATTGCTCTATATTTTATGGTGAATGTAAGCAGTCCTTCAGCAGGAGCTGAGAAATGCATGTAATCCCGAGGCATTGCTCTAAACTTTAAGGTGAACGTAAGGAGTCCTTCAGCGGGAGCTGAGAAATACATACTATCCCTAGGAATTGCTCTAAACTTTATGGTGAACGTAAGGAGTCCTTCAGCGGGAGCTGAGAAATGCATACAATCCCTAGGCATTGCTCTAAACATTATGGTGAACGTAAGGAGTCCTTCAGCGGGAGCTGAGAAATGCATACAATCCGTAGGCATTGCTCTAAACTTTATGGTGAATGTAAGCGGTCCTTCATCAGGAGCTGAGTAATGCATATAATCCCTAGGCATTGCTCTAAACTTTATGGTGAATGTAAGGAGTCCTTCATCGGGAGCTGGGAAATGCATACAATCCCTAGGCATCGCTCTAAACCTTATGGTGAATACAAGGAATCCTTCATCGGGAGCTGATAAATGCATATAATCCCTAAGTATTGCTCTAAACTTTATGGTGAATGTAAGGAGTCCTTCATCAGGAGCTGAGAAATGCATATAATTGCTAGGCATTGTTCTAAACATTATGGTGAATGTAAGGCGTTCTTCATCAGTAGCTGAGAAATGCATATTATCCCTGGGCATTGCTCTGAACTTTATGGTGAATGTAAAGAGTCCTTCATCAGGAGGTGAACAATGCATACAATCCCTAGGCATTACTCTAAACTTTATGGTGAATGTAAAGAGTCCTTCATCAATCAGGAGCTGATAAATGCATATAATCCCTAGGTATTGCTCTAAACTTTATGGTGAATGTAAGGAATAGTTCATCAGGAGCTGAGAAATGCATATACTCCCTAGGCACTCCTCTAAACTTTATGGTGAATGTAAGGAGTCCTTCATCAGGAGCTGAGAAATGGATATAATCCCTAGGCATTGCTCTAAACCTTATGGTGAATGCAAGGTGTCTTTCATCAGGAGCTGAGAAATGCATATAATCCCTACATTGCTCTAAACTTTATGGTGAATGTAAAGAGTCCTTCATCAGGAGCTGAGAAATGCATATACTCCCTAGGCATTGCTCTAAACTTTATGGTGAATGTAAGGAGTCCTTCATTAATCAGGAGCTGAGCAATGCATATAATCCCTAGGCATTGCTCTAAATGTTATGGTGAATGTAAGAAGTACTTCATCAGGAGCTGAGCAATGCATATAATCCCTAGACATTGCTCTAATCTTGATGGTGCATATAAAGAGTCCTTCATCAATCAGGAGCCGATAAATGCATATAATCCCTAAGTATTGCTCTAAACCTTATGGTGAATGTAAGGAGTCGTTCAGCAGGAGCTGAGAAATGCATATACTCCCTAGGCACTGCTCTAAACTTTATGGTGAATGTAAGGTGTCTTTAATCAGGAGCTGAGAAATGCATATAATCCCTAGGCATTGCTCTAAACTTTGTTGTGAATGTAAGGAGTCCTTCATCAATCAGGAGCTGAGCAGTGCATGTAATCCCTAGGCATTGTTCTAAACGTTATGGTGAATGTAAAGAGTCCTTCAGCAGGAGCTGAGAAATGCATGTAATCCCTATCCATTGCTCTAAACGTTGTGGTGAATGTAAGGAGTCCTTCATCAATCAGGAGCTGAGCAGTGCATGTAATCCCTAGGCATTGTTCTAAACGTTATGGTGAATGTAAGAGTCTTCATCAGTCAGGAGCTGAGAAATGCATATAATCCCTATGCATTGCTCTAAAGTTTATGGTGAATGTAAGGAGTCCTTCATCGGGAGCTGAGAAATGCATACAATCCCTAGGCATTGCTCTAAACGTTATGGTGAATGTAAGGAGGCCTTCATCAGGAGCTGAGAAATGCATATAATACCTAGGCATTGCTCTAAACATTTTGGTGAATGTAAGGAGTCGTTCATCAGGAGCTGAGAAATGCATATACTCCCTAGGCATTGCTCTAAACTTTATGGTGAATGTAAGGAGTCCTTCATCAGGAGCAGAGAAGTGCATATTATCCCTAGGCATTGCTATGAACTTTATGGTGAATGTAAGGAGGCCTTCATCAGGAGCTGAGAAATGCATATAATACCTAGGCATTGCTCTAAACATTTTGGTGAATGTAAGGAGTACTTCATCAGGAGCTGAGAAATGCATATTATCCCTAGGCATTGCTCTAAATATGATGGTGAATGTAAGGAGTCCTTCATTAATCAGGAGCTGAGCAATGCATATAATTCCTAAATATTGCTGTAAACTTTATGGTGAATGTAAGGAGTCCTTCATCAGGAACTGAGAAATGCATATACTTCCTAGGCAACGCTCTAAACTTTATGGTGAATGTAAGGTGTCTTTCATCAGGAGCAGAGAAATGCATATAATCCCTAGGCATTGCTCTACACTTTATGGTGAATGTAAGGAGTCCTTCATCAATTAGGAGCTGATCAGTGCATGTAATCCCTTGGCATTGTTCTATACTTTATGGTGAATGTTAAGAGTCCTTCAGCAGGAGCTGAGAAATGCATGTAATCACTAGGCATTGCTCTAAACTTTATGGTGAATGTAAGTATCCCTTCATCAATCAGGAGCTGAGAAATGCATATAATCCCTAGGCCTTGCTCTAACCTTTATGGTGAATGTAAGGAGTCCTTCATTAATCAGGACCTGAGCAATGCATATAATCCCTAGGCATTGCTCTAAATGTTATAGTGAATGTAAGGAGAACTTCATCAGGAGCTGAGCAATGCGTATAATCCCCAGACATTGCTCTAAATTTGAGGGTGCATGTAAAGAGTCCTTCATCAATCAGGAGCTGATAAATGCATATAATCCTTAAATATTGCTCTAAACTTTATGGTGAATGTAAGGAGTCCTTCATCAGGATCTGAGAAATGCATATACTCCCTAGGCACTGCTCTAAACTTTATGGTGAATGTAAGGTGTCTTTAATCAGGAGCTGAGAAATGCATATAATCCCTAGGCATTGCTCTAAACTTTGTGGTAAATGTAAGGAGTCTTTCATCAATCAGGAGCTGAGCAGTGCATGTAATCCCTAGGCATTGTTCTAAACGTTATGGTGAATGTAAAGAGTCCTTCAGCAGGAGCTGAGAAATGCATGTAATCACTAGGCATTGCTCTAAACTTTATGGTGAATGTAAGGAGCCCTTCATCAATCAGGAGCTGATCAGTGCATGTAATTCCTAGGCATTGTTCTAAACTTTATGGTGAATGTAAGAGTCTTCATCAGTCAGGAGCTGAGAAATATATATAATCCCTATGCATTGCTCTAAAGTTTATGGTGAATGTAATGAGTCCTTCATCGGGAGCAGAGAAATGCATACAATCCCTAGGCATTGCTCTAAACTTTATGGTGAATGTAAGGAGTCCTTCGGCGAGAGCTGAGACATGCATGTAACCCCTAGGCATTGCTCTAAACTTTATGGTGAATGTAAGGAGTCCTTCAGCGGGAGCTGGGAAATGCATGTAATCCCGAGGCATTGCTCTAAACTTTAAGGTGAACGTAAGGAGTCCTTCAGCGGGAGCTGAGAAATACATATTATCCCTAGGCATTGCTCTAAACTTTATGGTGAACGTAAGGAGTCCTTCAGCGGGAGCTGAGAAATGCATACAATCCCTAGGCATTGCTCTAAACTTTATTGTGAATGTAAGGAGTCCTTCGGCGAGAGCTCAGACATGCATACAACCCCTAGGCATTGCTCTAAACTTTAAGGTGAACGTAAGGAGTCCTTCAGCGGGAGCTGAGAAATACATATTATCCCTAGGCGTTGCTCTAAACTTTATGGTGAACGTAAGGAGTCCTTCAGCGGGAGCTGAGAAATGCATATTATCCCTAGGCATTGCTCTAAACTTTATGGTGAACACAAGGAGTCCTTCAGCGGGAGCTGAGAAATGCATACAATCCCTAGGCATTGCCCTAAACATTATGGTGAACGTAAGGAGTCCTTCAGCGGGAGCTGAGAAATGCATACAATCCCCAGGCATTGCTCTAAACATTATGTTGAACGTAAGGAGTTCTTCATGGGGAGCTCAGAAATGCATATAATCCCCAGGCATTGCTCTAAACGTTATGGTGAATGTAAGGAGTCCTTCATTGAGAGCTGAGAAATGCATATAATCTCTAGGCATTGCTCTAAACTTTATGGTGAATGTAAGGAGTCCTTCATAGGAAGCCTTGAAATGCATACAATCCCAAGGCATTGCTCTAAACTTTATGGTGAATGTAATGAATCCTTCATTGAGAGCTGAGAAATGCATATAATCTCTAGGCATTGCTCTAAACTTTATGGTGAATGTAAGGAGTACTTCATAGGAAGATGAGAAATGCATGTAATCCCTAGGCATCAATCTATACTTTGTGGAGAATGCAAGGAGTCCTTTATCGGGAGCTGAGAAGTGTATATGATCCCAAGGCATTGCTCTAAACTTTATGGTGAATGTAAGGAGTCCTTCATCAATCAGGAGCAGAGCAGTGCATGTAATCCCAAGGCATTGTTCTAAACGTTATGGTGAATGTAAGAGTCTTCATTAGTCAGGAGCTGAGAAATACATATAATCCCTATGCATTGCTCTAAAGTTTATGGTGAATGTAAGGAGTCCTTCATCGGGAGCTGAGAAATGCATACAATCCCTAGGCATTGCTCTAAACGTTATGGTGAATTTAAGGAGTCCTTCATCGGGAGCTGAGAAATGCATACAATCCCTAGGCATTGCTCTAAACTATATGGTGAATGTAAGGAGTCCTTCGGCGACAGCTGAGACATGCATGTAACCCCTAGGCATTGCTCTAAACTTTATGGTGAATGTAAGTAGTCCTTCAGCTGGAGCTGAGAAATGCAAGTAATCCCTAGGCATTGCTCTATACTTTATGGTGAATGTAAGGAGTCCTTCATCGGGAGCTGAGAAATGCATACAATCCCCAGGCATTGCTCTAAACATTATGTTGAACGTAAGGAGTTCTTCATCGGGAGCTCAGAAATGCATATAATCCCCAGGCATTGCTCTAAACTTTATGGTGAATGTAAGGAGTCCTTCATTGAGAGCTGAGAAATGCATATAATCTCTAGGCATTGCTCTAAACTTTATGGTGAATGTAAGGAGTCCTTCATAGGAAGCTGAGAAATGCATACAGACCCAAGGCATTGCTCTAAACTGTATGGTGAATGTAAGGAGTCCTTTATCGGGAGCTGAGAAGTGTATATGATCCCTAGGCATTGCTCTAAACTTTATGGTAAATGTAAGGAGTCCTTCATCACTCAGGATCTGAGCAGTGCATATAATCCCTAGGCATTGCTCTAAACTTTATTGTAAATGTAAGCGGTCCTACATCGGGAGCTGAGAAATGCATATAATCCCTAGGCATTGCTCTAAACTTTATGGTGAATGTAAGGAGTCCTTCATCAGGAGCTGAGAAATGCGTACAATCCCTAGACATCACTCTAAACCTTATGGTGAATGCAAGGAATCCTTCATCGGGAGCTGTTAAATGCATATAATCCCTAAGTATTGCTCTAAATTTTATGGTGAATGTAAGGAGTCCTTCATCAGGAGCTGAGAAATGCATATACTCCCTAGGCACTGCTCTAAACATTATGGTGAATGTAAGGCGTTCTTCATCAGTAGCTATGAAATGCATATAATCCCTAGGTATTGCTCTAAACTTTATGTGAATGTAAGGAGTACTTTATAGGAAGCTGAGAAATGCATGTAATCCCTAGGCATCAATCTATACTTTGTGGTGAATGCAAGGAGTCCTTTATCGGGAGCTGAGAAGTGTGTATGATCCCTAGGCATTTCTCTAAACTTTATGGTGAATGTAAGGAGTCCTCCATCAGTCAGGAGCTGAGAAATACATATAATCCCTATGCATTGCTCTAAGGTTTATGGTGAATGTAAGGAGTCCTTCATCGGGAGCTGAGAAATGCATACAATCCCTAGGCATTGCTCTAAACGTTATGGTGAATTTAAGGAGTCCTTCATCGGGAGCTGACAAATGCATACAATCCCTAGGCATTGCTCTAAACTTTATGGTGAATGTAAGGAGTCCTTCGGCGACAGCTGAGACATGCATGTAACCCCTAGGCATTGCTCTAAACTTTATGGTGAATGTAAGGAGTCCTTCAGCTGGAGCTGAGAAATGCATGTAATCCCTAGGCATTGCTCTATACTTTATGGTGAATGTAAGGAGTCCTTCAGAGGGAGCTGGGAAATGCATGTAATCCTGAGGCATTGCTCTAAACTTTATGGTGAACGTAAGGAGTCCTTCATCGGAGCTGAGAAATGCATACAATCCCCAGGCATTGCTCTAAACATTATGTTGAACGTAAGGAGTTCTTCATCGGGAGCTCAGAAATGCATATAATCCCCAGGCATTGCTCTAAACTTTATGGTGAATGTAAGGAGTCCTTTATTGAGAGCTGAGAAATGCATATAATCTCTAGGCATTGCTCTAAACTTTATGGTGATTGTAAGGAGTCCTTCATAGGAAGCTGAGAAATGCATACAGACCCAAGGCATTGCTCTAAACTTTATGGTGAATGTAAGGAGTCCTTCATTGAGAGCTGAGAAATGCATATAATCTCTAGGCATTGCTCTAAACTTTATGGTGAATGTAAGCAGTACTTCATAGGAAGCTGAGAAATGCATGTAATCCCTAGGCATCAATCTATACTTTGTGGTGAATGCAAGGAGTCCTTTATCGGGAGCTGAGAAGTGTATATGATCCCTAGGCATTGCTCTAAACTTTATGGTAAATGTAAGGAGTCCTTCATCAATCAGGATCTGAGCAGTGCATATAATCCCTAGGCATTGCTCTAAACTTTATTGTAAATGTAAGCGGTCCTACATCAGGAGCTGAGAAATGCATATAATCCCTAGGCATTGCTCTAAACTTTATGGTGAATGTAAGGAGTCCTTCATCAGGAGCTGAGAAATGCGTACAATCCCTAGGCATCACTCTAAACCTTATGGTGAATGCAAGGAATCCTTCATCGGGAGCTGTTAAATGCATATAATCCCTAAGTATTGCTCTAAATTTTATGGTGAATGTAAGGAGTCCTTCATCAGGAGCTGAGAAATGCATATAATTGCTAGGCATTGTTCTAAACATTACGGTGAATGTAAGGCGTTCTTCATCAGTAGCTATGAAATGCATAAAATCCCTAGGTATTGCTCTAAACTTTATGTGAATGTAAGGAGTACTTTATAGGAAGCTGAGAAATGCATGTAATCCCTAGGCATCAATCTATACTTTGTGGTGAATGCAAGGAGTCCTTTATCGGGAGCTGAGAAGTGTGTATGATCCCTAGGCATTTCTCTAAACTTTATGGTGAATGTAAGGAGTCCTCCATCAATCAGGAGCTGAGCAGTGCATGTAATCCCTAGGCATTGTTCTAAACGTTATGGTGAATGTAAGAGTCTTCATCAGTCAGGAGCTGAGAAATGAATATAATACCTATGTATTGCTCTAAAGTTTATGGTGAATGTAAGGAGTCCTTCATCGGGAGATGAGAAATGCATACAATCCCTAGGCATTGCTCTAAACGTTATGGTGAATTTAAGGAGTCCTTCATCGGGATCTGACAAATGCATACAATCCCTAGGCATTGCTCTAAACTTTATGGTGAATGTAAGGAGAACTTCGGCGAGAGCTGAGACATGCATGTAACCCCTAGGCATTGCTCTAAACTTCATGGTGAATATAAGGAGTCCTTCAGCTGGAGCTGAGAAATGCATGTAATCCCTAGGCATTGCTCTATATTTTATGGTGAATGTAAGCAGTCCTTCAGCAGGAGCTGAGAAATGCATGTAATCCCGAGGCATTGCTCTAAACTTTAAGGTGAACGTAAGGAGTCCTTCAGCGGGAGCTGAGAAATACATACTATCCCTAGGAATTGCTCTAAACTTTATGGTGAACGTAAGGAGTCCTTCAGCGGGAGCTGAGAAATGCATACAATCCCTAGGCATTGCTCTAAACATTATGGTGAACATAAGGAGTCCTTCAGCGGGAGCTGAGAAATGCATACAATCCGTAGGCATTGCTCTAAACTTTATGGTGAATGTAAGCGGTCCTTCATCGGGAGCTGGGAAATGCATACAATCCCTAGGCATCGCTCTAAACCTTATGGTGAATACAAGGAATCCTTCATCGGGAGCTGATAAATGCATATAATCCCTAAGTATTGCTCTAAACTTTATGGTGAATGTAAGGAGTCCTTCATCAGGAGCTGAGAAATGCATATAATTGCTAGGCATTGTTCTAAACATTATGGTGAATGTAAGGCGTTCTTCATCAGTAGCTGAGAAATGCATATTATCCCTGGGCATTGCTCTGAACTTTATGGTGAATGTAAAGAGTCCTTCATCAGGAGGTGAACAATGCATACAATCCCTAGGCATTACTCTAAACTTTATGGTGAATGTAAAGAGTCCTTCATCAATCAGGAGCTGATAAATGCATATAATCCCTAGGTATTGCTCTAAACTTTATGGTGAATGTAAGGAATAGTTCATCAGGAGCTGAGAAATGCATATACTCCCTAGGCACTCCTCTAAACTTTATGGTGAATGTAAGGAGTCCTTCATCAGGAGCTGAGAAATGGATATAATCCCTAGGCATTGCTCTAAACCTTATGGTGAATGCAAGGTGTCTTTCATCAGGAGCTGAGAAATGCATATAATCCCTACATTGCTCTAAACTTTATGGTGAATGTAAGGAGTCCTTCATCAGGAGCTGAGAAATGCATATACTCCCTAGGCATTGCTCTAAACTTTATGGTGAATGTAAGGAGTCCTTCATTAATCAGGAGCTGAGCAATGCATATAATCCCTAGGCATTGCTCTAAATGTTATGGTGAATGTAAGAAGTACTTCATCAGGAGCTGAGCAATGCATATAATCCCTAGACATTGCTCTAAACTTGATGGTGCATATAAAGAGTCCTTCATCAATCAGGAGCCGATAAATGCATATAATCCCTAAGTATTGCTCTAAACCTTATGGTGAATGTAAGGAGTCGTTCAGCAGGAGCTGAGAAATGCATATACTCCCTAGGCACTGCTCTAAACTTTATGGTGAATGTAAGGTGTCTTTAATCAGGAGCTGAGAAATGCATATAATCCCTAGGCATTGCTCTAAACTTTGTGGTGAATGTAAGGAGGCCTTCATCAACCAGGAGCTGAGCAGTGCATGTAATCCCTAGGCATTGTTCTAAACGTTATGGTGAATGTAAAGAGTCCTTCAGCAGGAGCTGAGAAATGCATGTAATCCCTATCCATTGCTCTAAACGTTGTGGTGAATGTAAGGAGTCCTTCATCAATCAGGAGCTGAGCAGTGCATGTAATCCCTAGGCATTGTTCTAAACGTTATGGTGAATGTAAGAGTCTTCATCAGTCAGGACCTGAGAAATGCATATAATCCCTATGCATTGCTCTAAAGTTTATGGTTAATGTAAGGAGTCCTTCATCGGGAGCTGAGAAATGCATACAATCCCTAGGCATTGCTCTAAACGTTATGGTGAAATTAAGGAGTCGTTCATCAGGAGCTGAGAAATGCATATACTCCCTAGGCACTGCTCTAAACTTTATGGTGAATGTAAGGAGTCCTTCATCAGGAGCAGAGAAGTGCATATTATCCCTAGGCATTGCTATGAACTTTATGGTGAATGTAAGGAGGCCTTCATCAGGAGATGAGAAATGCATACAATCCCTAGGCATTGCTCTAAACGTTATGGTGAATTTAAGGAGTCCTTCATCGGGATCTGACAAATGCATACAATCCCTAGGCATTGCTCTAAACTTTATGGTGAATGTAAGGAGAACTTCGGCGAGAGCTGAGACATGCATGTAACCCCTAGGCATTGCTCTAAACTTTATGGTGAATGTAAGCAGTCCTTCAGCAGGAGCTGAGAAATGCATGTAATCCCGAGGCATTGCTCTAAACTTTAAGGTGAACGTAAGGAGTCCTTCAGCGGGAGCTGAGAAATACATACTATCCCTAGGAATTGCTCTAAACTTTATGGTGAACGTAAGGAGTCCTTCAGCGGGAGCTGAGAAATGCATACAATCCCTAGGCATTGCTCTAAACATTATGGTGAACGTAAGGAGTCCTTCAGCGGGAGCTGAGAAATGCATACAATCCGTAGGCATTGCTCTAAACTTTATGGTGAATGTAAGCGGTCCTTCATCAGGAGCTGAGTAATGCATATAATCCCTAGGCATTGCTCTAAACCTTATGGTGAATGTAAGGAGTCCTTCATCGGGAGCTGGGAAATGCATACAATCCCTAGGCATCGCTCTAAACCTTATGGTGAATACAAGGAATCCTTCATCGGGAGCTGATAAATGCATATAATCCCTAAGTATTGCTCTAAACTTTATGGTGAATGTAAGGAGTCCTTCATCAGGAGCTGAGAAATGCATATAATTGCTAGGCATTGTTCTAAACATTATGGTGAATGTAAGGCGTTCTTCATCAGTAGCTGAGAAATGCATATTATCCCTGGCCATTGCTCTGAACTTTATGGTGAATGTAAAGAGTCCTTCATCAGGAGGTGAACAATGCATACAATCCCTAGGCATTACTCTAAACTTTATGGTGAATGTAAAGAGTCCTTCATCAATCAGGAGCTGATAAATGCATATAATCCCTAGGTATTGCTCTAAACTTTATGGTGAATGTAAGGAATAGTTCATCAGGAGCTGAGAAATGCATATACTCCCTAGGCACTCCTCTAAACTTTATGGTGAATGTAAGGAGTCCTTCATCAGGAGCTGAGAAATGGATATAATCCCTAGGCATTGCTCTAAACCTTATGGTGGATGCAAGGTGTCTTTTATCAGGAGCTAAGAAATGCATATAATCCCTACATTGCTCTAAACATTATGGTGAATGTAAGGAGTGCTTCATCAGGAGCTGAGAAATGCATATACTCCCTAGGCATTGCTCTAAACTTTATGGTGAATGTAAGGAGTCCTTCATTAATCAGGAGCTGAGCAATGCATATAATCCCTAGGCATTGCTCTAAATGTTATGGTGAATGTAAGAAGTACTTCATCAGGAGCTGAGCAATGCATATAATCCCTAGACATTGCTCTAATCTTGATGGTGCATATAAAGAGTCCTTCATCAATCAGGAGCCGATAAATGCATATAATCCCTAAGTATTGCTCTAAACCTTATGGTGAATGTAAGGAGTCGTTCAGCAGGAGCTGAGAAATGCATATACTCCCTAGGCACTGCTCTAAACTTTATGGTGAATGTAAGGTGTCTTTAATCAGGAGCTGAGAAATGCATATAATCCCTAGGCATTGCTCTAAACTTTGTGGTGAATGTAAGGAGTCCTTCATCAATCAGGAGCTGAGCAGTGCATGTAATCCCTAGGCATTGTTCTAAACGTTATGGTGAATGTAAAGAGTCCTTCAGCAGGAGCTGAGAAATGCATGTAATCCCTATCCATTGCTCTAAACGTTGTGGTGAATGTAAGGAGTCCTTCATCAATCAGGAGCTGAGCAGTGCATGTAATCCCTAGGCATTGTTCTAAACGTTATGGTGAATGTAAGAGTCTTCATCAGTCAGGACCTGAGAAATGCATATAATCCCTATGCATTGCTCTAAAGTTTATGGTGAATGTAAGGAGTCCTTCATCGGGAGCTGAGAAATGCATACAATCCCTAGGCATTGCTCTAAACGTTATGGTGAAATTAAGGAGTCGTTCATCAGGAGCTGAGAAATGCATATACTCCCTAGGCACTGCTCTAAACTTTATGGTGAATGTAAGGAGTCCTTCATCAGGAGCAGAGAATGCATATAATCTCTAGGCATTGCTCTAAACTTTATGGTGAAAGTAAGGAGTCCTTCATCAGGAGCTGAGAAATGCATATAATCCCTAGGCATTGCTCTAAACTTGATGGTGCATATAAAGAGTCCTTCATCAATCAGGAGCTGATAAATGCATACAATCCCTATGTATTGCTCTAAACATTTTGGTGAATGTAAGGAGTACTTCATCAGGAGCTGATAAATGCATATAATCCCTAGGCATTGCTCTAAACATTTTGGTGAATGTAAGGAGTCCTTCATTAATCAGGAGCTGAGCAATGCATATAATTCCTAAATATTGCTCTAAACTTTATGGTGAATGTAAGGAGTCCTTCATCAGGAACTGAGAAATGCATATACTCCCTAGGCAACGCTCTAACCTTTATGGTGAATGTAAGGTGTCTTTCATCAGGAGCTGAGAAATGCATATAATCCCTAGGCATTGCTCTAAACTTTATGGTGAATGTAAGGAGTCCTTCATCAATTAGGAGCTGAGCAGTGCATGTAATCCCTTGGCATTGTTCTATACTTTATGGTCAATGTAAAGAGTCCTTCAGCCGGAGCTGAGAAATGCATGTAATCACTAGGCATTGCTCTAAACTTTATGGTGAATGTAAGTAGCCCTTCATCAATCAGGAGCTGAGAAATGCATATAATCCCTAGGCATTGCTCCAAACTTTATGGTGAATGTAAGGAGTCCTTCATTAATCAGGACCTGAGCAATGCATATAATCCCTAGGCATTGCTCTAAATTTTATAGTGAATGTAGGGAGAACTTCATCAGGAGCTGAGCAATGCGTATAATCCCCAGACATTGCTCTAAATTTGAGGGTGCATGTAAAGAGTCCTTCATCAATCAGGAGCTGATAAATGCATATAATCCTTAAATATTGCTCTAAACTTTATGGTGAATGTAAGGAGTCCTTCATCAATCAGGAGCTGAGCAGTGCATGTAATCCCTAGGCATTGTTCTAAATGTTATGGTGAATGTAAAGAGTCCTTCAGCAGGAGCTGAGAAATACATGTAATCACTAGGCATTGCTCTAAACTTTATGGTGAATGTAAGAGTCTTCATCAGTCAGGAGCTGAGAAATGCATATAATCCCTATGCATTGCTCTAAAGTTTATGGTGAATGTAAGGAGTCCTTCATCGGGAGCTGAGAAATGCATACAATCCCTAGGCATTGCTCTAAACTTTATGGTGAATGTAAGGAGTCCTTCGGCGAGAGCTGAGACATGCATGTAACCCCTAGGCATTGCTCTAAACTTTATGGTGAATGTAAGGAGTCCTTCAGCGGGAGCTGAGAAATACATATTATCCCTAGGCATTGCTCTAAACTTTATGGTGAACGTAAGGAGTCCTTCAGCGGGAGCTGAGAAATGCATACAATCCCTAGGCATTGCTCTAAACTTTATGGTGAACGTAAGGAGTCATTCATCGGGAGCTGAGAAATGCATACAATCCCCAGGCATTGCTCTAATCATTATGTTGAACGTAGGGAGTTCTTCATCGGGAGCTCAGAAATGCATATAGTCCCCAGGCATTGCTCTAATATTTATGGCGAATGTAAGGAGTCCTTCATTGAGAGCTGAGAAATGCATATAATCTCTAGGCATTGCTCTAAACTTTATGGTGAATGTAAGGAGTCCTTCATAGGAAGCTGAGAAATGTATACAATCCCAAGGCATTGCTCTAAACTTTATGGTGAATGTAAGGAGTCCTTCATTGAGAGCTGAGAAATGCAAATAATCTCTAGGCATTGCTCTAAACTTTATGGTGAATGTAAGGAGTACTTCATAGGAAGATGAGAAATGCATGTAATCCCTAGGCATCAATCTATACTTTGTGGTGAATGCAAGGAGTCCTTTATCGGGAGCTGAGAAGTGTATATGATCCCAAGGCATTGCTCTAAACTTTGTGGTGAATGTAAGGAGTCCTTCATCAATCAGGAGCTGAGCAGTGCATGTAATCACTAGGCATTGTTCTAAACGTTATGGTGAATGTAAGAGTCGTCATCAGTCAGGAGCTGAGAAATGCATATAATCCCTATGCATTGCTCTAAAGTTTATGGTGAATGTAAGGAGTCCTTCATCGGGAGCTGAGAAATGCATATAATCCCTAGGCATTGCTTTAAACGTTATGGTGAATTTAAGGAGTCCTTCATCGAGACCTGAGACATGCATGTAACCCCTAGGCATTGCTCTAAACTTTATGGTGAATGTAAGGAGTCCTTCAACTGGAGCTGAGAAATGCATGTAATCCCTAGGCATTGCTCTATATTTTATGGTGAATGTAAGGAGTCCTTCAGCGGGAGCTGAGAAATGCATGTAATCCCGAGGCATTGCTCTAAACTTTAAGATGAACGTAAGGAGTCCTTCAGCGGGAGCTGAGAAATACATATAATCCCTAAGTATTGCTCTAAACTTTATGGTGAATGTAAGGAGTCCTTCATCAGGAGCTGAGAAATGCATATAATTGCTAGGCAATGTTCTAAACATTATGGTGAATGTAAGGCGTTCTTCATCAGTAGCTGAGAAATGCATATTATCCCTAGGCATTGCTCTGAACTTTATGGTGAATGTAAAGAGTCCTTCATCAGGAGGTGAACAATGCAAAAAATCCGTAGGCATTACTCTAAACTTTATGGTGAATGTAAAGAGTCCTTCATCAATCAGGATCTGATAAATGCATATAATCCCTAGGTATTGCTCTAAACTTTATGGTGAATATAAGGAGTCCTTCATCAGGAGCTGAGAAATGCATATAATCCCTAGGCATTGCTCTAAACTTTATGGTGAATGTAAGGTGTCTTTCATCAGGAGCTGAGAAATGCATATAATCCCTAGGCATTGCTCTAAACTTTATGGTGAAAGTAAGGAGTCCTTCATCAGGAGCTGAGAAATGCATATAATCCCTAGGCATTGCTTTAAACTTTATGGTGAATGTAAGGAGTCCTTCATTAATCAGTAGCTGAGCAATGCATATAATCCCTAGGCATTGCTCTAACTTTTATGGTGAATCTAAGGAGTACTTCATCAGGAGCTGAGCAATGCATATAATCCCTAGACATTGCTCTAAACTTGATGGTGCAAATAAAGAGTCCTTCATCAATCAGGAGCTGAGAAATGCATATACTCCCTAGGCACTGCTCTAAACTTTATGGTGAATGTAAGGAGTCCTTCATCAGGAGCTGGGAAATGCATATAATACCTAGGCATTGCTCTAAACATTTTGGTGAATGTAAGGAATACTTCATCAGGAGCTGAGAAATGCATATAATCCCTAGGCATTGCTCTAAACATTATGGTGAATGTAAGGAGTCCTTCATTAATCAGGACCTGAGCAATGCATATAATCCCTAGGCATTGCTCTAAATTTTATAGTGAATGTAGGGAGAACTTCATCAGGAGCTGAGCAATGCGTATAATCCCCAGACATTGCTCTAAATTTGAGGGTGCATGTAAAGAGTCCTTCATCAATCAGGAGCTGATCAATGCATATAATCCTTAAATATTGCTCTAAACTTTATGGTGAATGTAAGGAGTCCTTCATCAATCAGGAGCTGAGCAGTGCATGTAATCCCTAGGCATTGTTCTAAACGTTATGGTGAATGTAAAGAGTCCTTCAGCAGGAGCTGAGAAATGCATGTAATCACTAGGCATTGCTCTAAACTTTATGGTGAATGTAAGGAGCCCTTCATCAATCAGGAGCTGATCAGTGCATGTAATTCCTAGGCATTGTTCTAAACTTTATGTTGAATGTAAGAGTCTTCATCAGTCAGGAGCTGAGAAATGCATATAATCCCTATGCATTGCTCTAAAGTTTATGGTGAATGTAAGGAGTCCTTCATCGGGAGCAGAGAAATGCATACAATCCCTAGGCATTGCTCTAAACTTTATGGTGAATGTAAGGAGTCCTTCGGCGAGAGCTGAGACATGCATACAATCCCTAGGCATTGCTCTAAACTTTATGGTGAATGTAAGGAGTCCTTCAGCGGGAGCTGAGAAATGCCTGTAATCCCGAGGCATTGCTCTAAACTTTAAGGTGAACGTAAGGAGTCCTTCAGCGGGAGCTGAGAAATACATATTATCCCTAGGCATTGCTCTAAACTTTATGGTGAACGTAAGGAGTCCTTCAGCGGGAGCTGAGAAATGCATACAATCCCTAGGCATTGCTCTAAACTTTATTGTGAATGTAAGGAGTCCTTTGGCGAGAGCTCAGACATGCATACAACCCCTAGGCATTGCTCTAAACTTTAAGGTGAACGTAAGGAGTCCTTCAGCCGGAGCTGAGAAATACATATTATCCCTAGGCGTTGCTCTAAACTTTATGGTGAACGTAAGGAGTCCTTCAGCGGGAGCTGAGAAATGCATATTATCCCTAGGCATTGCTCTAAACTTTATGGTGAACACAAGGAGTCCTTCAGCGGGAGGTGAGAAATGCATACAATCCCTAGGAATTGCCCTAAACATTATGGTGAACGTAAGGAGTCCTTCAGCGGGAGCTGAGAAATGCATACAATCGCCAGGCATTGCTCTAAACATTATGTTGAACGTAAGGAGTTCTTCATGGGGAGCTCAGAAATGCATATAATCCCCAGGCATTGCTCTAAACGTTATGGTGAATGTAAGGAGTCCTTCATTGAGAACTGAGAAATGCATATAATCTCTAGGCATTGCTCTAAACTTTATGGTGAATGTAAGGAGTCCTTCATAGGAAGCCTTGAAATGCATGTAATCCCTATGCATCAATCTATACTTTGTGGAGAATGCAAGGAGTCCTTTATCGGGAGCTGAGAAGTGTATATGATCCCAAGGCATTGCTCTAAACGTTATGGTGAATGTAAGGAGTCCTTCATCAATCAGGAGCTGAGAAATACATATAATCCCTATGCATTGCTCTAAAGTTTATGGTGAATGTAAGGAGTCCTTCATCGGGAGCTGAGAAATGCATACAATCCCTAGGCATTGCTCTAAACGTTATGGTGAATGTAAGGAGTCCTTCATCGGGAGCTGAGAAATGCATACAATCCCTAGGCATTGCTCTAAACTTTATGGTGAATGTAAGGAGTCCTTCAGCTGGAGCTGAGAAATGCATGTAATCCCTAGGCATTGCTCTATACTTTATGGTGAATGTAAGGAGTCCTTCAGAGGGAGCTGAGAAATGCATGTAATCCTGAGGCATTGCTCTAAACTTTATGGTGAACGTAAGGAGTCCTTCATCGGGAGCTGAGAAATGCATACAATCCCCAGGCATTGCTCTAAACATTATGTTGAACGTAAGGAGTTCTTCATCGGGAGCTCAGAAATGCATATAATCCCCAGGCATTGCTCTAAACTTTATGGTGAATGTAAGGAGTCCTTCATTGAGAGCTGAGAAATGCATATAATCTCTAGGCATTGCTCTAAACTTTATGGTGAATGTAAGCAGTACTTCATAGGAAGCTGAGAAATGCATGTAATCCCTAGGCATCAATCTATACTTTGTGGTGAATGCAAGGAGTCCTTTATCGGGAGCTGAGAAGTGTATATGATCCCTAGGCATTGCTCTAAACTTTATTGTAAATGTAAGCGGTCCTACATCAGGAGCTGAGAAATGCATATAATCCCTAGGCATTGCTCTAAACTTTATGGTGAATGTAAGGAGTCCTTCATCAGGAGCTGAGAAATGCGTACAATCCCTAGGCATCACTCTAAACCTTATGGTGAATGCAAGGAATCCTTCATCGGGAGCTGTTAAATGCATATAATCCCTAAGTATTGCTCTAAATTTTATGGTGAATGTAAGGAGTCCTTCATCAGGAGCTGAGAAATGCATATAATTGCTAGGCATTGTTCTAAACATTATGGTGAATGTAAGGCGTTCTTCATCAGTAGCTATGAAAAGCATATAATCCCTAGGTATTGCTCTAAACTTTATGTGAATGTAAGGAGTACTTTATAGGAAGCTGAGAAATGCATGTAATCCCTAGGCATCAATCTATACTTTGTGGTGAATGCAAGGAGTCCTTTATCGGGAGCTGAGAAGTGTGTATGATCCCTAGGCATTTCTCTAAACTTTATGGTGAATGCAAGGAGTCCTCCATCAGTCAGGAGCTGAGAAATACATATAATCCCTATGCATTGCTCTAAATTTTATGGTGAATCTAAGGAGTACTTCATCAGTAGCTGAGCAATGCATATAATCCCTAGGCATTGCTCTAAATTTTATGGTGAATCTAAGGAGTACTTCATCAGGAGCTGAGCAATGCATATAATCCCTAGACATTGCTCTAAACTTGATGGTGCATATAAAGAGTCCTTCATCAGGAGCAGAGAAGTGCATATTATCCCTAGGCATTGCTATGAACTTTATGGTGAATGTAAGGAGGCCTTCATCAGGAGCTGGGAAATGCATATAATACCTAGGCATTGCTCTAAACATTTTGGTGAATGTAAGGAGTCCTTCATCAATTAGGAGCTGAGCAGTGCATGTAATCCCTTGGCAATGTTCTATACTTTATGGTGAATGTAAAGAGTCCTTCAGCCGGAGCTGAGAAATGCATGTAATCACTAGGCATTGCTCTAAACTTTATGGTGAATGTAAGTAGCCCTTCATCAATCAGGAGCTGAGAAATGCATATAATCCCTAGGCATTGCTCTAAATTTTATAGTGAATGTAGGGAGAACTTCATCAGGAGCTGAGCAATGCGTATAATCCCCAGACATTGCTCTAAATTTGAGGGTGCATGTAAAGAGTCCTTCATCAATCAGGAGCTGATCAATGCATATAATCCTTAAATATTGCTCTAAACTTTATGGTGAATGTAAGGAGTCCTTCATCAATCAGGAGCTGAGCAGTGCATGTAATCCCTAGGCATTGTTCTAAACGTTATGGTGAATGTAAAGAGTCCTTCAGCAGGAGCTGAGAAATGCATGTAATCACTAGGCATTGCTCTAAACTTTATGGTGAATGTAAGGAGCCCTTCATCAATCAGGAGCTGATCAGTGCATGTAATTCCTAGGCATTGTTCTAAACTTTATGGTGAATGTAAGAGTCTTCATCAGTCAGGAGCTGAGAAATGTATATAATCCCTATGCATTGCTCTAAAGTTTATGGTGAATGTAATGAGTCCTTCATCGGGAGCAGAGAAATGCATACAATCCCTAGGCATTGCTCTAAACTTTATGGTGAATGTAAGGAGTCCTTCGGCGAGAGCTGAGACATGCATGTAACCCCTAGGCATTGCTCTAAACTTTATGGTGAATGTAAGGAGTCCTTCAGCGGGAGCTGAGAAATGCATGTAATCCCGAGGCATTGCTCTAAACTTTAAGGTGAACGTAAGGAGTCCTTCAGCGGGAGCTGAGAAATACATATTATCCCTAGGAATTGCTCTAAACTTTATGGTGAACGTAAGGAGTCCTTCAGCGGGAGCTGAGAAATGCATACAATCCCTAGGCATTGCTCTAAACTTTATTGTGAATGTAAGGAGTCCTTCGGCGAGAGCTCAGACATGCATACAACCCCTAGGCATTGCTCTAAACTTTAAGGTGAACGTAAGGAGTCCTTCAGCGGGAGCTGAGAAATACATATTATCCCTAGGCGTTGCTCTAAACTTTATGGTGAACGTAAGGAGTCCTTCAGCGGGAGCTGAGAAATGCATATTATCCCTAGGCATTGTTCTAAACTTTATGGTGAACACAAGGAGTCCTTCAGCGGGAGCTGAGAAATGCATACAATCCCTAGGCATTGCCCTAAACATTATGGTGAACGTAAGGAGTCCTTCAGCGGGAGCTGAGAAATGCATACAATCCCCAGGCATTGCTCTAAACATTATGGTGAACGTAAGGAGTTCTTCATGGGGAGCTCAGAAATGCATATAATCCCCAGGCATTGCTCTAAACGTTATGGTGAATGTAAGGAGTCCTTCATTGAGAGCTGAGAAATGCATATAATCTCTAGGCACTGCTCTAAACTTTATGGTGAATGTAAGGAGTCCTTCATAGGAAGCCTTGAAATGCATACAATCCCAAGGCATTGCTCTAAACTTTATGGTGAATGTAATGAGTCCTTCATTGAGAGCTGAGAAATGCATATAATCTCTAGGCATTGCTCTAAACTTTATGGTGAATGTCAGGAGTACTTCATAGGAAGATGAGAAATGCATGTAATCCCTAGGCATCAATCTATACTTTGTGGAGAATGCAAGGAGTCCTTTATCGGGAGCTGAGAAGTGTATATGATCCCAAGGCATTGCTCTAAACGTTATGGTGAATGTAAGGAGTCCTTCATCAATCAGGAGCAGAGCAGTGCATGTAATCCCAAGGCATTGTTCTAAACGTTATGGTGAATGTAAGAGTCTTCATCAGTCAGGAGCTGAGAAATACATATAATCCCTATGCATTGCTCTAAAGTTTATGGTGAATGTAAGGAGTCCTTCATCGGGAGCTGAGAAATGCATACAATCCCTAGGCATTGCTCTAAACGTTATGGTGAATTTAAGGAGTCCTTCATCGGGAGCTGAGAAATGCATACAATCCTTAGGCATTGCTCTAAACTTTATGGTGAATGTAAGGAGTCCTTCGGCGACAGCTGAGACATGCATGTAACCCCTAGGCATTGCTCTAAACTTTATGGTGAATGTAAGGAGTCCTTCAGCTGGAGCTGAGAAATGCATGTAATCCCTTGGCATTGCTCTATACTTTATGGTGAATGTAAGGAGTCCTTCAGAGGGAGCTGAGAAATGCATGTAATCCTGAGGCATTGCTCTAAACTTTATGGTGAACGTAAGGAGTCCTTCATCGGGAGCTGAGAAATGCATACAATCCCCAGGCATTGCTCTAAACATTATGTTGAACGTAAGGAGTTCTTCATCGGGAGCTCAGAAATGCATATAATCCCCAGGCATTGCTCTAAACTTTATGGTGAATGTAAGGAGTCCTTCATTGAGAGCTGAGAAATGCATATAATCTCTAGGCATTGCTCTAAACTTTATGGTGAATGTAAGGAGTCCTTCATAGGAAGCTGAGAAATGCATACAGACCCAAGGCATTGCTCTAAACTTTATGGTGAATGTAAGGAGTCCTTCATTGAGAGCTGAGAAATGCATATAATCTCTAGGCATTGCTCTAAACTTTATGGTGAATGTAAGCAGTACTTCATAGGAAGCTGAGAAATGCATGTAATCCCTAGGCATCAATCTATACTTTGTGGTGAATGCAAGGAGTCCTTTATCGGGAGCTGAGAAGTGTATATGATCCCTAGGCATTGCTCTAAACTTTATGGTAAATGTAAGGAGTCCTTCATCAATCAGGATCTGAGCAGTGCATATAATCCCTAGGCATTGCTCTAAACTTTATTGTAAATGTAAGCGGTCCTACATCAGGAGCTGAGAAATGCATATAATCCCTAGGCATTGCTCTAAACTTTATGGTGAATGTAAGGAGTCCTTCATCAGGAGCTGAGAAATGCGTACAATCCCTAGGCATCACTCTAAACCTTATGGTGAATGCAAGGAATCCTTCATCGGGAGCTGTTAAATGCATATAATCCCTAAGTATTGCTCTAAATTTTATGGTGAATGTAAGGAGTCCTTCATCAGGAGCTGAGAAATGCATATAATTGCTAGGCATTGTTCTAAACATTACAGTGAATGTAAGGCGTTCTTCATCAGTAGCTATGAAATGCATAAAATCCCTAGGTATTGCTCTAAACTTTATGTGAATGTAAGGAGTACTTTATAGGAAGCTGAGAAATGCATGTAATCCCTAGGCATCAATCTATACTTTGTGGTGAATGCAAGGAGTCCTTTATCGGGAGCTGAGAAGTGTGTATGATCCCTAGGCATTTCTCTAAACTTTATGGTGAATGTAAGGAGTCCTCCATCAATCAGGCGTTGAGCAGTGCATGTAATCCCTAGGCATTGTTCTAAACGTTATGGTGAATGTAAGAGTCTTCATCAGTCAGGAGCTGAGAAATGAATATAATACCTATGTATTGCTCTAAAGTTTATGGTGAATGTAAGGAGTCCTTCATCGGGAGCTGAGAAATGCATACAATCCCTAGGCATTGCTCTAAACGTTATGGTGAATTTAAGGAGTCCTTCATCGGGATCTGACAAATGCATACAATCCCTAGGCATTGCTCTAAACTTTATGGTGAATGTATGGAGAACTTCGGCGAGAGCTGAGACATGCATGTAACCCCTAGGCATTGCTCTAAACTTCATGGTGAATGTAAGGAGTCCTTCAGCTGGAGCTGAGAAATGCATGTAATCCCTAGGCATTGCTCTATATTTTATGGTGAATGTAAGCAGTCCTTCAGCAGGAGCTGAGAAATGCATGTAATCCCGAGGCATTGCTCTAAACTTTAAGGTGAACGTAAGGAGTCCTTCAGCGGGAGCTGAGAAATACATACTATCCCTAGGAATTGCTCTAAACTTTATGGTGAACGTAAGGAGTCCTTCAGCGGGAGCTGAGAAATGCATACAATCCCTAGGCATTGCTCTAAACATTATGGTGAACGTAAGGAGTCCTTCAGCGGGAGCTGAGAAATGCATACAATCCGTAGGCATTGCTCTAAACTTTATGGTGAATGTAAGCGGTCCTTCATCAGGAGCTGAGTAATGCATATAATCCCTAAGTATTGCTCTAAACTTTATGGTGAATGTAAGGAGTCCTTCATCAGGAGCTGAGAAATGCATATAATTGCTAGGCATTGTTCTAAACATTATGGTGAATGTAAGGCGTTCTTCATTAGTAGCTGAGAAATGCATATTATCCCTGGGCATTGCTCTGAACTTTATGGTGAATGTAAAGAGTCCTTCATCAGGAGGTGAACAATGCATACAATCCCTAGGCATTACTCTAAACTTTATGGTGAATGTAAAGAGTCCTTCATCAATCAGGAGCTGATAAATGCATATAATCCCTAGGTATTGCTCTAAACTTTATGGTGAATGTAAGGAATAGTTCATCGGGAGCTGAGAAATGCATATACTCCCTAGGCACTCCTCTAAACTTTATGGTGAATGTAAGGAGTCCTTCATCAGGAGCTGAGAAATGGATATAATCCCTAGGCATTGCTCTAAACCTTATGGTGAATGCAAGGTGTCTTTCATCAGGAGCTGAGAAATGCATATAATCCCTACATTGCTCTAAACTTTATGGTGAATGTAAAGAGTCCTTCATCAGGAGCTGAGAAATGCATATACTCCCTAGGCATTGCTCTAAACTTTATGGTGAATGTAAGGAGTCCTTCATTAATCATGAGCTGAGCAATGCATATAATCCCTAGGCATTGCTCTAAATGTTATGGTGAATGTAAGAAGTACTTCATCAGGAGCTGAGCAATGCATATAATCCCTAGACATTGCTCTAATCTTGATGGTGCATATAAAGAGTCCTTCATCAATCAGGAGCCGATAAATGCATATAATCCCTAAGTATTGCTCTAAACTTTATGGTGAATGTAAGGTGTCTTTAATCAGGAGTTGAGAAATGCATATAATCCCTAGGCATTGCTCTAAACTTTGTGGTGAATGTAAGGAGTCCTTCATCAATCAGGAGCTGAGCAGTGCATGTAATCCCTAGGCATTGTTCTAATCGTTATGGTGAATGTAAAGAGTCCTTCAGCAGGAGCTGAGAAATGCATGTAATCCCTATCCATTGCTCTAAACGTTGTGGTGAATGTAAGGAGTCCTTCATCAATCAGGAGCTGAGCAGTGCATGTAATCCCTAGGCATTGTTCTAAACGTTATGGTGAATGTAAGAGTCTTCATCAGTCAGGAGCTGAGAAATGCATATAATCCCTATGCATTGCTCTAAAGTTTATGGTGAATGTAAGGAGTCCTTCATCGGGAGCTGAGAAATGCATACAATCCCTAGGCATTGCTCTAAACGTTATGGTGAAATTAAGGAGTCGTTCATCAGGAGCTGAGAAATGCATATACTCCCTAGGCACTGCTCTAAACTTTATGGTGAATGTAAGGAGTTCTTCATCAGGAGCAGAGAAGTGCATATTATCCCTAGGCATTGCTATGAACTTTATGGTGAATGTAAGGAGGCCTTCATCAGGAGCTGAGAAATGCATATAATACCTAGGCATTGCTCTAAACATTTTGGTGAATGTAAGGAGTACTTCATCAGGAGCTGAGAAATGCATATAATCCCTAGGCATTGCTCTAAATATGATGGTGAATGTAAGGAGTCCTTCATTAATCAGGAGCTGAGCAATGCATATAATTCCTAAATATTGCTGTAAACTTTATGGTGAATGTAAGGAGTCCTTCATCAGGAACTGAGAAATGCACATACTTCCTAGGCAACGCTCTAAACTTTATGGTGAATGTAAGGTGTCTTTCATCAGGAGCAGAGAAATGCATATAATCCCTAGGCATTGCTCTACACTTTATGGTGAATGTAAGGAGTCCTTCATCAATTAGGAGCTGATCAGTGCATGTAATCCCTTGGCATTGTTCTATACTTTATGGTGAATGTAAAGAGTCCTTCAGCAGGAGCTGAGAAATGCATGTAATCACTAGGCATTGCTCTAAACTTTATGGTGAATGTAAGTATCCCTTCATCAATCAGGAGCTGAGAAATGCATATAATCCCTAGGCCTTGCTCTAACCTTTATGGTGAATGTAAGGAGTCCTTCATTAATCAGGACCTGAGCAATGCATATAATCCCTAGGCATTGCTCTAAATGTTATAGTGAATGTAAGGAGAACTGCATCAGGAGCTGAGCAATGCGTATAATCCCCAGACATTGCTCTAAATTTGAGGGTGCATGTAAAGAGTCCTTCATCAATCAGGAGCTGATAAATGCATATAATCCTTAAATATTGCTCTAAACTTTATGGTGAATGTAAGGAGTCCTTCATCAGGATCTGAGAAATGCATATACTCCCTAGGCACTGCTCTAAACTTTATGGTGAATGTAAGGTGTCTTTAATCAGGAGCTGAGAAATGCATATAATCCCTAGGCATTGCTCTAAACTTTGTGGTAAATGTAAGGAGTCTTTCATCAATCAGGAGCTGAGCAGTGCATGTAATCCCTAGGCATTGTTCTAAACGTTATGGTGAATGTAAAGAGTCCTTCAGCAGGAGCTGAGAAATGCATGTAATCACTAGGCATTGCTCTAAACTTTATGGTGAATGTAAGGAGCCCTTCATCAATCAGGAGCTGATCAGTGCATGTAATTCCTAGGCATTGTTCTAAACTTTATGGTGAATGTAAGAGTCTTCATCAGTCAGGAGCTGAGAAATGTATATAATCCCTATGCATTGCTCTAAAGTTTATGGTGAATGTAATGAGTCCTTCATCGGGAGCAGAGAAATGCATACAATCCCTAGGCATTGCTCTAAACTTTATGGTGAATGTAAGGAGTCCTTCGGCGAGAGCTGAGACATGCATGTAACCCCTAGGCATTGCTCTAAACTTTATGGTGAATGTAAGGAGTCCTTCAGCGGGAGCTGAGAAATGCATGTAATCCCGAGGCATTGCTCTAAACTTTAAGGTGAACGTAAGGAGTCCTTCAGCGGGAGCTGATAAATACATATTATCCCTAGGCATTGCTCTAAACTTTATGGTGAACGTAAGGAGTCCTTCAGCGGGAGCTGAGAAATGCATACAATCCCTAGGCATTGCTCTAAACTTTATTGTGAATGTAAGGAGTCCTTCGGCGAGAGCTCAGACATGCATACAACCCCTAGGCATTGCTCTAAACTTTAAGGTGAACGTAAGGAGTCCTTCAGCGGGAGCTGAGAAATACATATTATCCCTAGGCGTTGCTCTAAACTTTATGGTGAACGTAAGGAGTCCTTCAGCGGGAGCTGAGAAATGCATATTATCCCTAGGCATTGCTCTAAACTTTATGGTGAACACAAGGAGTCCTTCAGCGGGAGCTGAGAAATGCATACAATCCCTAGGCATTGCCCTAAACATTATGGTGAACGTAAGGAGTCCTTCAGCGGGAGCTGAGAAATGCATACAATCCCCAGGCATTGCTCTAAACATTATGTTGAACGTAAGGAGTTCTTCATGGGGAGCTCAGAAATGCATATAATCCCCAGGCATTGCTCTAAACGTTATGGTGAATGTAAGGAGTCCTTCATTGAGAGCTGAGAAATGCATATAATCTCTAGGCATTGCTCTAAACTTTATGGTGAATGTAAGGAGTCCTTCATAGGAAGCCTTGAAATGCATACAATCCCAAGGCATTGCTCTAAACTTTATGGTGAATGTAATGAGTCCTTCATTGAGAGCTGAGAAATGCATATAATCTCTAGGCATTGCTCTAAACTTTATGGTGAATGTAAGGAGTACTTCATAGGAAGATGAGAAATGCATGTAATCCCTAGGCATCAATCTATACTTTGTGGAGAATGCAAGGAGTCCTTTATCGGGAGCTGAGAAGTGTATATGATACCAAGGCATTGCTCTAAACTTTATGGTGAATGTAAGGAGTCCTTCATCAATCAGGAGCAGAGCAGTGCATGTAATCCCAAGGCATTGTTCTAAACGTTATGGTGAATGTAAGAGTCTTCATCAGTCAGGGAGCTGAGAAATACATATAATCCCTATGCATTGCTCTAAAGTTTATGGTGAATGTAAAGAGTCCTTCATCGGGAGCTGAGAAATGCATACAATCCCTAGGCATTGCTCTAAACGTTATGGTGAATTTAAGGAGTCCTTCATCGGGAGCTGAGAAATGCATACAATCCCTAGGCATTGCTCTAAACTTTATGGTGAATGTAAGGAGTCCTTCGGCCACAGCTGAGACATGCATGTAACCCCTAGGCATTGCTCTAAACTTTATGGTGAATGTAAGGAGTCCTTCAGCTGGAGCTGAGAAATGCAAGTAATCCCTAGGCATTGCTCTATACTTTATGGTGAATGTAAGGAGTCCTTCAGAGGGAGCTGAGAAATGCATGTAATCCTGAGGCATTGCTCTAAACTTTATGGTGAACGTAAGGAGTCCTTCATCGGGAGCTGAGAAATGCATACAATCCCCAGGCATTGCTCTAAACATTATGTTGAACGTAAGGAGTTCTTCATCGGGAGCTCAGAAATGCATATAATCCCCAGGCATTGCTCTAAACTTTATGGTGAATGTAAGGAGTCCTTCATTGAGAGCTGAGAAATGCATATAATCTCTAGGCATTGCTCTAAACTTTATGGTGAATGTAAGGAGTCCTTCATAGGAAGCTGAGAAATGCATACAGACCCAAGGCATTGCTCTAAACTGTATGGTGAATGTAAGGAGTCCTTCATTGAGAGCTGAGAAATGCATATAATCTCTAGGCATTGCTCTAAACTTTATGGTGAATGTAAGCAGTACTTCATAGGAAGCTGAGAAATGCATGTAATCCCTAGGCATCAATCTATACTTTGTGGTGAATGCAAGGAGTCCTTTATCGGGAGCTGAGAAGTGTATATGATCCCTAGGCATTGCTCTAAACTTTATGGTAAATGTAAGGAGTCCTTCATCACTCAGGATCTGAGCAGTGCATATAATCCCTAGGCATTGCTCTAAACTTTATTGTAAATGTAAGCGGTCCTACATCGGGAGCTGAGAAATGCATATAATCCCTAGGCATTGCTCTAAACTTTATGGTGAATGTAAGGAGTCCTTCATCAGGAGCTGAGAAATGCGTACAATCCCTAGGCATCACTCTAAACCTTATGGTGAATGCAAGGAATCCTTCATCGGGAGCTGTTAAATGCATATAATCCCTAAGTATTGCTCTAAATTTTATGGTGAATGTAAGGAGTCCTTCATCAGGAGCTGAGAAATGCGTACAATCCCTAGGCATCACTCTAAACCTTATGGTGAATGCAAGGAATCCTTCATCGGGAGCTGTTAAATGCATATAATCCCTAAGTATTGCTCTAAATTTTATGGTGAATGTAAGGCGTTCTTCATCAGTAGCTATGAAATGCATATAATCCCTAGGTATTGCTCTAAACTTTATGTGAATGTAAGGAGTACTTTATAGGAAGCTGAGAAATGCATGTAATCCCTAGGCATCAATCTATACTTTGTGGTGAATGCAAGGAGTCCTTTATCGGGAGCTGAGAAGTGTGTATGATCCCTAGGCATTTCTCTAAACTTTATGGTGAATGTAAGGAGTCCTCCATCAGTCAGGAGCTGAGAAATACATATAATCCCTATGCATTGCTCTAAGGTTTATGGTGAATGTAAGGAGTCCTTCATCGGGAGCTGAGAAATGCATACAATCCCTAGGCATTGCTCTAAACGTTATGGTGAATTTAAGGAGTCCTTCATCGGGAGCTGACAAATGCATACAATCCCTAGGCATTGCTCTAAACTTTATGGTGAATGTAAGGAGTCCTTCGGCGACAGCTGAGACATGCATGTAACCCCTAGGCATTGCTCTAAACTTTATGGTGAATGTAAGGAGTCCTTCAGCTGGAGCTGAGAAATGCATGTAATCCCTAGGCATTGCTCTATACTTTATGGTGAATGTAAGGAGTCCTTCAGAGGGAGCTGAGAAATGCATGTAATCCTGAGGCATTGCTCTAAACTTTATGGTGAACGTAAGGAGTCCTTCATCGGGAGCTGAGAAATGCATACAATCCCCAGGCATTGCTCTAAACATTATGTTGAACGTAAGGAGTTCTTCATCGGGAGCTCAGAAATGCATATAATCCCCAGGCATTGCTCTAAAATTTATGGTGAATGTAAGGAGTCCTTCATTGAGAGCTGAGAAATGCATATAATCTCTAGGCATTGCTCTAAACTTTATGGTGAATGTAAGGAGTCCTTCATAGCAAGCTGAGAAATGCATACAGACCCAAGGCATTGCTCTAAACTTTATGGTGAATGTAAGGAGTCCTTCATTGAGAGCTGAGAAATGCATATAATCTCTAGGCATTGCTCTAAACTTTATGGTGAATGTAAGCAGTACTTCAGAGGAAGCTGAGAAATGCATGTAATCCCTAGGCATCAATCTATACTTTGTGGTGAATGCAAGGAGTCCTTTATCGGGAGCTGAGAAGTGTATATGATCCCTAGGCATTGCTCTAAACTTTATGGTAAATGTAAGGAGTCCTTCATCAATCAGGATCTGAGCAGTGCATATAATCCCTAGGCATTGCTCTAAACTTTATTGTAAATGTAAGCGGTCCTACATCAGGAGCTGAGAAATGCATATAATCCCTAGGCATTGCTCTAAACTTTATGGTGAATGTAAGGAGTCCTTCATCAGGAGCTGAGAAATGCGTACAATCCCTAGGCATCACTCTAAACCTTATGGTGAATGCAAGGAATCCTTCATCGGGAGCTGTTAAATGCATATAATCCCTAAGTATTGCTCTAAATTTTATGGTGAATGTAAGGAGTCCTTCATCAGGAGCTGAGAAATGCATATAATTGCTAGGCATTGTTCTAAACATTACGGTGAATGTAAGGCGTTCTTCATCAGTAGCTATGAAATGCATAAAATCCCTAGGTATTGCTCTAAACTTTATGTGAATGTAAGGAGTACTTTATAGGAAGCTGAGAAATGCATGTAATCCCTAGGCATCAATCTATACTTTGTGGTGAATGCAAGGAGTCCTTTATCGGGAGCTGAGAAGTGTGTATGATCCCTAGGCATTTCTCTAAACTTTATGGTGAATGTAAGGAGTCCTCCATCAATCAGGAGCTGAGCAGTGCATGTAATCCCTAGGCATTGTTCTAAACGTTATGGTGAATGTAAGAGTCTTCATCAGTCAGGAGCTGAGAAATGAATATAATACCTATGTATTGCTCTAAAGTTTATGGTGAATGTAAGGAGTCCTTCATCGGGAGATGAGAAATGCATACAATCCCTAGGCATTGCTCTAAACAATATGGTGAATTTAAGGAGTCCTTCATCGGGATCTGACAAATGCATACAATCCCTAGGCATTGCTCTAAACTTTATGGTGAATGTAAGGAGAACTTCGGCGAGAGCTGAGACATGCATGTAACCCCTAGGCATTGCTCTAAACTTCATGGTGAATATAAGGAGTCCTTCAGCTGGAGCTGAGAAATGCATGTAATCCCTAGGCATTGCTCTATATTTTATGGTGAATGTAAGCAGTCCTTCAGCAGGAGCTGAGAAATGCATGTAATCCCGAGGCATTGCTCTAAACTTTAAGGTGAACGTAAGGAGTCCTTCAGCGGGAGCTGAGAAATACATACTATCCCTAGGAATTGCTCTAAATTTTATGGTGAACGTAAGGAGTCCTTCAGCGGGAGCTGAGAAATGCATACAATCCCTAGGCATTGCTCTAAACATTATGGTGAACGTAAGGAGTCCTTCAGCGGGAGCTGAGAAATGCATACAATCCGTAGGCATTGCTCTAAACTTTATGGTGAATGTAAGCGGTCCTTCATCAGGAGCTGAGTAATGCATGTAATCCCTAGGCATTGCTCTAAACTTTATGGTGAATGTAAGGAGTCCTTCATCGGGAGCTGGGAAATGCATACAATCCCTAGGCATCGCTCTAAACCTTATGGTGAATACAAGGAATCCTTCATCGGGAGCTGATAAATGCATATAATCCCTAAGTATTGCTCTAAACTTTATGGTGAATGTAAGGAGTCCTTCATCAGGAGCTGAGAAATGCATATAATTGCTAGGCATTGTTCTAAACATTATGGTGAATGTAAGGCGTTCTTCATCAGTAGCTGAGAAATGCATATTATCCCTGGGCATTGCTCTGAACTTTATGGTGAATGTAAAGAGTCCTTCATCAGGAGGTGAACAATGCATACAATCCCTAGGCATTACTCTAAACTTTATGGTGAATGTAAAGAGTCCTTCATCAATCAGGAGCTGATAAATGCATATAATCCCTAGGTATTGCTCTAAACTTTATGGTGAATGTAAGGAATAGTTCATCAGGAGCTGAGAAATGCATATACTCCCTAGGCACTCCTCTAAACTTTATGGTGAATGTAAGGAGTCCTTCATCAGGAGCTGAGAAATGGATATAATCCCTAGGCATTGCTCTAAACCTTATGGTGAATGCAAGGTGTCTTTCATCAGGAGCTGAGAAATGCATATAATCCCTACATTGCTCTAAACTTTATGGTGAATGTAAGGAGTCCTTCATCAGGAGCTGAGAAATGCATATACTCCCTAGGCATTGCTCTAAACTTTATGGTGAATGAAAGGAGTCCTTCATTAATCAGGAGCTGAGCAATGCATATAATCCCTAGGCATTGCTCTAAATGTTATGGTGAATGTAAGAAGTACTTCATCAGGAGCTGAGCAATGCATATAATCCCTAGACATTGCTCTAATCTTGATGGTGCATATAAAGAGTCCTTCATCAATCAGGAGCCGATAAATGCATATAATCCCTAAGTATTGCTCTAAACCTTATGGTGAATGTAAGGAGTCGTTCAGCAGGAGCTGAGAAATGCATATACTCCCTAGGCACTGCTCTAAACTTTATGGTGAATGTAAGGTGTCTTTAATCAGGAGCTGAGAAATGCATATAATCCCTAGGCATTGCTCTAAACTTTGTGGTGAATGTAAGGAGTCCTTCATCAATCAAGAGCTGAGCAGTGCATGTAATCCCTAGGCATTGTTCTAAACGTTATGGTGAATGTAAAGAGTCCTTCAGCAGGAGCTGAGAAATGCATGTAATCCCTATCCATTGCTCTAAACGTTGTGGTGAATGTAAGGAGTCCTTCATCAATCAGGAGCTGAGCAGTGCATGTAATCCCTAGGCATTGTTCTAAACGTTATGGTGAATGTAAGAGTCTTCATCAGTCAGGACCTGAGAAATGCATATAATCCCTATGCATTGCTCTAAAGTTTATGGTGAATGTAAGGAGTCCTTCATCGGGAGCTGAGAAATGCATACAATCCCTAGGCATTGCTCTAAACGTTATGGTGAAATTAAGGAGTCGTTCATCAGGAGCTGAGAAATGCATATACTCCCTAGGCACTGCTCTAAACTTTATGGTGAATGTAAGGATTCCTTCATCAGGAGCAGAGAAGTGCATATTATCCCTAGGCATTGCTATGAACTTTATGGTGAATGTAAGGAGGCCTTCATAAGGAGCTGAGAAATGCATATAATTCCTAAATATTGCTGTAAACTTTATGGTGAATGTAAGGAGTCGTTCATCAGGAGCTGAGAAATGCATATACTCCCTAGGCACTGCTCTAAACTTTATGGTGAATGTAAGGAGTCCTTCATCAGGAGCAGAGAAGTGCATATTATCCCTAGGCATTGCTATGAACTTTATGGTGAATGTAAGGAGTCCTTCATTAATCAGGAGCTGAGCAATGCATATAATTCCTAAATATTGCTGTAAACTTTATGGTGAATGTAAGGAGTCCTTCATCAGGAACTGAGAAATGCATATACTTCCTAGGCAACGCTCTAAACTTTATGGTGAATGTAAGGTGTCTTTCATCAGGAGCAGAGAAATGCATATAATCCCTAGGCATTGCTCTAAACTTTATGGTGAATGTAAGGAGTCCTTCATCAATTAGGAGCTGATCAGTGCATGTAATCCCTTGGCATTGTTCTATACTTTATGGTGAATGTAAAGAGTCCTTCAGCAGGAGCTGAGAAGTGCATGTAATCACTAGGCATTGCTCTAAACTTTATGGTGAATGTAAGTATCCCTTCATCAATCAGGAGCTGAGAAATGCATATAATCCCTAGGCCTTGCTCTAACCTTTATGGTGAATGTAAGGAGTCCTTCATTAATCAGGACCTGAGCAATGCATATAATCCCTAGGCATTGCTCTAAATGTTATAGTGAATGTAAGGAGAACTTCATCAGGAGCTGAGCAATGCGTATAATCCCCAGACATTGCTCTAAATTTGAGGGTGCATGTAAAGAGTCCTTCATCAATCAGGAGCTGATAAATGCATATAATCCTTAAATATTGCTCTAAACTTTATGGTGAATGTAAGGAGTCCTTCATCAGGATCTGAGAAATGCATATACTCCCTAGGCACTGCTCTAAACTTTATGGTGAATGTAAGGTGTCTTTAATCAGGAGCTGAGAAATGCATATAATCCGTAGGCATTGCTCTAAACTTTGTGGTAAATGTAAGGAGTCCTTCATCAATCAGGAGCTGAGCAGTACATGTAATCCCTAGGCATTGTTCTAAACGTTATGGTGAATGTAAAGAGTCCTTCAGCAGGAGCTGAGAAATGCATATAATCCCTAGGCATTGCTCTAAGGTTTATGGTGAATGTAAGGAGTCCTTCATCGGGAGCTGAGAAATGCATACAATCCCTAGGCATTGCTCTAAACTTTATGGTGAATTTAAGGAGTCCTTCATCGGGAGCTGACAAATGCATACAATCCCTAGGCATTGCTCTAAACTTTATGGTGAATGTAAGGAGTCCTTCGGCGAGAGCTGAGATATGCATGTAACCCCTAGGCATTGCTCTAAACTTTAAGGTGAACGTAAGGAGTCCTTCAGCGGGAGCTGAGAAATGCATACAATCCCTAGGCATTGCTCTAAACTTTATGGTGAACGTAAGGAGAAATTCATCGGGAGCTGAGAAATGCATACAATCCCCAGGCATTGCTCTAAACATTATGTTGAACGTAAGGAGTTCTTCATTGGGAGCTCAGAAATGCATATAGTCCCCAGGCATTGCTCTAATATTTATGGTGAATGTAAGGAGTCCTTCATTGAGAGCTGAGAAATGCATATAATCTCTAGGCATTGCTCTAAACTTTATGGTGAATGTAAGGAGTCCTTCATAGGAAGCTGAGAAATGTATACAATCCCAAGGCATTGCTCTAAACTTTATGGTGAATGTAAGGAGTCCTTCATTGAGAGCTGAGAAATGCAAATAATCTCTAGGCATTGCTCTAAACTCTATGGTGAATGTAAGGAGTACTTCATAGGAAGATGAGAAATGCATGTAATCCCTAGGCATCAATCTATACTTTGTGGTGAATGCAAGGAGTCCTTTATCGGGAGCTGAGAAGTGTATATGATCCCTAGGCATTGCTCTAAACCTTATGATGAATGTAAGGAGTCCTTCATCAATCAGGAGCTGAGCAGTGCATGTAATCACTAGGCATTGTTCTAAACGTTATGGTGAATGTAAGAGTCGTCATCAGTCAGGAGCTGAGAAATGCATATAATCCCTATGCATTGCTCTAAAGTTTATGGTGAATGTAAGGAGTCCTTCATCGGGAGCTGAGAAATGCATACAATCCCTAGGCATTGCTCTAAACGTTATGGTGAATTTAAGGAGTCCTTCATCGAGACATGAGACATGCATGTAACCCCTAGGCATTGCTCTAAACTTTATGGTGAATGTAAGGAGTCCTTCAACTGGAGCTGAGAAATGCATGTAATCCCTAGGCATTGCTCTATATTTTATGGTGAATGTAAGGAGTACTTCAGCGGGAGCTGAGAAATGCATGTAATCCTGAGGCATTGCTCTAAACTTTAAGCTGAACGTAAGGAGTCCTTCAGCGGGAGCTGAGAAATACATATAATCCCTAAGTATTGCTCTAAACTTTATGGTGAATGTAAGGAATCCTTCATCAGGAGCTGAGAAATGCATATAATTGCTAGGCATTGCTCTGAACTTTATGGTGAATGTAAAGAGTCCTTCATCAGGAGGTGAACAATGCAAATAATCCCTAGGCATTACTCTAAACTTTATGGTGAATGTAAAGAGTCCTTCATCAATCAGGATCTGATAAATGCATATAATCCCTAGGTATTGCTCTAAACTTTATGGTGAATGTAAGGAGTCCTTCATCAGGAGCTGAGAAATGCATATAATTGCTAGGCATTGTTCTAAACATTATGGTGAATGTAAGGCGTTCTTCATCAGTAGCTGAGAAATGCATATTATCCCCAGGCATTGCTCTGAACTTTATGGTGAATGTAAAGAGTCCTTCATCAGGAGGTGAACAATGCAAATAATCCCTAGGTATTGCTCTAAACTTTATGGTGAATGTAAGGAATCATTCATCAGGAGTTGAGAAATGCATATACTCCCTAGGCATTGCTCTAAACTTTATGGTGAATATAAGGAGTCCTTCATCAGGAGCTGAGAAATGCATATAATCCCTAGGCATTGCTATGAACTTTATGGTGAATGTAAGGAGGCCTTCATCAGGAGCTGAGAAATGCATATAATACCTAGGCATTGCTCTAAACATTTTGGTGAATGTAAGGAGTACTTCATCAGGAGCTGAGAAATGCATATAATCCCTAGGCATTGCTCTAAACATTATGGTGAATGTAAGGAGTCCTTCATTAATCAGGAGCTGAGCAATGCATATAATTCCTAAATATTGCTCTAAACTTTATGGTGAATGTAAGGTGTCTTTCATCAGGAGCTGAGAAATGCATATAATCCCTAGGCATTGCTCTAAACTTTATGGTGAATGTAAGGAGTCCTTCATCAATTAGGAGCTGAGCAGTGCATGTAATCCCTTGGCATTGTTCTATACTTTATGGTGAATGTAAAGAGTCCTTCAGCCGGAGCTGAGAAATGCATGTAATCACTAGGCATTGCTCTAAACTTTATGGTGAATGTAAGTAGCCCTTCATCAATCAGGAGCTGAGAAATGCATATAATCCCTAGGCATTGCTCCAAACTTTATGGTGAATGTAAGGAGTCCTTCATTAATCAGGACCTGAGCAATGCATATAATCCCTAGGCATTGCTCTAAATTTTATAGTGAATGTAGGGAGAACTTCATCAGGAGCTGAGCAATGCGTATAATCCCCAGACATTGCTCTAAATTTGAGGGTGCATGTAAAGAGTCCTTCATCAATCAGGAGCTGATCAATGCATATAATCCTTAAATATTGCTCTAAACTTTATGGTGAATGTAAGGAGTCCTTCATCAATCAGGAGCTGATCAGTGCATGTAATTCCTAGGCATTGTTCTAAACTTTATGGTGAATGTAAGAGTCTTCATCAGTCAGGAGCTGAGAAATACATATAATCCCTATGCATTGCTCTAAAGTTTATGGTGAATGTAAGGAGTCCTTCATCGGGAGCTGAGAAATGCATACAATCCCTAGGCATTGCTCTAAACGTTATGGTGAATTTAAGGAGTCCTTCATCGGGAGCTGAGAAATGCATACAATCCCTAGGCATTGCTCTAAACTTTATGGTGAATGTAAGGAGTCCTTCGGCGACAGCTGAGACATGCATGTAACCCCTAGGCATTGCTCTAAACTTTATGGTGAATGTAAGGAGTCCTTCAGCTGGAGCTGAGAAATGCATGTAATCCCTAGGCATTGCTCTATACTTTATGGTGAATGTAAGGAGTCCTTCAGAGGGAGCTGAGAAATGCATGTAATCCTGAGGCATTGCTCTAAACGTTATGGTGAACGTAAGGAGTCCTTCATCGGGAGCTGAGAAATGCATACAATCCCCAGGCATTGCTCTAAACATTATGTTGAACGTAAGGAGTTCTTCATCGGGAGCTCAGAAATACATATAATCCCTAGGTATTGCTCTAAACTTTATGTGAATGTAAGGAGTACTTTATAGGAAGCTGAGAAATGCATGTAATCCCTAGGCATCAATCTATACTTTGTGGTGAATGCAAGGAGTCCTTTATCGGGAGCTGAGAAGTGTGTATGATCCCTAGGCATTTCTCTAAACTTTATGGTGAATGTAAGGAGTCCTCCATCAGTCAGGAGCTGAGAAATACATATAATCCCTATGCATTGCTCTAAAGTTTATGGTGAATGTAAGGAGTCCTTCATCGGGAGCTGAGAAATGCATACAATCCCTAGGCATTGCTCTAAACGTTATGGTGAATATAAGGAGTCCTTCATCGGGAGCTGACAAATGCATACAATCCCTAGGCATTGCTCTAAACTTTATGGTGAATGTAAGGAGGCCTTCATAGGAAGCTGAGAAATGCATACAGACCCAAGGCATTGCTCTAAACTTTATGGTGAATGTAAGGAGTCCTTCATTGAGAGCTGAGAAATGCATATAATCTCTAGGCATTGCTCTAAACTTTATGGTGAATGTAAGCAGTACTTCATAGGAAGCTGAGAAATGCATGTAATCCCTAGGCATCAATCTATACTTTGTGGTGAATGCAAGGAGTCCTTTATCGGGAGCTGAGAAGTGTATATGATCCCTAGGCATTGCTCTAAACTTTATGGTAAATGTAAGGAGTCCTTCATCAATCAGTATCTGAGCAGTGCATATAATCCCTAGGCATTGCTCTAAACTTTATTGTAAATGTAAGCGGTCCTACATCAGGAGCTGAGAAATGCATATAATCCCTAGGCATTGCTCTAAACTTTATGGTGAATGTAAGGAGTCCTTCATCAGGAGCTGAGAAATGCGTACAATCCCTAGGCATCACTCTAAACCTTATGGTGAATGCAAGGAATCCTTCATCGGGAGCTGTTAAATGCATATAATCCCTAAGTATTGCTCTAAATTTTATGGTGAATGTAAGGAGTCCTTCATCAGGAGCTGAGAAATGCATATAATTGCTAGGCATTGTTCTAAACATTATGGTGAATGTAAGGCGTTCTTCATCAGTAGCTATGAAATGCATAAAATCCCTAGGTATTGCTCTAAACCTTATGTGAATGTAAGGAGTACTTTATAGGAAGCTGAGAAATGCATGTAATCCCTAGGCATCAATCTATACTTTCTGGTGAATGCAAGGAGTCCTTTATCGGGAGCTGAGAAGTGTGTATGATCCCTAGGCATTTCTCTAAACTTTATGGTGAATGTAAGGAGTCCTCCATCAATCAGGAACTGAGCAGTGCATGTAATCCCTAGGCATTGTTCTAAACGTTATGGTGAATGTAAGAGTCTTCATCAGTCAGGAGCTGAGAAATGAATATAATACCTATGTATTGCTCTAAAGTTTATGGTGAATGTAAGGAGTCCTTCATCGGGAGCTGAGAAATGCATACAATCCCTAGGCATTGCTCTAAACGTTATGGTGAATTTAAGGAGTCCTTCATCGGGATCTGACAAATGCATACAATCCCTAGGCATTGCTCTAAACTTTATGGTGAATGTAAGGAGAACTTCGGCGAGAGCTGAGACATGCATGTAACCCCTAGGCATTGCTCTAAACCTCATGGTGAATGTAAGGAGTCCTTCAGCTGGAGCTGAGAAATGCATGTAATCCCTAGGCATTGCTCTATATTTTATGGTGAATGTAAGCAGTCCTTCAGCGGGAGCTGAGAAATGCATGTAATCCCGAGGCATTGCTCTAAACTTTAAGGTGAACGTAAGGAGTCCTTCAGCGGGAGCTGAGAAATACATACTATCCCTAGGAATTGCTCTAAACTTTATGGTGAACGTAAGGAGTCCTTCGCGGGAGCTGAGAAATGCATACAATCCCTAGGCATTTCTCTAAACATTATGGTGAACGTAAGGAGTCCTTCAGCGGGAGCTGAGAAATGCATACAATCCGTAGGCATTGCTCTAAACTTTATGGTGAATGTAAGCGGTCCTTCATCAGGAGCTGAGAAATGCATATAATCCCTAGGCATTGCTCTAAACTTTATGGTGAATGTAAGGAGTCCTTCATCGGGAGCTGGGAAATGCATATAATCCCTAGGCATCGCTCTAAACCTTATGGTGAATACAAGGAATCCTTCATCGGGAGCTGATAAATGCATATAATCCCTAAGTATTGCTCTAAACTTTATGGTGAATGTAAGGAGTCCTTCATCAGGAGCTGAGAAATGCATATAATTGCTAGGCATTGTTCTAAACATTATGGTGAATGTAAGGCGTTCTTCATCAGTAGCTGAGAAATGCATATTATCCCTGGGCATTGCTCTGAACCTTATGGTGAATGTAAAGAGTCCTTCATCAGGAGGTGAACAATGCATACAATCCCTAGGCATTACTCTAAACTTTATGGTGAATGTAAAGAGTCCTTCATCAATCAGGAGCTGATAAATGCATATAATCCCTAGGTATTGCTCTAAACTTTATGGTGAATGTAAGGAATAGTTCATCAGGAGCTGAGAAATGCATATACTCCCTAGGCACTCCTCTAAACTTTATGGTGAATGTAAGGAGTCCTTCATCAGGAGCTGAGAAATGGATATAATCCCTAGGCATTGCTCTAAACCTTATGGTGAATGCAAGGTGTCTTTCATCAGGAGCTGAGAAATGCATATAATCCCTAGGCATTGCTCTAAACTTTATGGTGAATGTAAGGAGTCCTTCATTAATCAGGATCTGAGCAATGCATATAATCCCTAGGCATTGCTCTAAATGTTATGGTGAATGTAAGAAGTACTTCATCAGGAGCTGAGCAATGCATATAATCCCTAGACATTGCTCTAATCTTGATGGTGCATATAAAGAGTCCTTCATCAATCAGGAGCTGATAAATGCATATAATCCCTAAGTATTGCTCTAAACCTTATGGTGAATGTAAGGAGTCGTTCATCAGGAGCTGAGAAATGCATATACTCCCTAGGCACTGCTCTAAACTTTATGGTGAATGTAAGGTGTCTTTAATCAGGAGCTGAGAAATGCATATAATCCCTAGGCATTGCTCTAAACTTTGTGGTGAATGTAAGGAGTCCTTCATCAATCAGGAGCTGAGCAGTGCATGTAATCCCTAGGCATTGTTCTAAACGTTATGGTGAATGTAAAGAGTCCTTCAGCAGGAGCTGAGAAATGCATGTAATCCCTATCCATTGCTCTAAACTTTGTGGTGAATGTAAGGAGTCCTTCATCAATCAGGAGCTGAGCAGTGCATGTAATCCCTAGGCATTGTTCTAAACGTTATGGTGAATGTAAGAGTCTTCATCAGTCAGGAGCTGAGAAATGCATATAATCCCTATGCATTGCTCTAAAGTTTATGGTGAATGTAAGGAGTCCTTCATCGGGAGCTGAGAAATGCATACAATCCCTAGGCATTGCTCTAAACGTTATGGTGAAATTATGGAGTCGTTCATCAGGAGCTGAGAAATGCATATACTCTCTAGGCACTGCTCTAAACTTTATGGTGAATATAAGGAGTCCTTCATCAGGAGCAGAGAAGTGCATATTATCCCTAGGCATTGCTATGAACTTTATGGTGAATGTAAGGAGGCCTTCATCAGGAGCTGAGAAATGCATATAATACCTAGGTATTGCTCTAAACATTTTGGTGAATGTAAGGAGTACTTCATCAGGAGCTGAGAAATGCATATAATCCCTAGGCATTGCTCTAAATATTATGGTGAATGTAAGGAGTCCTTCATTAATCAGGAGCTGAGCAATGCATATAATTCCTAAATATTGCTGTAAACTTTATGGTGAATGTAAGGAGTCCTTCATCAGGAACTGAGAAATGTATATACTTCCTAGGCAACGCTCTAAACTTTATGGTGAATGTAAGGTGTCTTTCATCAGGAGCTGAGAAATGCATATAATCCCTAGGCATTGCTCTAAACTTTGTGGTAAATGTAAGGAGTCCTTCATCAATCAGGAGCTTATCAGTGCATGTAATCCCTAGGCATTGTTCTAAACGTTATGGTGAATGTAAAGAGTCCTTCAGCAGGAGCTGAGAAATGCATGTAATCCCTATGCATTGCTCTAAAGTTTATGGTGAATGTAAGGAGTCCTTCTTCGGGAGCTGAGAAATGTATACAATCCCTAGGCATTGCTCTAAACTTTATGGTGAATTTAAGGAGTCCTTCATCGGGAGCTGACAAATGCATACAATCCCTAGGCATTGCTCTAAACTTTATGGTGAATGTAAGGAGTCCTTCGGCGAGAGCTGAGATATGCATGTAACCCCTAGGCATTGCTCTAAACTTTAAGGTGAACGTAAGGAGTCCTTCAGCGGGAGCTGGGAAATGCATGTAATCCCGAGGCATTGCTCTAAACTTTAAGGTGAACGTAAGGAGTCCTTCAGCGGGAGCTGAGAAATAAATATTATCCCCAGGCATTGCTCTAAACTTTATGGTGAACGTAAGGAGTCCTTCAGCGGGAGCTGAGAAATGCATATTATCCCTAGGCATTGCTCTAAACTTTATGGTGAACACAAGGAGTCCTTCAGCGGGAGCTGAGAAATGCATACAATCCCTAGGCATTGCCCTAAACATTATGGTGAACGTAAGGAGTCCTTCAGCGGGAGCTGAGAAATGCATTCAATCCCTAGGCATTGCTCTAAACTTTATCGTGAACGTAAGGAGTCCTTCATCGGGAGCTGAGAAATGCATACAATCCCCAGGCATTGCTCTAAACATGATGTTGAACGTAAGGAGTTTTTCATGGGGAGCTCAGAAATGCATATAATCCCTAGGCATTGCTCTAAACTTTGCAGTGAATGTAAGGAGTCCTTCATCAATCAGGAGCTGAGCAGTGCATGTAATCCCTAGGCATTGTTCTAAACGTTATGGTGAATGTAAAGAGTCCTTCAGCAGGAGCTGAGAAATGCATGTAATCACTAGGCATTGCTCTAAACTGTATGGTGAATGTAAGGATTCCTTCATCAATCAGGAGCAGAGCAGTGCATGTAATTCCTAGGCATTGTTCTAAACGTTATGGTGAATGTAAGAGTCTTCATCAGTCAGGAGCTGAGAAATACATATAATCCCTATGCATTGCTCTAAAGTTTATGGTGAATGTAAGGAGTCCTTCATCGGGAGCTGAGAAATGCATACAATCCCTAGGCATTGCTCTAAACGTTATGGTGAATTTAAGGAGTCCTTCATCGGGAGCTGACAAATGCATACAATCCCTAGGCATTGCTCTAAACTTTATGGTGAATGTAAGCGGTCCTTCATCAGGAGCTGAGAAATGCATATAATCCCTAGGCATCGCTCTAAACCTTATGGTGAATGCAAGGAATCCTTCATCGGGAGCTGATAAATGCATATAATCCGTAAGTATTGCTCTAAACTTTATGGTGAATGTAAGGAGTCCTTCATCAGGAGCTGAGGAATGCATATACTCCCTAGGCATTGCTCTGAACATTATGGTGAATGTAAGGAGTCCTTCATCAGGAGCTGAGAAATGCATATAATTGCTAGGCACTGTTCTAAACTTTATGGTGAATGTAAGGGGTTCTTCATCAGTAGCTGAGAAATGCATATTATCCCTAGGCATTGCTGCGAACTTTATGGTGAATGTAAAGTGTTGTCACACCGCGGCCGGGGAAACTCTGGGCAAGATGGAGGCATTATTAGGCCCCTCTACAGGTCTGCTTGACGCTCTAGTCGTTTTTGGACCGGTAGGTACATAAGGAGGCCACGCCCCCTGCGAGTCGCGTTGCAACTCGCATTCGTCAGTCTTTGGACTTTTGCCTGTGCTGCAATGCCCCGCTTGAGTGTATTCCCTCGTTACTTTTCCCGGAGTCTTGATTTTTCCCCTTGTCATCCCCTTTCGTGCATTTTCCATTTCTCGCCTGCCCTGCCCTTTTCCTTTCTTCTGTCCTTCGCTTCTCCCGGGTTTCCGGTTAGCCTTTCCGCTGCCGCTTTCCCCGTCTCATCTGCGGTTTCGGTTGCTCTTTTCTGGTTTCTTCCACTTCCCTCTTTTTCTTGTGGTCCAGTGGGCTCTCGGTATTCCGTCCGCTGTGTTTTCGGAGCGGTCACATTCTTTTCTGGGTTCCTCTCACTGTCCATTCCATTCGCTCACCCATTCTCTCTCTCTCTCTCTCTCTCTCTCTCTCTCTCTCTCTTTCTTCCTCGCTCCCTTGCTCTCTCGTTCTCTCGCGTGCTTGTTTTCTTCCTCTTATCTTTCATCCGTATTTCCCTTAGTTACTTTCCTATCGCTTGCAGCCTCTTGTCATCTTACCTGTATTCTTGTAGGACTGCTTTCTGTTTGGGGTCTTCCACACCCATCCTTTCTGTTTGGGATTGTTCCTTTGCTCCAAGTTGCAGCCTATCATCATCCCTATACAGAGCATTAAGCTTGGCGATAATCCCTATCAAGGAAGATCAGAGACTTCTACCATCATCCATTCTATTCTCCAGATTCTATTTTTGGAGCACGACAATACCAGCCTCTCCAACCTTCACTCCGGATCGACCAATACCATCTACTATTACACAGGGTTTTTTCTGCCATACCTGGCTTTTTCCCTGTTTGAAGAGACGGCCTCCCTTGGGTTCACCTGACTGCCAGATCAACAGGCGGGCAAGGTGGCCTCGGGGGGAGACCGTCCCTACCTCTTCGAACGCAAGAAGGGAAGAAGGACTGTCAAGTCGAGTGACGGAGGAGAGAATCCCACAAAGGAAAGAAGAAGGAGACAGAGGACATCTAACCCCACCGAAGATCCAGGTGAGGAGTCTCAGGGGGAAGGAACTACCGCATACCGTGACAGATTGCAACGCCCGCCAACCAACATGGCCTCCTTGGAGCAATACCAGGAGATGGTGACTGCTATCCAGGGCCTTCAGGCTGAGGTTCAGAATCTCCGAACCGAGAACATTAACCTACGCCAACAAGTAGCGGCACGAGAAGATTCCCGAGGCGATCTACCTCCCCTGACCTTTTCCTTTGGGAAGTATGATGGCAGTCCTAAACTCCTAAAGGAATTCCTGAACGCCTGTATGATTTACTTCACGTTTCGACCAAAGGCTTATGAACTGGATAGAGCTAAGGCTGGGTTTCTTGTTTCCAACCTTGTGGGAAACGCGTTGGCCTGGGCAACTCCGCTGATTGCACAGTCGGATCCAGCCATAAATGACTACTCTCAGTTCACTCAATTGATGCGTTCTAGATTTGAGAGACCAGAGGTCCAATATTCTTCCTACGAAGCCCTTCTGGATCTCCGTCAAGGAAATCAAGATGTACAGACTTATGCCTCTACCTTTACCAAATTGGCTACAGACGCAGGATGGCCAGATTCGGCACAGCAGACCCTTTTTCGTCGAGGCTTACATTATGAACTTAAGGATGAGCTAGCCAGGATGGCACGTCCTGCTTCCTTTCAAGAGTTGGTCACGTTGTCCCTGCAATTGGAGTACAGACTGCAGGAGCGGAAGCTAGAAAGAAGGAGGTTCAGACTTCATCCTTCAGTAGGAATTCCCACTGCAAGCCCTCCAAACCGACCACAATCGGATGAGCCTATGCAAATAGGAACAACCCGAGGTCCTTTGACTCCCGAGGAACGCAAGAGACGCAGAGACCAGGGTCTCTGCATGTACTGCGGATCTTCAAAGCATCTGCTTCGTAATTGTCCAGAAGTACCCCCGAGACGCTCGGGAAACGCGCCTCCCTGGTCTTGAGCAGGGAAAAGAACCGGGCAGAGTCGAAGAATCCCTGCAATTCCACCCACCAGGATAATTCCGTTGGTGCTCATAGCCTCATGGTGTTTATGGTGCGGCTTACATTTGAATCCTCCCCATCAGTAGAAATCTTAGCAATGTTGGATTGTGGTGTGGCCGGAAATTTCATTGATATCCAGTGGACTCAAGAACAAGGCATACCCCTACGCCAGAAAGCCTGCCCTTTGCCTGTAGAAGGGGTAGATGGAGCACCCCTTTCCTCCGGTCCCATCATTAAGGAGACAGTTCCGGCCACCATGTCCTTGTCTCAGCACCAAGAACAGATCATCTTTGATGTGATTAGAGCAGCACATTTCCCAGTCATCCTGGGCATACCCTGGCTACGTAAACATAATCCCAGGATTGATTGGTCTGCTAATACCATCTGTTTTTTATCACAGTACTGCTCGAAGGCATGCCTACCACAGGCCCCCCCTTTGATGGGGGAGGGGGTCGCAGTTTCGACTTCCACGGCAGTGGTCCAAATGATTCCGCCGTGTTGTCAACAGTATGCTGAGATCTTCGAAGACAGACTACCCCGTACTTTACCCCCGCATCGAGCTGAGGACTGCACCATCGATCTAAAGCCTGATGTGTCTGTTCCTTCCGGCCGCATGTACCCTATGTCACTCCCGGAAAGAAGAGCTTTGAAGGAGTACTTAGATGCCAATCTTCAAAACGGTTTAATTCGGGAATCTCATTCTCCAGCAGGGGCCTCAATGTTCTTTATCCCTAGGAAGGGTACCACGGAATTGAGGCCATGTATAGATTACCGTGGGTTGAACAGCCTGACTATTTGGGATAGGTACCCTATGCCCCTCATAAAGGAGGTGCTTGAAGCCGTGGAAGGAGCCTCAATCTTTACCAAATTAGACCTTTGAGGAGCCTATCATTTGTTGAGAATAAGGAAGGGAGACGAGTGGAAAATGGCATTTAGAACTCCTCTGGGACACTTTGAGTATAGGGTAATGCCCTTTGGACTTGTGAATGCTCCTGCCGTGTTCCAACGGTTTGTAGACAAGATCTTCTCGGATATGTTATATGCCTCAGTTGTGGTCTATTTAGACGATATACTGGTCTTCTCTTCCTCCCTCTCTGAACATCGAAGGCATGTCAATCAAGTCCTTCAAAGGCTGAGAGAACATCAACTACTGGTTAAACCAGAGAAGTGCATTTTTGAAGCCTCCTCAGTATCCTATTTGGGGTTCATTCTCTCAAAAGAGGGGGTGCAGATGGATCCCGAGAAGGTGAGGGCGGTTCTTCAATGGCCTACTCCAAGAAGTCCTAAGGATATACATACATTTCTGGGACTATCTAATTTTTATAGAAGATTTATCTCCAGCTTCTCGGATATTGTTCTACCAATCACCCGTTTGCTTAAGAAAGGCCAGAAGTATGAATGGGATAAGGAGGCGGATCAGGCCTTTCAACTACTTAAGAGGACCTTCACTACTGCTCCCATCTTAGTGCAGCCTAATTAATCTCTTTCATTTGTGGTGGAGACGGATGCCTCCGGAGGTGCGATCGGAGTTGCTCTTCTACAAACAGGCAAAGATGGAGCAGAACATCCGGTAGCATATTACTCCAGGACTCTTACACCTAGTGAAAGGAACTACTCAGTGTTGGAACGGGAATTGTTGGCGATCCGTCAGGCATGTATTGAGTGGAGGCATTTACTGCAGGGGGCTGCCCATCCTTTTCTGGTCAGCACAGACCACCGAAATCTGAAGGTTTCGCAACAGATGGAGTGTCGCAATTCTCGTCACGCCCGATGGGCTTATTTTTTTCCCAGTTCGACTTTGAGATAACCTACCTTCCAGGAAAGGAGAATGCCTTAGCTGACGCTCTATCCCGCAGTCTGGAGTCAGAAGATGGCCAAGGTCTGGGTGAGATACTCTCTGGTAAGAGAATCCTAGGAATGGTCAGCTCCTTCATACAAGAAGTAGAGCGCTCTACCAGTCTCACAGAAGTTTCTCCAGACCATAAACCCCTCATGGAAAAGAGAGGGATGCTATATTTTCATCAAGGTTCACTGTATTTACCGTCCAAGGAGCTCCAAACACAAGCCTTGTTCTGGTGCCATGACCTTCCTTCGGCAGGACATAAGGGCCAAGGGGCAACACTACATCTGATATCCAGATATTTCTGGTGGCCAACTATGGTCCAGGACGTCAAGACATATGTGACGGTTTGCCCGGTATGTGCAGCTAATAAACCTATCACTCATTGACCCTTAGGTCTGCTCCAACAAGAACCTCTACCATTGCAACCCTGGGAACACATTTCCACTGATTTTATTGTGGATCTCCCTCTTTCTATGGGTTCCACAGCAATCATTTTTACGGTGGATACCTTGAGCAAGATGGCTCATTTCTCTTCCTTGCCTGGCCTGCCTTCTGCACCCGAAGCAGCCAAAGTATTCCTGAGAGAGATAGTGAGATTGCATGGTCTACCTTGGACCATTGTGTCCGATAGAGGGTCCCAATTTACGTCTCGATTCTGGTCAGCTTTATGTAGCTCTTTGGGTGTAAAGAGAGCTTTATCCTTTGGTTATCATCCCCAAAGCAACGGACAAACAGAACGCTTAAATGCCACTCTCAAAAAATACCTCCGTTGTTTTTGTCACCAGGAACAAGATAAGTGGAAGTCCTTTTTAACTTTGGCAGAGTTTACTTACAACAACACCCAACATTCAGCAACTGGTTTCAGCCCCTTCTTCTTCACCTACGGATATCATCCGAGACATATACCTCTCTTTGGGGTTCCTCCCACTACAGTCCCTTTGGTAGATCAGCGTCTCCATGATATTTGTTCCATACAGAAGGAGGGTGCGCAGAAACTGGAGGCGAGTAGGATCCGTTACAAGAAATATGCCGATAAGAAAAGATCACCTAACCCCAAATGGGAGATAGGAACTAAGGTCTGGTTGTCAACCAAATATCTCCCGCGTTGGGTCCATCCTGGTAAATTCTCAGCCCGCTTTATAGGCCCATTTCCCATCTTGTCTCAAGTAAACCCTGTGGCCTTTCGATTACGAATGCCATCCAGTCTGAAAAGGATACACCCTGTTTTTCATACCTCTCTCCTGAAGACCTATCTCCCAGACCCCATGAGCCATCGTATACCCTCCTCCTCAATGCTCCAAGATCCCGACCCAGAAGAGTATGAAGTGGAGAGGCTGGTTGATTCACGTTACAGGCATGGAACTGTACAATATTTGGTCCAGGGGAAGGGGTATTCTGTTGCAGAACGATCATGGGAACCTAGACATCATATCCACGCCCCACGACTTCTAAGACAGTTCCATCGCCTAAATCCGGGGAAACCCGGGGGAGAATGGATGAAGAGAGGGCATACTGTCACACCGCCGCCATGGAAACTCTGGGCAAGATGGAGGCGTTATTAGGCCCCTCTACAGGTCTGCTTGACGCTCTAGTCGTTTTTGGACCGGCAGGTACATAAGGAGGCCACGCCCCCTGCGAGTCGCGTTGCAACTCGCATTCATCGGTCTTTGGACTTTTGCCTGTTCTGCAGTGCCCCGCTTCAGTGTATTCCCTCGATACTTTTCCCGGAGCCTTGATTTTTCCCCTTGTCATCCCCTTTCGTGCATTTTCCATTTCTCGCCTGCCCTGCCCTTTACCTGTCTTCTGTCCTTCGCTTCTACCGGGTTTCCGGTTAGCCTTTCCGCTGCTGCTTTCCCCGTCTCATCTGCGGTTTTGGTTGCTCTTTTCTGGTTTCTTCCACTTCCCTCTTTTTCTTGTGGTCCAGTGGGCTCTCGGTATTCCGTCCGCTGTGTTTTCGGAGCGGTCACATTCTTTTCCGGGTTCCTCTCACTGTCCATTCCATTCGTTCACCCATTCTCTCTCTCTCTCTCTCTCTCTCTCTTTCTTCCTCAATCCCTTGCTCTCTCTCGCTATCTCTCGTGCTTGTTTTCTTCCTCTTATATTGCATCCGTATTTCCCTTAGTTACTTTCCTATCGCTTGCAGCCTCTTGTCATCTTACCTGTATTCTTGTAGGACTGCTTTCTGTTTGGGGTCTTCCACACCCATCCTTTCTGTTTGGGATTGTTCCTTTGCTCCAAGGTGCAGCCTATCCTCATCCCTATACAGAGCATTAAGCTTGGAGATAATCCCTATCAAGGAAGATCAGAGACTTCTACCATCATCCATTCGATTCTCCAGATTCTATTTTTGGAGCACGACAATACCAGCCTCTCCAACCTTCACTCCGGATCGACCAATACCATTTACTATTACACAGGGTTTTTTCTGCCATACCTGGCTTTTTCCCTGTTTGAAGAGACGGCCTCCCTTGGGTTCACCTGACTGCCAGATCAACAGGCGGGCAAGGTGGCCTCGGGGGGAGACCGTCCCTACCTCTTCGAACGCAAGAAGGGAAGAAGGACTGTCAAGTCGAGCGACGGAGGAGAGAATCCAACAAAGGAAAGAAGAAGGAGACAGATGACATCTAACCCCACCGAAGATCCAGGTGAGGAGTCTCAGGGGGAAGGAACTACCGCAACCCGTGACAAGAGTCCTCCATCAGGAGGTGAACAATGCATATAATCCCTAGGCATTACTCTAAACTTTATGGTGAATGTAATGGGTCGTTCATCAGGAGCTGAGAAATGCACATACTCCCTAGGCACTGCTCTAAACTTTATGGTGAATGTAAGGAGTCATTCATCAGGAGCTGAGAAATGCATATTATCCCTAGAATTGCTCTGAACTTTATGGTGAATGTAACGAGTCCTTCATCAGGAGCTGAGAAATGCATATAATCCCTAGGCATTGCTCTAAGCTTTATGGTGAATGTAAGGAGTCCCTCATCAGGAGCTGAGAAATGCATATAATCCCTAGGCATTGTTCTAAACATTATGGTGAATTTAAGGAGTCCTTCATCAGGAGCTGAGAAATGCATATAATCCCTAAGTATTGCTCTAAACTTTATGGTGAATGTAAGGAGTCCTTCATCAGGAGCAGAGAAATGCATATACTCCCTAGGCACTGCTCTAAACTTTATGGTGAATGTAAGAGTCCTTCTTCAATCAGGAGCTCACAAATACATACACTCCCTAAGCATTGCTCTAAACGTTATGGTGAATGTAAGGAGTCCTTCACCGAGATCTGAGAAATGCATAAAATCCCCAGGCATTGCTCTAAACATTATGTTGAACGTAAGGAGTTCTTCATCGGGAGCTGAGAAATGCATATAATCCCTAGGCATTGCTCTAAAGTTTATGATGAATGTAAGGAGTCCTTCATCGGGAGCTGAGTTTACACCATTTAAAACGACTAATCAAATCCTAGATGAAATTTACAAACGGAAACCTGTGTTATCAGAAAAAAGATGATCAAATGTCAGCTATCCACTAAAGGGGCACTGGCGACTAAACCTATCGGAAGAGTTAACGGCTCAGTATCTGTGTACTCTTTCATCACCCATACTGCCTTAAGATCTAGTACAGATGAACTATAATAAGTTATGCGGAAAGAATAACAAAACTGGTCACACATTATATCCTCTGTACTTCTCCCTAATGCACTGAGGTTCAATTCAAGAGCACTCTGCTAGACTCGGAAAACGACCGGCAAGAACGTCACGAGCTCTACAACGTTTTGTATTTGCTCTATGCAACACATCTAAGAAGGGGTTTGAAGCTTGTCCTGGCTTGGGCTCTGTGCATTCTTTAGCCAGATTGAAGGGCACTGGTGTGGGCACTTGCAATCTGATTTTATTGGGTTTATAGAACACTTTACAAGCGCTGTACAGTGTAAAGCAGCAGTACAATAATTGGTATTGTATTAGCTAGGACACACGTTGCCTTCATGCAAAAATGCATCGAAAATGTATCTTTTTTCTGCCCTGGTGCTCGTAGCATGCCAAACTGCACTTGTTATGGTGCAATGGTTTTCTAATATGTCCCAGTGTTTTTAGAAATAGGGAAAACGTTGCCCCAGTGCTAATAGCGTGCAACTTTGCAAAGTTTCTGTACTCTGGCTCCGGTTGCTTGAAGTGGGAGACAGACAGTGACAAGTGGTTAAAGCAGAGAGAGGTTATAAGATTAGTGGCTCATGCAGGTGTGCGGACAGTGGTGAGAACACCGAGTGACGGAATTCAACAAAATCTGCTATTCGGATACCTCTGATGCCCTCAACTTGTGCTTAAGATACAAGATGCAAAAGTTAATTAAAAGATCCCTCTTTAAAACGTTTAAGTTTGCAAATGCCTACAGCACACCACGATCACCAGTTCAATAGTTTATTTTACCATACATTTGCAAAGTTATTCAAAGGGCCAAAGTGGTGCGCAGGCGCAGTCCAGGGGTGGGAGCGGGGGTTGGGGCGAGGGGGGGCTATGGAATCTTTCTCGATTGTCCACCATGCGGGTGCAGTGTGTGTGTCGGTATTAATCCAATGATACAAGGGACGCAATGTAAAGGCGCCCTGAGGCCTTTCGGGCGAGTTGGCGCGTTCCCAAAAATTGAAATAAATAAATAAATAAATGCAGCATGCTATTTTCTTACATTAGGGAAGCTGAAACATGCATCCTTTTCGGGCACACCGAAATTGATGGCGGGACCCCAGATCTAGTTCCCGTCTCCCACATGAAGTTATGAAAGGTTTCCCTCCTTTCACTCAGTAGTTTGCTGTGGAGGGGCAGTAGGGGCATGCCGAAGAGGTCCGGCATTAGAGGAAGCACTGGGTGTATCAATGAATGATTTTTTTTACAGTCCCTTAGGAACCTTTTGTCACATCCAACTTTGGCCCAATAGAATTCTCATTGTGCACTACAAAGAGTTAAAGGTACAGGAACAATGTTGCTGCAGAAGCACTTCACAGACGGTCCAGTGGGGTCTCCAAACAGCTGAAGAAATCCCTGCCTCGAGAAAAGCAGGGCGTAGGAAAATGCAAGCGGTGGAAGATCATTCTATGCCCCAAGGACACTTGGAAGAACAAAAGAACAGAGATGTCAGGAGAGTCAACTACTCATTGCAAGTACGGCGGACGCTAATGTAGCAGAAACTCTGTTACTGCTGCATTACTGCACCACCAAACTAAAGGTTCAACGGTGAAGTGGAGGTTTCACCTCCAGCAAAACGCTAGTGGTAAATCTGCCACTATGCCGCCGAAAAGCGTCAGAATTACCGCCACCTATTTAATGGGGACTAACACCGCCTACCGCCCCTTGTAATCTGGTGCTAATTCCGCCTGACCAAGTGGTGGTAACTGTAAATCTGTTTGGTGGTATTTCAGTGGATTTACTGCCAAAATACCACAACACTTGTAATGAGGCCCAAAGTGTGTTCCAGATGCAGAAGGAAAGGTGCTTTTTGAAAATGTTGCAAAGCGGAAGCAAGGGACGTGAAAACCACGGACTTGGCTTCTGGAGAGCTGGTGGTGCAGCATTGCAAAGGCCTCAGTGAGGCCAGGCCATACTTCAAGGCGCCCTTCAATGACTTTATGCCATCTTAGCTGCCAGATGTAACAAGTGTTCTGCCAGTCAAGATATAATAAGCCTGCAAAAGGTTGGAGGCCAGATCTGGAGTGCATGGTGGAAAGAAGAAAGTTTTCTCAGGCATAGACCAGATGCATGATGAAATTGAAGAATCCCTCTTCACACCGATAAATATATGATATGATATGGAATTTATAACGCGCCTATAAACAAGTGTTTCAAGTGCGAAACATGGCTCTGATGAAGGTGATCCAGTTGTCAGTTGACATGGACCTGAGGGCCTGGAAGAGGAAACCGGA